>NC_034600.1:65990261-66027603 GCF_900095145.1 Mus pahari
ATAACAGCCAGCTGTGCCAGCACCATTTGTTGAAAATGCTGTCTTTTTTCCACTGGATGGTTTTAGCTCCCTTGTCAAAGATCAAGTGACCATAGGTATGTGGGTTCATTTCTGGGTCCTTAATACTTCAATGCATTTTAATAATGAATTCTCCAAAATGTTTAAAGAATAATCAATATCAGTCTTCAATAGCTTTTTTCTTTTATAATAAATAGAAACAAAGGAAAATTTTATAAATCCTTCCCATGAGGTCAGCATTGGTTTAATAATCAGAGGTAAGCAAGATTTTCTGCTCTATGGCCTTAAAATTTGATGATCTTAGTACAGTAACATCTGTTGTATATTTCAAAATCCTTAAAAAAATGTCTTCACAGTTATTAACTATTTTCTCTCTTTCTAAATATGATCAGGATGTGAACACGGGTTGAGTGCCAAGTCCTAAAGAAAGAAGTGAACAGTGTTGTGAGTTGTTTGTTTGTTGTTTTTTTTGTTTTGCTTTTTTTGTTGTTGTCTATTTTAAATACATCCCACCCATCGTTTTCCCTCCCTACACTCCTCTGAGCTACCTTCCACATTTTCATTCCCTCCCCCACACTCCCCCTTCTGTGTCCTCTTCAGAAAAGAGGTCTCCAAAGCAAGACAGCCAAAGTCAGGTGAATAAAGAAGATTCTAAGAGCTAAACAAAACAAACCAACCAAACCAGCAAAAATGTTCTTACCAGCATTGAATAATCAACCTTACACAAATACTATCCAAAGCACCGTACCAGTGTTTTTGTGTACAGTCCATGTTCAAGAATCTTCCTTAGATTTTAGAAAACAAAACCACCAAATAAATAATCATTAAATGTTTATTTAATTTTCTTTTATTTGTCTAATTGTTTCTCAAAATTTATTCATTTTTCTTGAGACATGCTTACTCTGCATAATAGGCCTGGCTGTCTTGCAACTTGCTGTATAAGCCAGACTGGATGTGAACTCACAGCGATCCGAATGCCTCTGCCTTCTGTGTTTGGAGGCCACCAAAGAGCATCAGGTCCCTTAGAGCTAGACTTATAGACAGTTATTTGTGGCTTAATGTAGTAGATGCAAAAATAACATTTTGGCACCCTGCAAGAGAAGTAAGTGTTCCTCAACATTGACCCATTCTCCATCCCCCCATTTTGTCTTTCTCAATGGAAATCAATTTTATAAATAGATGAAGGACATTTATCTAGAACTTGTTATTCTTATTATTAGTTTGTGTAGATTCATGTGTCTGCTTGTAGGTATGTAACATGAACAGAGGTGCTCTTGGAGGTCAGAAGAGTCAAATCCCCTGAACCTGAAGTTTTTGATGGTTTCAGTCTGCTATATAAGTGCAAGGAACCGAACGCCAATCCTCTAGATGAGCAGCACATGATGGTGACTTCTGATCAATACTGCCAGCTCCAAGGAAGAACATTTAAATGGGAAAAATTATAAGATCATTCCTTTTTGATTAATTAATTAAAATTGTTGTTTTCTTTTGCTTTGCTTTTTTTGTTCTTGTCTATTTTAAATGGATTTTTCCTCTCATAGAATACATCCCACCCATCGTTTTCCCTCCCTGCACTCATCCTAGCTTCCTTCCATATTTTCATTCCCTCCCACACACTCCTCCCTCTGTGTCCACTTCAGAAAAGAGGTCTCCAAAGCAAGACAGCCAAAGTCAGGTGGATAAAGAAGATTCTAAGGGCTAAACAAAACAAAACAAAACAACCAAATCAGCAAATATTAGCCCTCCCAATTCTCCCTGAGACCTCCTTACCTCCCCCATCCTGCATCCCTGTCTTCTCTGAGAGGATGGAACCTCCTGGGTATTCCCCCAGTTGAGGCACATCCTTTCCTACTGAAGATAGACAAGGCAGCCTGGTTGTAAATGGGTACCACAGTCAGGCTACAGTTTTAGGGAAACCCTGCACTAGATTGGTTGGTGGGCCGACATGGAGAATTACCTCCACATCTACCACATATGTGCAGGGAGCCTCATTCCAGCCTGTATGTATTCTTTTGAGGGTGGCTCGGTTTCAGAGCTCCCAAAGGTTGGCTAATCACTACCCCAAATCTTCTATAAGAGTTCCTGACCTCCACTCAATGTTTGACAGTGGGTATCTGCATTTGTTTCAGGCAGATTCTAGGTAGAATCTCTCAGAGGACAGTTATGCTAGGCTCCAGTCTGTAAGCATAACTGAGTGTCATTAATAATGTCATGGATTGGTGCATGCACAATGGATTGGTCTAAAGTTGTGCTGGTTATTAGTTGGCTATTCCTTCCTTCGGTCTCTGGTCCATCTTCGTCCCTGCATTTATTTTAGACAGGACAAATTTGAGGTCAAAATTTTGTGGTTGTGTAGGGATCTTTATCCCTTCTTCCCCAGCAGGTCCTGCCTGGCTGCAGGAGGTGGCCTCTTCAAGTCCCATGTTCCCACTCTTAGGCATCTCAGCTAAGATTACCTGCACTGACTCCTGGGAGCCTTCCCCGTCCCAGGTCTCTGAGACTTCCTTTATTCAGTTTAATTCTCTGCTTTTCCAATAGCTGCATAGCAGTTCCTTCAACTTCAGAATCCCCCTCTTTGAAATGAACAAAATATTTTGAACAACTACATCTGTTACCGTCTCACAGATGGCCTTTTGTGTACTTTTTTTTTTTTTTTTGAGTTTATCTATAATTATATGTGACACTGTTTTTCCTTGGATGTAAAATGATTGTACTGAAGCTTTACACTTGAACTTGAATTCAAAGATGTTCAACAAGGTTAAAGGCAAAAAGCTATAATCAGCACTATATACGTAGCAGTAAGACTAAGAAAATTCTTTTTAACAAGCTCTGCTGCCACAGGAGTCATCAAGATACTGTTGCAGAACTTCACAGAGAGATGTATTTCAACACACCCTTTCTCCAGAACAAAATACTGTGTCTTGTCCATGATTTAGCCATACCATGCTATATAATGTATAAAGTACATACTTCACAGTTTTACAAATAATATAAAAGAAACTAGAACAGATTAATTTTATTTTTGTTATTAAATATCTTAATTAGCATATTAATTTGAAAGTATATATTTCATTGTAAAATTTTAAATTACAAATTTTCTTTCTGTTTGTATGTCTGCGTAATATATAAATATATATTAGATATTATAATGTCTATTATATATAATATAATATGTGTGTGTGTGTGTGTGTGTTATATGAGTTCATGAGTGTTTTTTGTATAACTGTAAGTCAAAGGATAACTTTCTGGAGTTGAGTCTCCTCTTTCACATTTGAATTGCTCCAAGGGACCAAACCCAGAACATCGGGATATTGATTGTATGGGATGTGCTTTACTTTTTTTACTTTTGAAAATTATAAAGTTATCTGCAATGAACATATCTTTCATTTTTAAGAAGAAAGCTATGTAAAATAAAAACTTCACAATTCCTTTAGTGAAAAGAATTGGCAAGTATATTCCTTAGTATAATGCAACATTTTCTGAGCTTCTCATAGTTACTATAGAGACACGTTGAGTTTATTGGCCATCTACTACAAAGTGCTCTTCAGTGTTTACCAGCTATATTTAAAGGAACACCCCCACTAAAGAAAGCTTCATTTAGAGTGATATTTTATAGTAATTCCATGTGTCAATGATGCAAAAGGAATAGAAGCTCCAGAACTGCATGCCTTGTTCATATACAACTCAAGGTATATAAACACATATGGAAAAACAAATTTAGCATCATATTTAAAGATGTTCCTTGCAGAGCAGTTATTTTCATCAGCACCCTCATTTCTGTGTCATAGTTGATATACAAGCACCCAGCTTCCTGTATGAATGTAGATATGCATCTGCTTCATGGGGACATGCACATGAAATAGCTGAAGACTGCATCTATGTTTACCCTTATCAAGCAAGATATCTACATGGATATTTTTAAACTTCACTTTAAAAAACTGAATTTGTTTAGACTTGTATTTGTATCAGTCATAAGTCTTTGATTCCTCCCTGACATTGGATTTATGACATTCTGTACTCTTCATTATAGCTACAATTGGAATTAGAAAAACTCATTGTGAATTGTACCAGCATATTTTAACGTAAAATACTTTATATATAATTAAAGACCTTTGTCCACACAGTGTCTTCTAAAGGAAGAGAAACATCCACTGGGTTTTGTGATGTAACTCAGAGATTGTGCTGAAGCTAATATGAGAAAAAAACACTACCACAAGCTCTGGTTTCAAATCTATGCCTACCTATAATACAGACACATGCTTACCACATGGCAGGCCCTGTGCTTGTTACAGAAGATGCAATATTATGTTCTATGGGTTAGTGTTCACTAGGAACCCTCAGTTTAATGAAGAACATCCAAATAAGGTACTACCCAATCAGATAGATATATATCAAAGGACACAACAAACACACAAAAGTGAATGGAGATCCAGGATATAGCCAATGGACAAAGGTGACAGAAACGACAGAAGAATCTGGTTAGAGATGCCATAGATTTTTACTTTACTAATTATTATTTTTGTTTTGTTATCCTTTTGCATCGTGTGTACCTAGTAGTTTGTACTCAGAATGGGCAGTTATTTTTCACATGGTCCATGATATTGTAAAGCAGTACTACAGAAAGCTTAGGGAATACCAGGCATGGATATACAAAGGTAGTCACTGAGAAAATCACATAAAGTTACTGTCTCAAAGACAGAGCAGTGGTACTCAGAGCTTATTGACCATTACAGGGCATTCACATGCAAACAGGCTATTGCGATGAAGAGCAAAATGCCAAAATTGAACATATTCTCAGAGTGCTAAGAAAACGAAAAGAGTGGAATGTCTTCTATCACAGGAGATATTCAACAAACATTACATGGCCAAAGATCAGTTTAAATATATGGTGCCTCGTTGTTCAAGACACCTTAATTTGCAAAGCATATGAGAAATAATGTCTCACAGAAAGGAGCATTCCATAATCCACACCTATCTTCTTTTCTGTGTATTTCATCATTCGTCAAACTCTATGCCTGAAAAGGGATGCCACTGATAAACATTCATACTGTCTGCACTCACATTGCCTTTGCCTCGCTAGCACAAGGTGATATAAAGAGAGACACTCTTCTGTGGTTTTGATCTTTGCTTGAGTAGAATTGTATACATTGATCCAAACTATCCCACCCTGACCCTAGCTAGTCATAGTTATCTGCTTATATTTTAATTTATGAATGTGATTATTTAAATGTGACTCAAGTCCCCACATAGCTTTGACCATTATACTTAATAATATAGATGTATACCAAATATTTCAGCATACAGTGACTATAGTGTTTAAACAATTAATTTAGACATTTTAACCTCTAAGGAACTTCCAGTGAATGTGTCCACCATTGTCATCATCATCATCATCATCATCATCATCATTATCATCATCATCCTCTTAATCCCTGGGCCTCTGTAATTCTAGTCCATATGTCTTCAAATGTAAGGTACCAGCCTCATATTTGATAATGAGGTAGAACCATGTGCAACACTCAAGGAAAGATTTATACTGAGTGTTAAAATTTTATTTTAATTAAAGATACAATATACAAATAGCCAAGGGAAAAGGTACAAGTGTGAACCAAGGAGTCATTAAAGTGGATATGCCTAGCTATAGTTTCTTTTTAGGCTGTAGAAGAATTTGTTGTTATCTTGCCCCACTTGAAAACTGCACCTGATGCTTAGTGTCTCTGATGTTGCTGGAGCTTGCTGACCTCATGCTTATCAATCTCACAGTGCCTGTACCTCATGGAAATTCAGGCAGACACCATCATTGTCTCCCTTTTCTATTCCTCTGGAATTTGGAACTCAGTCAGTGTTCCCAAAGATTCTGGGGAAAAGAAAAATAAATAAAATAAATGACAATTTTTTTAAAATAACTGCACATCCACTAAAGACACAAACCATCCATTTTAGAAATTAGAAATACATGAATTTGTGTAATTTTCACAGGAAATGTAGATTTAACCAACATGCTTTAGCTGAAATAGGGAGTTTTAAAATGCAGATAGATATGGAAATGTGAAATAACTGAATCTAAAACCCTCGCCATGCACTAAAAACATATTCCTTAGGAAAAGGCAAAACAATCTGGAAACACTGAATTATAGCTAATGAATACATTTAGAATATATTTATTTTGCTATCTGTGTGGATAGACATTGGGTTTAAGACAATCACAAGCATCATCATCTACCTCTGATGAATTAAAGATGTGAAGATTTAAATTGTGTGTTACCACTAGGTGGGGATGGGTGAGAATATTAACTTCACTAGAAACCTCAGAGAACAGAAAGTAGTGCTGTAAGGAACAGGTACTTTTACAACACAGAGAAGTATGCCTTAGCAGAGCTCCTCATATACACATTAGCACATACTCAAAGTAGTCACACCACACGTAACTGCAAGTCTTCAAAAAATGCATTCCAGAAACTGCTTGTCTTGTTAGCACAGGTCTGCCTACCACTGGGAAAGTTGACAAGTATTTAGGGTCATATCTGCAGATCCTATCTTTTTCATTGAAGAACCCAGTTACCTATTGAATTCCATTCGTTTCTAGTCAATTAGCAAAGTCTCAGTCCTGGCTTTTCTCTGATTCCCAATATTTCTTCTTTATGTTAAGTCTTCTGCTATTGTCTTGCATTTGTTCAGGGATGCAAAGTATAATGCACTTATTTATGTTTTCTGCTTTAAGGTTGAGACAGACTCCAACCATTCCTTTGTAGCTGATGAACATTATTTATAAACTTAATAAAACTTAGTAACATAGATGTTATCTAGGAACCATTTTCAAAGTGAAATAATTAATTCTTGGAAATAGATTTTATTACCAATGAACTCATTCATAATCTTCAGGTATAACAGATGCATTTCTCTTTAATTGGTAAAATAAATAACATCATGGAATAATTCATTAAAACATACTAGGACAGATGTGTCCTTGTTTCTGAACTACATATTCCTGAGAAATTACATAGATACTAAGCATAAAATACATCTTACTTAATCTTAAACTTACTGATTAAAATAAGGTATGCCAGGTAATTTTAAGATTTAATTTGACAGGTGTTGAGTGTCAGTACTGAAAAAAAGAGGGGAGGTTCACAGTAAGCAAAGTGTGAAATGGCAAGATGAATGGTATGTTAACCAAGAATTCAAAACCCTTTGCTGAAATGGAGTTCCCCAAGGATGGCATATTTTTTGGAAGACAGGGCTAGAATACCTTCTAAACAACTATAAAAAGTTTTGAATTTCTCTACATACTGAAAACAAAATTTAGTTACACTCCAAAATTCTATTCCAAAGAGAATGAAAATTGTCATTTAGCTTGTGTCTTTACTCACTGGAATAGGCTTTCTGGGGTAAAATGACTTCAATACAAGCACTGAAAGACAGCTCATTTTAAGAATGATTGCTAAATTAGGTGGGCCTTTGGGATAAATGGACTGTTGAATATCTCTGTGTGGTAATGAGTTCTTTACTGAGGCCAGTACTTAAATGATTATTAATTACCGTGTTTTAGGCTGTAATTAACTTTTTTTTTCTTTTCTCTAATATATTCGCATGTATATATGTTTATGATACAACTTTCTTAAAATTTGTTTCTAGCAAAAAACAATAATATAATTATGTAATTTTGTATTATGTTTGGTCCAAAATTATGGGCCACTGTTTATGGGAAGGTATAAAGATCAAGGGGAGTTCTTGCCTTGTGGAACCAATTGCTTAATCATACCACATTCCCTCCTATAGCATCTAATGAGATATGGCATTACATGCATATTAAAATGCTTTAAGTAACCTAATAAAATCTCTGAAAAAAATTGATCATCAGTTATGTAGGTCAGGTGGTAAACTAGTTAGTGTCAGGTGTTGTGTTTGAATGTGTTTATATTAGAAAAGAAAAAGACATGGAAGAGAGGACGGTAATGGAGAAAAAGACTAAATTTTGTGAGTGCTGGATATATAGTCGAGAGAATAGTCCTTGCCATGTTAGAAACAAACATACAAGAAAATGATAAAATGCTTTTAATCCAACCTCAGCTGTGAGGCTCATTGGAACATTAATTCTATAATATTGAGATGTTACCCTACACATTTGAAAATGAAATTTAAAATATTCAAAAGAAAATTCTAGGATGTTAATCATTTTCCTGGGGGGGGGGCTCTGCAGTGGAGAAGAATGAGTCTTATCCTGAGTAACAATATAAAACTGGCCAGCAAAAAAAGAAGCTCTTTGCCATAGGAATTATTAATACATAGGGTCACTTAAATAGAGCTAGGACTTGAAGCAGGAATACTGTAGACCTACAGATAGAAGGAGAAATTGGAAATAACACCAGAATTGCCAGAATCCTTAGAAGGTAAACAATGAAGGTTTTAGAGGAAAGAAAATTTATGGGGAATTACAGGCTAAATTGATAATGTTAGGAGGATGTCCTAAAGAATATGCACCATAATAATAATAATAATGTGTTTGATAAAAAACACAAGGTCATATATACTCTCTCACCTACTATGAATATATGTACATATATGTGTGAGAATGATACATTTATATCACCATCATTTATGTTACATGCATATTATCTCTCAATTTGTTATGCAAAATCCTAAAATGTAATTGGTTGAAGACATTTAGGGAACATACATTACATGTTAGATTTTCCGGGTACAACTTAATTAAACCTTACCATATTGCTGCTAATGTCCATAGATTTTGAAGAGATAAATGGAGACAGATCTAGTGACTAAGGTCACCTAGCATATGTGGTATATAGAGTGAGGCTAGCCCAGTCTATTCCCAAAGTTCAAGAATTGATTTTGTTTGTTAGGATTTTGTTGTGACAGGATTTCATTTACTGCCCATTCTGGCTTAGAAGTTACTACATAGCTCAGGCTGGCATTAAACCTACCCCCACTTTCCTTGTTTGGCCTCCTAAAGATTATATTAGAGATATGGGGCAAGGCACCTGTGAATGATAATATTAATGGTTCTGCAATGTATGTCAACAGAGACCATTGTGCAGGTAGAGAAATCTTCTCATTATCATAAAGCACATCACAAAGTATTTTGAAAATTATCTATTCAAGCCTAGTAGAAACATTTTAAAGAGAAATAGCTATAAGATAACCAGGGATTATGCTGATTAGTTTCTCCTTCAAATTCTATGACAGCTCAAGTGATGGGTACTATATGTTAGGTTGCCAGTACACACACAATTTCTCCCTTGCTGAGCTGGCTTGAAGTCCACTTAGAGATTGGTTGGACATCAAGGTATTGGTTATTATGCTATTCTGGTTAATTTTGTGGTTTGCCTGCAGCGTAGCTGTGTAGGACAGTTGGTAGCTTCCCTCCTTTGGGAATTTGCATGATATCTGATGAAAGCTAATTCTTAGGGAGTAGATTCTTAGCTCAGATCTAAGTGAGAGACCTCTAAGCCCTCTTTCTGAAATACCTGGTGGTTTCTGCCACACAGACAAACTGTCCACTCCTGGGAGCAAGCAAGGACAATGACAATAGCCTGTGCTGTTTGCCAAGTCCAACTCTGTAGATGCTAGTGTGTGTCCTGGAGTATATGAAGAAACTCAAAATGTAAGAAGGGATCCGGGAAAAGAAGGGATGAATAAAGACAGGAATAGCATGGCGCAAGAGCTCTGAATAGGAAATGGAGTGAGTTGGCTCTAATTATGTAGGGGTGAAAAAAGAAAAATGAAAACTCTGAAATCTCATTTATATATAACTTTGTCCCAAAATGTCCAACTTCCAACATACCAATATATATATATATATATATATATATATATATATATATATATATATTTCAACAATTTTTAATGAGTGCCTTTAATTTTTTTCAAAGTAAACTCATTACTTTTCCCCCTCTATGCATTCACTTAAATATTTTTGAGAAGCCAAAAATATCAACTTTTAATTTCTCTTTTGTAATCTCCCAAACACTTTTTTTCTATAGTATTTTGTAAGCTGTCATCTCCTTAAAGAAGCCAAAGGGCTCAAGTAAGCTTCAATCCCACTTGGGAAGGAGAAGAAAGCAATCATGGGGGAGGGGCTAAGAGCAGAGAGAGAGAGAGAGAGAGAGAGAGAGAGCTGGGTGGGAGAGTGAAGGGGGAGGGAAAAAGGGGAACATGATCATGCAGGGAACAGGAGAGAAACCTTTAGGGCCAGCAGAAAGTATAGAAATCTGCAATATTAGGATAGGGGCAAGGTGGAGCAGCATCTAGAAGGTACCAGAGACCTGGGAAGTGAGAGACTCTCAGTATTCAAATGGAGGGACCTTAGATGAAATGCCCTATGGTGGGAAGAGGAAACTTGAAAAGTCCACGTCTGGTAGAAAAACGGGCATCAAGTGGAGGCATGAGTGACCCAGAATTGTTCCTAGCTAAAAGAACTACAGGTTTGCAAACTCAGAGACTATTGCAGATGCCAAGAAGTGCTTGCTGACAGGGGCCTGATATAGCTGTCTCCTGAGAAGCTCTGCCAGAGTCTGACAAATACAGAGGCAGTTGCTCGCAGCCAACCATTGAACTGGGCACCGGGTCCCCAATGGAGCAGTTAGAGAAAAGACTGAAGGAACTGAAGGGGTTTGCAACCCATAGAAAGAACAACAATATCAACCAACCAGAACCCCCAGAGCTCCCAGGAACTAAACCACCAACCAGAGTGCACATGGAGGGTCCCATGGCTCCAACTATGTAGCAGAGGATGGCATTGTTGGAGATCAATAGGAGGAGAGGCTCTTGGTCCTGGGAATGCTTGACACCAGAGTGTAGGGGAATGCCAGGGAGGGGAGATGGGAGTGGGTGGGTGGGGGGAGAACCCTCATAGAAGCAGGGGAGGGAGGATGGAATAGGGAGTTTCTGGAGAGGAAAGTGGGAAAGGGGATAACCTTTGAAATGTAAATAATTGAAATATCCAAAAAGAGAAAAAAATGTAAATTAACTAAATAAATAAATAAATATAACTGCAGCGACAAATATGGAGAAGAAACTGAGGGAAAGGCAACTAGTGTCCAGCCGAAATTGGGATCTACCTCAAGACCTGACACTATTATTGATGACTTACAGACATGAGCAGATCATGGCAGTCCTCTGAGACAGATGCAGACACCCAACCAATGGTCTGAAGTCAGAGACCCCTGTGGAGAATTAGAGAAAGGCTGGAGGAACTTGAGGAGAATGGTAACCCCATAGGAAGGCCAGCAGTCTCAGCTAACCTGGACCCCTGAGATCTCTCAGACACTGAGTCACCAACCAGGCAGCATACAGTAGTTGATATGAGGCCCCAGACCTATCTGGAGGGCTGACTGGTCTGGCCTCCATTAGAGAAGGTGCACCTAACCCTCAAGAGACTTGAGGCCCCAGGAATAGGGAGGCCTAGTAGGGTAGGGTGGGGGACATCCTCAGACAAGGCAGCAGGAGGGCAGGAGGAATGGGGTGTGGAACTGTCAGAGGGAAGATCTGGAGGGGTATAATGAAAGGACTCTAAAAATGATTTAAGATAAATATTAAAAATAAAAAAGAAGACAAAGAGAAAAAAAACAATCAGAAGTTGCGTTTGATGTCAAATTAGAGGTCTCCCACTTCCTTTTAATTTCATGGCAATAAGATCTTGGTAGTGATTCTATAGGCAACGTAAATAGTAACTGATGATAAATATTTTCATAATTGTAAGAACAGATGTTGTTTTGAGAATACTGTCTTTGGCTAAGCTGCATTTCTGTGTTGTAGTAAGGGAATCTTCTAAAATATTGTCAAGGTACATAATGTTTTATGGAGGAAACAATACCTGGGGTATTTACAGTGCTATGACTTCCTATTAATTTCTTTCTGCTTTTGCTTAGCTATTTATCTAGCAAGTAGACATATCTGGAATTCTTCAAAAAGAAATGTGAACACCAAAGTCTCATTATATTCTTTTACTTCACTATGACCTCTGTATTCCTTATAATGCTGACATATTTTTCTATTACACTTTTTCTATAGAATTATTTTAGAATGTATCTCCATATTACAAAAGGATGTTGAGAGCAGAATAAAATCAGAAATATAATGTTTCCACTAAGTAAAACAGAGTTAAATGAAAGCCCTAAATATATCATTAGCAAACTCATAACACAATACATTCATCTGTGACATAAACTAACATAGGTTTTAATCGAATATTTCATATCCTTTTATCAATAACTTTATAGTGTACATTTTAAAACATAAATCCTTTAAGGTAATCACAAATCTAATTTGTATGAGGTTATAGATAAAGCAAATTAAATGACAGTATCCTGATAGGTACAAATGTCTTCCCACAAATACCAAGGTCTATTAACACTGATATCTAAATGAATCAAAATGGCAATTACGTGACAGTCAATTTTAAGAACTTCTTACCCTCATACATGAGGGTAGAAGCAGCTACCTGCTGCTTTTAGGATGCATATTCTTCCTTGAAATTTCTACACCTAGTGATATTGGAAAATATAGCATGCTGTTTTAATATTATATAAACAAAACAAAAATCTTTCCCCCTAAATCTAAGATAAACTATGTCATAAAGTATGATTTTATTTCTTCCAAAAACATCAGTAGTTAATTTTTTTAATCACTATATCATCACTTAGTAGTAGGTGACACTCTTCATGGGGACACAGGAAGAGATGTTTACTCAATCCAGATAGAAAACTCTTGGCATACCAAATATAGATGCCTCAGAAATCTTAACATGGTGAACAAATGAGTTTTGGTTGCAGTTACATAGAGGAGCAGAGAAGAGTCAAAGGTATGTCACTAAAGTGCATGCCAGAATGATTGACAGTTCAAGAAAGACTGAAGAATGAAACACACTGAACACCGTGATCTGCAGAGAGATGAGTAAGTTAGAAAGTGTCCTTTGGAGACATCTCTGTTACTCTGAGCTTCTTGCAGGAAGCAAAGCCAGTGTTTCTTTTTTCTAGGCAGTTCAGAACATGTTTGTTTCTCCAGGTTGCATGGCTGGTCTGAGATTGTACTGAGTAGCTCAGATTGTCTGACAATGACTCAACAATCTTTACTACCTCTTTACTACCCCTTTGTGCACAGAGGGAGCCATTGCAAACAGTCAGTTTCAGGGTCTTCCTAAAGCTATTTTGAGGTGCTGACTTGATATTATAGCTTCCCTGCAGTATGAAAAATGTCACCTCCCTTCAGAACACCCCATTGTTTCACCTCGCTATTAATACCCTGCCTTAAAATATCCTGCTACTGATACAAAGTTCAGAGCAGAGACTGAAAGAATGAACATCCAGAGACTAGCCCACCTGGGGATCCATCCCATATACAACCACCAAAACCAGACACTATTGTGGATGCCAATAAGAGCTTGCTGACAGGAGCCTGATATACTGTCTTCTGAGAGGCTCTGCCAGTGCCTGACAAATACAGAAGTGGTTGCTCACAGCCACCCATTGGACTGAGCACAGGTCCCCAGTGAAGGAGCTAGAGAAATACCCAAAGAGCTGAGGGGTCTTCAACCCCATAGGAGGAACATCAATATGAACTAACCAGTACCTCCAGAGCTCCCTGGGACTAAACCACCAATCAAAAAACACATGGAGGGACTCATGGCTCTAGCTGCATATGTAGCAGAGGATGGCCTAGTCGGTCATCAATGGGAGGAGAGGACCTTGGTCCTGTGAAGGTTATATGCCCCAGTATAGGGGAATGCTAGGGCCAGGAAGTAGAAGTTGGTGGGTTGGTGAGCAGGGGGAGGGGAGAGAGGATAGGGGGTTTTCTGAGGGGAAACTAGGAAAGGGGATGAAATTTAAAATGTAAATAAAGAAAATATCTAATAAAAAATTATTAAGAAATAATTTTTTATTTCTTATAATGTAGCTATATCCTGTTTGCTCTTCACATCCTCTCTATTGCCCTGTGACTAATTAGGCTCACCAACCAAGCTGGAAGATTTGAATCACAGAGGAGACTGCTACCCAATACCTAGATATGAGGACTCATAATCGCCATGACTATTTTCTGTGATAGCATTTTCTTCTGCTACACATTCGGATAGGCATTTTCAGAGTTTGGTAAAAGCAAATTTGTTTTGAAACAAAATGCTTATTTTCAACAAACATAAATATACTTCATTTTTATTCACTGAAATTAATATAGAATAAAAATACACAAAAATACATCACAGCTAATAATATATTCTCTTACTTAATCAGGATTTTGATGTGTCACTGTTGGCCACTTTATAATTCTTCCACTGATTTCGGGTTCTTGATTTATTAAAAAGTTACAATTAACTGTAGCAAAAGGCAATAAAATTAAGCAAACTATGATCATGGAAATATTTTGCCTTTCCTTGTAACCATCAAGGCCTAGGTCATCCAAGAAAACTAGTATTATGTTTCAGAATGTCCAGAAAAACAAACTAGTGGAATTTTATTTCTTTTTTTGTTGTTTTTGTTTCAAGATATCTAAGCAATAAACGTTTAGAAATGTCCCCACCTGAGTACAAGGGACCTAAGCATGTCAAGTGTCCTCAATGTAGCTACTTACCAAAGCAAAGAAAAATAATGTCAAGGAAAGAAGAAAAACTAATAACTGTGTGGCTCAGTCCTCTTCATCTCTGCCACAGACTCAATGATCTGAACACTCGGTTTTGTTGAGAGAAAATTTTATTTTAAACCTTGTAAGTACTCTACTATAATAGCAATCTGTCACAGCAGCATGACTTTCTATTACTTGATAGGTTAGTCTTTTTTGCCTTAAATCTATTGTGCTTGGTGACAATATGTTAATTCTCTGAACTTTGATGAGCTTTATAACACTGTATATGATTATTTTTTATAAACAGGAAAGGGTCCTGTCACAATTATCTCCCTGATCCAATATCTAAGTGTTGGGACCAATACAACTCATCTTACATCTGTACATTCATTACGGATGCACCACTGAGAATTGGTTCATTTTACTCTAATCTAATTCTGCCCACATTACTGAGGAGAGGGATTCAAGAAGACATTGCATTAAGCCCACTAAATATGCATAAATCCCTACAATTAAAACTCCACAGAATTTTTTTCATGTTAAACATAGAATGTAATTGCCAGTGTCCCTGAACTGTGCTAATGAGAATATTTGTGAAAATTAAATTCTTCTTTGAAACCTCTTTGAAAGTTTTACCATGTAATAGCTAAAAACAATTAAAAAGAACCTGTTAACTCATTATATTGTGCCTTTTTCTCCTATTTCCACATTTCCTGAGCTATATTCTGTCATATTTTTCTTTTTATCATCTACACAGAAGACACTCAGGCCGTTCCAAAAAGTAGTGGTGCACTCAGGACTTTGACTACCACTAACGCTGTTTATTTTAAATGAATCATACAACATGGACAATAATACTATCACATCCACAAATCCTTCACAAATTATTAATTTCATAGAAAAATCAGTATATTTGCTGTTTTCAGTTATATATATATATACATATATATATATATATATATATATATATATGTATGTATATATATAAAACAATTATTAGACATTTTACTTTTTATGGTCTAAGATGTAAACTTGAGTGAATATATCTTTTAAACTTTTCAAATCAAGAAATTAGCTGAAATGCCCAACAAAGGGGGAGGGAGAACCTGTAGAAACCATATCCAGAGGCTAGGCAAGGTCTCCAGTTGGGGGATGGGGCCACCTACTCATCTCCAAGTTTTTAACCCACAATGACTCCTGTCTAAAGGAAATACAGGGTCAAAGTGTAGAGAAAAGATTGAAGGAAAGGCCTTTCAGAGACTGTCCCACCTGGGGATCCATCTTATATGCAGACACCAAACCCAGACACTATTGCAGATGCCAAGAATTGCTTGTTGGCAGGAGCCTGTTATAGCTGTACACTAGAAACACACAAAACAAATCCTTAGGGTAAATAGAGTTAATAAAAAATGAGAGATAGAGTTAATAAAAAATGAGAGATACATTCATTTAACAAGTATTTTAAAATTCATAATATTGAATGGGTCTAGAAAAATGAGTAAATTATTGAGTTAAGCATTTGATAAAATGGTAAAAAAAAAAATGAGTAGACTCCCCAGCACAATGGTGGGGAGTGGGGGCTGGAAAATACATGTAGAACTACTGATAAACACATGTCGGTAACTGAATTCTTAAAGGGATCCAGGAAGTCCGCATGGAGCAAGCTGAAGCAAGGATTTAAAGGTCCATTCCTATTTCCAGGTCACTCATTGGTGTTCAAAATAAGGGTTTGTATCTTCTTTGGCCAAATAGGACAGAGGATGAAATTAAGTACATAGACACCTAAAGTCATGCAGAAACAGAAAGTGGAGAGTGGTAGAATGTGCTCATTAGCAAAGGGTCAATGAATGTGGTTACTCCTCCTGTTCTAAGAGGCAATAGGGAAAAATGAGACTCATCCAAACTAAAAATCCCTAAAAGCATAACAGACATATAGTAACTTCAAAAGAAAATTAAGATCAGCGAACCAAGTAGCAATCTAAAAAGTACAAAAGGTGTAATTTGTAGCGTTACCTTGGAATACTGCACAGGTAAAACATGGCACAAATGCATAGGTAACTTTGGTGCTTATGCTTAAAATAAACACAGTGAACTGAGGCAGAAAAATAAGATAAATACATGGTGAATAAGAGTCAAACTTGGTCTTAAGAGATTATTCAACAGCTCATCTCTCATTGGTTTTGTAGTTTAATATTTTTGCTTGTATATCTACATGACTTATGCACTTGATCTTTTATGTCTCCCAAATTTAGGAAATAGATTAATATATATTAATCTATCTCTATATAGATTAATATATATTAATAATATATATGTATATGACTATGCAATTATTTAAAGAAAAGATAAAATATTACATTGAGTTTATAACATAGATCTAAGTAAAACATAAATTATCGATCATGAGTGAAATGCAACACATCTATATTGTTTACCAAGCTACACTTTTGACTATAGACTGTCTTATATTACTGACATGTTTATCTATTAAAAATAATCCTATTACATTTGTAATTTGAAATCTAGGTAATAACTTATTCAATATCTCAGTTTTTGACCAGTACTAAAAAATTTAGTCAATATTTTGTGGTATTGATGATCAAAGGAATATATCTAAAATGGCAAAGTCTTTATGACTATGTTTTACTCTTTAGATAGATATAAATTTATAAAGATTATAGAGATGGGTCATGTCTGTGCCTAGCATTGAGAATCTGCTAACTGCTAAGTCAGTAGATTTTTTTGAGAAGGAAAATGTCAGATCTACCAGCTGTTATTGCCAAAATAGTGTCTATGCCCAAAGCTCATTTAGTGTTCTAAAATACCTACTCTGTAAAGTACATTTAACAGTTATCTGAAACATCCCCCAAATTAAATGATATAAATAACATATGTCATCTGATATTTTGTTACAATTATTCAAATAAAATGCAAATGAACTAAGTATAGTAGAAAGTGTTTTCCATTTCACCTTATTACAGCATTTTGATTAACAATACCATTATAACAAGGGAAAAATCCTGAAGAAATTGCCATCAATTTTAGTCTTATTAACAAACACATAAAAGCAATGATTAAATACAAACAACGTGGTAATGTGGGTTTTTCTGTTTTATTGTATTTCTTTATCCTTCTGTGCATATTAAAAGGAAAAAAACGTAATTATCTTCTCCCTTGGTGGCAGACATAGTATTATATTTTTTTTCATTTGAACCATTTATTGTATTAGAGGAACATTTTATGCTTTTTTTTACAAATATTATAATCTTGAAAATTTTCTAATAACACTGCAAACAGATGATATCATCTGTTACATGTCCATAAATGGTTTGTGTGTGTGCCTCATTTTCTTTTTTAGTCTTTATATAAATACTATTTGAAACTAAAAAAAAAAAAAAAATTACATTATTTTCTTCTACCTCTTCCTTATTCATACTGCTCCCATGTACCTGTCTTGTTGTCTTTCAAATTAATCACAGTAAACAAATATACACAGTTTTTAGGTTTGTATAAAGGGCTGAATACCGGGTAATGGATAAATAATTGGTAGCCTCTTCCTTGGGGAAATCTATATATCCAGGTCTCAACATTCCTTAGTTTTTCTACAGTATGCTGTCTAGAGTAATACCAAATGAGATTTCCCCCTGCAAAGTTAGTGTTTTCTTCACTTGATCATAATTTGTTCAGAATCCTTTCATCTCTCTTTCCTTCCTTCCTTCCTTCTTTTCTTTCTTTCTTTCTTTCTTTCTTTCTTTCTTTCTTTCTTTCTTTCTTTCTTTCTTTCTTTCTTTCTTTCTTTCTTTCTTATTTTCTTTCTACCACATCTACCTTCAAAGTTTTTTTTTTTCATACTGCTGTTAAATAAAAACTGGACTAAACTATGATTTTCTCAAGATTCCGGAACATAGGCCTAAATGACAAGAATTTGAAATTGATATATATTGTTGATAGGTGATATCATGACTGCTCAAACCATTCATTAACTTTATAACTTTTAACAATTATATTTCACGTATCTGTACTAAAATGCTTTATACCATGTGTGAAGAAAATTCCTATTAACATAAGAATTATGTTCTCTGAATGATGGTATCATTTGCAATACAGAAGCTTTAAACTTCATGAGTCCACACTTCCTAATTGTTGATCTGACTGCCTGTGCTAACAGCAGTGTTCTCTTCAGAAAGTCTTCTTTTCCAGGGGCAACCAAGCTATTTGACACTTTCTCTTCAATTAGGCTCATTGTATCTGGTTTTAGGTCTCAGACCTCTGGTTTGAGGTCTTAGATCCGGTTGGAGTTGAATTTTGTGTAGAGTGATAAGTATAGATATAGATCTACTTGGATTCTTCTGTACGCAGCCATTCAGTTTGAACAGAACATTTTCGATGCTGTTTCTTTGTTTTGTTTTGTTTTGTTTTTTGTTTTTGTTTTTTTTTTTCCAGTGTGTATTTCTGGCTTTTTTTTAAAAAAATCAAAAATTAGGTGTTTGTAGGTTGTGTGGATTCTAATCTGGGTCTTCAATATGATTCCATTGATGAACATGTCTCTCTCTGTCTCTTTGTCTGTCTCTCTCTGTCTCTCTCTCCCCTCCAATGTGTGTGTCTGTGTTTGTGTGTGTATGTGTGTGTGTGCTGTCTCTCTCTGTCTCTCTCTCCCCTCCAATGTGTGTGTCTCTGTGTGTGTGTATGTGTGTGTGTGTGTGTGTGTGTGTGTGTGTGTGTGTAAACAATACTATTATTTCTTACTGTGTCTTGGTAGGACATTTGGTGTCTACGATAGGGATACCTGCAGCAGTTCTTTCATTTGTAAGGATAATTTTGCTCTCTTCATATGTGTGTGTGTGTGTGTGTGTGTGTGTGTGTGTGTGTGTTAAAATGAAACTGAAACTTTCTTTCAAGATCTTTGAAGAGTTGTTTTGAAATTTTGAAGAGGATTGAATTGAATCTGTTGCTTTCAGTAGCATGGCCATGTTTACTGCTAGTTCTACATAGATATGAACATGGGAGACCTTTCTATTTTCTGATATCTCTTTCAATGACTTGAAGTTGAAGAATACAAGTCTCTCACTTGATTGGTTAGAGATACCCCAAGTGTTTTCTTTTCTAAATTCCTGTTATTTTGTTATTCTCATTGTTATTGTGGAAGAGGGTGTGGTAGGGGTGGTAATTGTGTGTGTGGGGGGGTGCGCGCGAGTGCGCACATTTCACTTCTTTTGATTTGCTGGACTGGATTATTTATTTCTTGTATTTTTTTACATGTGGCTAATTTGTAAGGTTGAGTTTTCCTTCTATCACATTTGTAGATTTGGAGGAAATGGGGTAGAGATGAAGGTCTATAATTAGCCTATCTGCACCTCTGGCCAGAGTGCTGATTACATGAATTTTAATGATAACTTGATGCATGCATATTCATCACATGTGTTACCTTTGTCTTCATTGTGAAGAAACAGGGATTTTATCTAGGTAACAGAAATCCTCCAGTATTCCACACTGAAATGATATATTTAAGATTTCATTGTCTAGCTTAGGTGTTACCACCTGTACTTTATGCCGGGTTCTGAAACCTTGCCTTACTCACATTTTAGCAGCCCTCATGTACTCCTCACCATTGAGCCATCAATGTCTGCCCTACAGTCTCATCTCCTAAGATAACCTGACAGGTTATTGGAACTATGAAATCTCTTTCTATTAGTTAAATTCTTGCTATGGCTGGTCACTTAACCTTCTTCTGGGATGAGATTATTGGAAAATTCACATCTCTTTGTGTTTAGCTGTTTCAATAATCAGATAGTCAGGTTGAGAGACCCAGGATGTCCGCACTTCTACCTTGCCAGTTACAACTGCATTTTATTTGAATGTAAGTTCTGTTATTTCTCTTTAATTTTGCCTTTTTGATATACTTCAAAAATATGAATTTAAATCTACTACAGGCTGATAAATTGAAAATCATGCTTCGGTGACTAAAAGTTGCTGCCATATATTATTTTTAGAACAAACTTCTTTGGCAAGTTTTTTCATCATTACTGGCCACTAATGAAAAATTTCACTTTAATACTCTATAACTATTAATTTTTGTAGAGATTCTTCTACAGGGAACATACACTAAGAATTTTAAAATATTGTTTCAAAGCAGTTTTCCCTAACATTCAGTCAAGAAAAAGAAAAGAAAACAAAAACAACAACCTCAGATGAAATAAAATATCATTCAGACAATATAGGATGTTAGCACAAATCAGATTCAGAGAAAGAAGAAATCATGTAAGTAATATTGCTTAGCAAGGGAGAAATGACATTTCAGCTGGGCCTACAAATAGATAAGTATAGCATAGTATCTATCTTGGGAAAAAGAAATTCCTGAAAACAAACAAACATAAAAAAAAAAAAGTACCCAAAAATCTATCAGTTTTCAAAAGGATGCTTTCAACCATGACAGAGGTGATTTTACACAAAGCGAGGCAGAAAAAGTTGGATTTGTTGGAATGGATCAGAGGGTGAATATAATAAGGAGTTTTAAATGCCAACTGCGGGGATGCTGGAGATCAGCCTGTGGGAAATAGAGAGCTCCTCAATATTTGTGAACAGAGGGATAAAAGATAACAGAGAAATACACTGTGAATTCATATGGGTGCTTTGGCAAATTCTATTTGGTTGAATAAAAGGGTCTGAATCAAAGGACATGAGGGTAAATGTTTTCTTAATTCAGAAAAAGTATTCATTTAGTAAAGTCACATTAGATCAGGAAGTATGTGGTGAAATCTCAGACAAAAGATGCCAGTGTGGGGGGAACGTTATTTCTAGGACTAAGGGTCTCACCAGAATGAGAATCCAACTTCACCGTGTTTGTTACATTTCATTTCGTTTATATACACATAACGTAATAAAAAAAAAATCACTGAAACTAACTAATAAAACTGAATGTAATAAAAATCACAAAAACTAAAAATTGTACCTCAGCAATACTAAATATTTCTAACACAATCCAAGTGGTTTTGAAGTCATGGGCAATATATAGTAAAATCCTTTTTTTTTTTTTTTTATCTGCTTAATCTCTTGAAATAAATGAGGTTATTACATTTTTACATGCTACAGTAATCATTGTAGTTGACATGATGTGGGAAGAGAAGAGAGATTTGTTGATCTGCTACTCACTATAATACTCACTGATACACTGATTTAAAGAAAGAATGAAGGCACTGCATTAAAAAGTAGTTGAGCAATAAAAATATCTCATCTCTTAAAAAAAACAAAGGTTCAAATATGGTCGGTTGGTTATTATTATTTTCCCAGAATCAGTTGATTCTACTGTAATAAGCAAACGCCATTAGTAGAGAAGCAATCATTAGAGAAAGATTCTTGAGTCTTACTAATGGAGTTTGCTTATTATAAGAGATAATATTTTTATTGATTATTTGGGAATTTTACATCAGGTCCTTTGATCACACTCACTTTCCAGTCCCTTAGGAGAATCCATCCCTCCAGTATCTTCCATCTCTTGTGGCCTCTCTATCCCTGCCCACCCCCACCCCACCCCCCCACACACACAAAGAATAAAAGAATAAAAGAAAGGAAGGAAGGAAGGAAGGAAGGAAGGAAGGAAGGAAGGAAGGAAGGAAGGAAGGAAGGAAAAAANAGAATAAAAGAATAAAAGAAAGGAAGGAAGGAAGGAAGGAAGGAAGGAAGGAAGGAAGGAAGGAAGGAAGGAAGGAAGGAAAAAAGAAAGAAAGAAAGACAGAAAGAAAGAAAGAAAGAAAGAAAGAAAGAAAGAAAGAAAGAAAGAAAGAAAGAAAGAAAGAAAAAGAAAGAAAGAAAGAGAAACAAAACCTACCTTGTGTTGCCTATATACTCACCAAAGCATGAACCAACTCCTACTGGCTAGCCTCTTAAAAGCAAACTGTGACCTTCTCCACATCCTGACAGAAGCCATCAACCTTAGAAAGTTACTATTCAGCATCCCGATCACAATTTTTAAGAGCTCTCTTTGATGGTTTCTTGTCTGGGCTGTTACTTTTGGAGGGTAGGGTGGAATGCTTGTACGGGTGTTACGGAAGACTTCCATGACTCTTTTTTTTTTTCTTTCAACTGTGAGTCTGCAGTCATGGATACTACTGCAAAAGTTGCTTCATTGCACCTTACAGTTAGCCGGATCTAACAGTATACCAATTGTATACTTCTACATTGTTTCAGACACAGGCTATGGCATTTTAAACAATGTGGTTTGTTGCTTTGTGCTATACACTGTACTGCTGCTATAACATGTATGGTTTGGCCAGACATTGGTACTTTTTAATTGCACTTGCACATCTGTGTGTATCCTTTCTTATTGTTTTTTTGGGGAGACTGAGAATCAAAACAGATGCTACTTTCTTCTTATGCAAATGGCCTATGGGACTATCATCGTTTAAAGATTAGTCAATTTGTATTGGAAAATGCAAATATCTTGAACACAAATACTGACCATTTTATATGAGGGGCTTGAACTCCTTCATACTTTGTTATTTTTAGAGTCTTGGAATTTTTTTTTTTTGAATTCCAAAGGAAAAATATGTGAGAAGCAGTGTGAGGGGGATCCTTACTAAATGGTCTTAGAATTGCTAGTGTATTTTTTTTCTTTATAAGAAAAGGACCCACACCTCTTTCATCAGAGACTGGACATAGGATGACTAATGAATAGTATTGAGTGTATATGAAGCATTGGCCTAATAATAATACACTTGGTCACTACAACAATCCTACAATAGATTTTATTATGAACACTAACCTCCATTATAGATACTCTATGGACAGTGGTATCCATCCAGTGAAGATCATAAAGATAAAATGCTTGAATCTTTTCTAAGAACTTTCCACAATGACAATGTAGTGAATACCAGATTCATCAAATGTCAGTAATGCAATAAAGAATACTAAAGTAGGAATTTTAGGAAACATTTGAACACAGCATTGCCCAACAATGTCTAGACAAAAATGTACCATTAACCTATCAACCGGTAACATTTGCAACATTTGTCCAGGTTTTATTGAGGATGTCACAGAGTCCTGTGAAATCTCTTAAAATGTAAGGTAAATGGTAGATGGGGGACAAATCTTTTAGGGAAATTTACAGGCTGTGAGTGGAAGGACATGGAGAACCTGGGGCATAAAATCAGAAGTATGCTGTTCTTCCTTGGCTATATCAAAGAGGAAAGAAAAGACAAATAATTGGATGTAATAGACAGTAGACCTCTATAGAAGTCCATAACACTTGTCTCTTTTCGTTCCAAGGGAAGCTGACTATAGGGTGGAAATGTTAAGAAAGATTACCAAAACCAGCTTTTTAGTAATTCTCCATGATCTAAAATGTAAATTTCATTTTCAGGACATTAAAACATCATTACAATTTAAGCTCTAGGAGCTACAGGGATCAATCAGTATGTCATGGTGCCAGTTGCTAGGTTCAATGACCTGAGGTAGATACCTTGACCCTACATGGTTGAAAGAGAAAACAGCTCCTGAAAGTGTTTCTCAGACTTGCACTCTGACCTCAGTAAGATCCAATGCCATCGACAGCACTACATAACTAACTAAAAAAGTAACTCGCATTATAAAATTTAATATGTACAATAGCAATTTGATTTAGAAGTATGTGAATTTAACCCACATGTCTGTGCTTTGATATTTGGGGGGAATCCTCGTAGTTGAAACCTCTTTTAAAATTTTTTTAATTATATATTTTCTTGATTAACATTTCAAATGTTATCCCCTTTCCTAGTTTCCCCTCTGAAAATCCCCTATCCCCTCCCCCCTCCACCTGCTCACCAACCCACCCATTCCTACTTCCTGGTCATGCCAGTCCCCTATACTGGGTCATAGTGCTTTCACAGGACCAAGGGCCTCTCCTCCCATTGATGACCGACTAGGCCATTCTCTGCTACGTATGAAGCTAGAACCATGAGTCCCACCATGTGTACTCTTTGGTTGGTGGTTTAGTCCCAGGGAGCTCTGGAGGTACAGGTTAGTTCATATTGCTGTTCCTCCTACGGGGTTGTGAACCCCTTCAGCTCCTAAAACCTCTTATTTAATGATAATGACTCCAGTCTTGCTAGAGTGAAAGGATTCTTTAGGAATTTGATACTAAGTGGGGCTGTGTTCAGAAAGGTGTAAATACCCATCAAAGCCCACAAGTAACATTCTTTTACATAAAACTAAACACAAAACCATGAGAAAGTTGTAGTAATTCTCTAGCTAAGCACTCCTTACTTTCTTCCATGCTTTCTGAGTGAGCTACCCCAAAATTCTAATAACTTTATGCACCGGGCACTAGCTTTATTTAAAGCACAATCCTTGAGCAATTACTCTAGCAATCATGTTTTTTTTTGTTTGTTTGTTTGTTTTGTTTTTTTTCCTGACTGTTTTCAACATAAGCATAAGATTTCCTACAATTGTGATTAAATTTATCAGTTTTCAAGAAAACCAGGGCACTGTGCTCTTTATAACGTCTGCCACCTATCATATTCCTTTTTTATTAACAAGATTAATAACATACTCCACAGCATTTTAGCTAAAGCAAGCTTAAGAGTAGATTTGACATGAAATAATAAATATTTTCCCTTTTTTGAATTCCAAAACCTGTTTTCCTCAAATGTGTGCTATATTTTACAATGATTGCATTTGTGTGGCCAGTTTGCTTTCATTCATCTATTATCCAAATTCATAAAATGTGCCTTGTTGCAGGTCATGCACATTGTGAGGCAAGTAGCATTGAGAATAGTCAAATGATTTTTATTCTTCTATCACATGAGAGTGGGGTTGGGTGAGGGTCACTCCCTAGGACCAGTGATCATTCAACTGAATAAAGAAAAAATAAAACAAAAATTTAAGTACATACTTATTTAATGAATTAGTATCTTTTCTGTGTAGAAATGAAGATTGCATGAAAAATTTGAAAAGATAAATCAAAAGAATGAGACAAGTATTGTTCATAAATATTCCGTCTATAAATTTAATATTCATTTTCATGGAATCATATAGACATTGTTTAGATGCTGCTTTCTTGGAACTAGAATAACTTGTAAAAATGTTCCTACTCCTTTTCACCAGTAAATCCTATGATATACATTTCAACAATATTAGAGTGTCATATGAAAGCTGTATAGCCATTACCATGTGTTATTTTATTGAACATTGTTCATATCATTTTGAGGTTGGATTGGCAATAATTTCATTTCTGTTGAAATAGTTAATAGGTCTATACCAGAAACTCTTGCCATTCAAACCAAATATACATAACTTTCACAGAAAAAGAATCTGGTTATCCTGTTACATGAATTGAAATGATTTAAAGATAATCTTTTCACTAACCTAAATTTTGAATTTTCAGTCTGTGTTTAGAATGACACGGAAGCTTACATAGAAATTCTTGTAGAACACAACTAAGAATGTGTCAGTGGAAATCACACCATGTTTCTGTAATGTCTTCATCGTCTCACGAAATGTTATAGCAGATTGTTAAGATACAGGAAAGAGTAGTTTTCAGGTGAATGGCAATTTTAATGCAGAGATCCTGCAGGAAACCCAGTCTGTGCTGTTTATGTGCTAGAGCATGCATCTATTCACAGGACCAACCTTTTTATATACTCAACTACTCACCTTTAGAAAGTCCTCTGATGCTTTGGAGAATCACTATGGTTACGGTTCAAACAGTGCCTCTGTAATTTTTACATCATGAAGCCCTAATATTCACTGTTTTTAACAGAGTTTAAAAGGGAACTTTGATCAAAAGGATAGATTCATTATCACACAGGATCAATGCTTGTAAATAAAGAAAAAGACATCAAAGATTGAATAGGACATCAAAGATTAAATATGAGGAAACATCAAAAATACATTCATAACAGCTCATGAAGAGAGACCACCTCAAAATTACTATTTAGTCGTAGACTTTGCTGCTCTAGGAGTTGGGGTGGGAAAATTTCTGTTGTAAATTTGACCCCAATGTTATTTCTGCTGTGGTAATCTTCCCTGATTACCGTAGGTAGACTCATTTTATATGTTGTCAATTATCACATAGCCCACACCCTCTCGATAAATGCATAAATGCAGATGTTTGTTAAAAAGCCTAGATGTATTTATTTATAAAAGTCCATATATGCATAGATAGTAAAATTTACTAGAGCCTGATAATACTTAAATAAATTAATACAGATAAACAAAGCAACGGCATTGCATGCATGGCTAACTGGCTAGATTTTTGCATCTATGTCAATCAAAGAAATATTAAAGGATGTCATTACTACAAAATATGCCATTAAAAATATCACATATTTTAAGAAGTGATTGTGTATATGATATACATATATACATATATTCACTTATACATACACACATACATATGTGTCTTTGTGTTTGTGTGTTAGACAGTTTTGAGAGAAGAAAAAATATAGCAACAGAAAGAAAATAAAGAGAAAGAAGGAAGAGAGTTGGAAGTATAAAGATCAAAAAATTAGATGCATTCTTTATGGTAGAGAAAAAAATGAACATATATCCATTTATAATCAGTCTTGCTTCATAGGTTTCAATAAATAAAAGTACAGATAAAAAAACCATGAGAGAAAAGGAATAAGGATCAGTGTTTCCCAGGTTCCTAGAGTCATGGTATATATATATATTTCTTTCTGTTTTATGAGCATTTTTAGAAGAGTTAGAAACCAAGTTGTGTGTTGAATGACTAGAAAGTATGAACAAACTAACCTGAAAAATAAGTGGTTGAATGGCCTCTAAAGTTGTGATGTGTTGAAGAGGAGAGTAATGACTACTAATACTATACATTTTTCATAATCATCCAGACCTAGAAGCAACAACAAAGAGATTCAGAATCATCCTTCAAGTGTTGCTTTTTTCCTTAAGAGAAAAGTTGACATCATACACTCTAACTTGTAAGATCTCACCAAGCTAGATGTTTAATTGTTCAATATCTATCTTTTAAAGTTGTGGGTATATTAACAAATATGGTCATTATAGGATAAAGTACAGAAGTACTATCTGGTATTGGTACATCTTTCTAGAATTCCTTACTATGGGACTTTTGTCTTAAAGTATTTCCCAGGACTTCTAGCTCTGTTTTATCAACTGATCAGATTACTGGCCATACAGCATCTTGTCCTGCATTTTATCTCTAAAGTTGAACAATGAGAAAAAGAAAAATGAAAACATCACAAAGTGGTCTACAGAGTGAGAAAGCCATGGGGACAATTAGCTGAGAAGCTATTAAGTGGAAGTTTAATTACTGTGTGTGAGAAAGTGAAGTAAAAAAGTGCAGCTCTTCCCTTCCCGAGCCTCTCACCAGCATCCCAGGTTAGAGTTATTGTTAACACTTAGTGACAAATTCTAACCAATGTGCAAATTGTGCAACTTCTCAAGAAAAGAATGACAGTCAATGCCTGGGGCTCTTAAGGATTAGGCAGAAAGATGCCTGTAAGGAAAGACTGAATCACAAAAGATTGCAAATGACTTCTGCTGGGAGCAGTCTAAACACAGCTGAAGCTGTTTACTAACAGGCTGAGGCCTGAAGGGCAGGACTTCTACAAGGAAGGGTTTGTGCACCTCTCTTGTATTGAGCCTCAAGCAAGTCATTACAAGGAAAGTTTAAAATGTACGTTTAACACACAAAATAAATCTGCCAGTTGCATATTCTAATAGTTTTCAGCATAGGAAATCATCACTGCTGGCAAAGCTCTTCTGGAAATGTTAAAAAGGAGACATCCCACTGTATCCTGTTGGAAAGGATAGAGACAGCAAGCTACAGGTGTGGACTATAGGGAAATTAAACTGAATGACCACTGAGACACCTACTTTTATCTGCATTAGTAGGAAATTGTGTATTGTTTTGTACTTGCATTTAAATGTTGCATGTTTACATACATATGTGGCAATGACTTTAAATATTCATGACCTTGTTGTATTACAAACAAGTTTTATACAAACATTTCCCTCAGGAAGAAGAAATAAAATCTCATGACAATTCAATGGAGCTTTAAAAGCACAAACTATGCAGCTCAAGGAAGAGAAATTCACTTTCCTGGTGATAAATAGCCTTTGTTTTTCTCATGATTTTTCTACTCTCACATGTCAGCCATGACACAGGATTTACAACTTTCACCTCATCCAGACTAAGAGAGGAGACAGTCTACTCTAGAACTAAATGTGAGTGAATGTGTCCCAGAAATATAGATTCATTTTTTTATTTGTTTGTTTGGTTTTTGTTTTTGTTTTGTTTTGTTTTTGTTTTTGTTTTATTTTTTGTTTTGTTTTTTTTTTTCAATTTCTATGTCCTAACATGATTGCGGCCAAACATTGAACTGATCTCAGGGTCTCCAATTGAAAAGTTAGAGAAAGGACTGAAGGAGCTGAAGGGTTTTGCAACCCCATAGGAGGAACAACAATATCAACCAACCAGACCCCCAAGGGCTCCCATGAACTAAACCACCAACCAAGGAGTACACTTGGAGGAACCCATGGGTTCAGCCATATATGTAGCAGAGGATGGCCTCATAGGGGATCAATGGGAGAAGAGGCCCTTGGTCCCCTGAAGGCTAGATGCCCCAGTGTAGGGGAATGAAGGGAAGGGAGGGGCAATGGATGAGCAGGTGGGCACACATTCTCACAGAGGCAGGAGGAGGGTGGATAGAGGGGGTTTCTGGGTGGGGAACTGGGAAAGCAGATAACACTTGAACTGTAAATAAATAAAATATCCAATATGAAAAAATTTACAATTTTTCTTTAGCTTCTTACTAAGGAATTTTTTGTACCTGTGTGTGTGTGTGTGTGTGTGTGTGTGTGTGTGTGTGTGTGTGTATGTATGTGTTTGTTGCTTGGAAATAAATTGGGATTATTGGTTAAAATTTATTTGCTTTTTCTGTCTTTATTATTCAAGAATCTTCAAGCTTATTTTGTTAAAAATCATACTATTGGCAGAAACAAACAAATACAATAAGTTCGAATTATTGGCTCAGTCTTTTATTTCTATTTTGTAGCAGAAAATCTATACCACTTTTTATAAATTTTGTTTTGAAGACAAAATTCCATCATGACATTAGCAATGGCTACACAGATAGTCTACTCCATGTTTAAGACATTTTTTTCTTTCTTCTAATTACTTTGTTGTTGTTGTTGTTTTCAAGAAAATGTTTTTCTGTCTAACTCTGGATGTCCTACACCTCATTCTGTAGATCAGACTGGACTTGAACCCAAGGATACCTGTCTCTGTCTCATGTTAACAGGGATTCTATGCTTTCTTAAAAAGGACACTAACAATATTATCTTTGCCATAAGGTCAAT
Source organism: Mus pahari (assembly GCF_900095145.1). Taxonomy (NCBI): domain Eukaryota; kingdom Metazoa; phylum Chordata; class Mammalia; order Rodentia; family Muridae; genus Mus; species Mus pahari. Next base: position 66,020,166 of record NC_034600.1, read on the forward strand.
AATAGTTTGCACACATGTTTCTGCTGTTAGATGAGAACACTTAAAAACAGAATTCCAGCCACACTTCTTACCCAATTGCTGCATTTCTTTGTAGTGGAAAAACGTAAGGCTCTCTGTAGACCTGAATTTCCGAAGACAGGACATTTTGCAAGTTGTCTTAGCTAATGACAAATATGACAGCGGTAAGATATGTACCCCTCACACTGTTTAGAATATTCTAACAAGTCTATGGTGTTGATACATATGCAATCATGAGTTTTTAAAACTCATTTTATTAAAATAACTTCTCCCTTTCTTGGCACATCCCGTTTTAGTTTAGGATGTGAATGATTCTCAGCAATAATTACAAAGCAGTCTGAATTATCCCACTTTGAAATCAATCACTTAACACCTGTTCAAAAGTAAATAAACATTAATTGACAGTTTTGTTATTATTCAAACACCATCCCTTTAATTAATTCAAGAGTGGGATTCTCAGTTTAGTTCTTCCTCCTTTCCACCCCAAGTGAAAGCAGCATTAAAAATAAGAGCTTCTAATAGCAATGTAGGGTCTTCTCCCTTTGATATTAATGTTTACTCTGTACTTATTTATATAAAGTTATATGACAGGCTATCATTTATGATACTCTCTTGTTTTTTCATGCAAGAGAAAAAGAAAGTGTTTCTTTCATTTGCTGTTCTAGAAAGCAGCAAGACAATTAACACTCTCCTCTGACTTGTGAGGATGAGAAAAACACACTCAGGCTACCAGATGGTGTTGGTGGTTCTGAGACTGGGGGATAATATAAATGTTCCATCACGGCAGGATCCACTATCCATCGATCAAAGGTCGAAAAAATCTGCACAGCATGGACTCATGTTGTTGAGCAGGGTTTCTACCTGAAATCAGTTTCTATTATTTTATTTGAAAATGGTAGGAATAATAAAATATACATATAATTCTATATTTTTTTCATTTTTTGTGCTGTTACCTTGATATACTTCATTAGGATATTTTGCATATGTTAAAAATACAATTCTTTTTACATTGTAAAAAAATTGGGGTAAATATTTGTGAATGAAGGAGCGCATGTGTATATTTGTGTGGGGGCTTGTGTGTGTGAGTGTGTGTGTGTACATATTCATATCTATTCATGTTCTTTGGAAGCCAGAGGACAACCTCAAGTGCCTCAAGTGTCATACATCATATACTTACCTTATGAGACAAGATAGCTAACATTTACTTTTTTTCTTTTATAAATTTTATTGTTTTAAAATTTTTTTATATCATTACGTTTTATTCTTTTTTTACTTTACTTTCTACACTCCATATTCCATTCCCTGCCACCCACATCCACCCTCAGACTGCTCCACATCCCACACCTCCTCCCCCACCTGACCTCTAAACTCCCTGGGGCCTCCAGTCTCTTGAGTCACCTAAGTGCTTTGTCTCTCAATGAACACAGACCTAGCAGTCCTCTGCTGTATGTGTGTTGGGAGGGGGCCTCATATCAGCTGGTATATGCTGTCTGTTTGGTGGTCAAGTGTTTAAGAGATCTCAGGGGTCAAGGTTAATTGATACTGCTGGTTTTCCTACAGGATCAACATTCTCCTCAGCTTCTTTCAGCCTTCCCTAATTTAACAACAGTGATCAGCGGCTTCTGTCCATTGGTTGGGTACAAATATCTGCATCTGACTCTTTTAGCTGCTTGTTGAATCTTTCAGAGGGCAGTCATGAGAGGTCCCTTTTCATGAGTGCTCCATAGTCTCAGTAATATTGTCAGGCCTTGGGACCTCCCCTTTAGCTGAATGCCACTTGGGCCTGTCACTGGACCTTCTTTTCCTCAGGCTCGTCTCCATTTCCATCCCTGTAATTCTAGATTGAAGACCCAGCTATACCACTTGGGAATATACCCAAAAGGTGCCCTACCATGCTATAGGGCCATGTGTTCCACTCTGTTCATAGTGGCCTCATTTGTGATAGCCAGAAGCTGGAAACACCCTAGATGTCCCACGACAGAAGCATGTATACAGAAAATGTTGTACATTTACGCAATAGAATACTACTCAACTATTAAGAAGGAGGACATCCTGACTTTTGCAGGCAAATTTAAGGAACTAGAAAATATTATCCTGAGTGAGGTAACTCAGACTCAAAAAGATGGCATGGTATGTACTCACTAATAAGTGGATATTAGCCAAAAAAAAAAAAAAAAAAAAAAAACCCAAGATACTGTCCACAGAACTCAAAAGGGTCAACAAGTTGAAGGGCCTAAGTGAGGATGCCTCAGCCCCACTTGGGAGGGAGGGAGGGACCTGGGATGGAAAGTGGACAGGGGGAGGATTGGAGGGGAGAGGGGAGCTTGATCTGGTATTGACTTCGGGAAAAGAACTGAAGCTCTGAGGGCCAACAGAAAGAATGGAAACAGGCAACCTCAGGAAATAGAATGCTGGGGGAACCCTCCAGAATGAACCAGAGACCTGGGAGGTAAGAGACTCTCAGGACTCAAAGGGAGGGACTTTAGATGAAATGCCCAACAGTTGGGAGAGGGAACTTATAGAGCCCACCTCCAGCAGGAAGACAGTACATCAAGTGAGGGATGTGGTTCCCATCCCACAGTCACATATCTGATCCACAATTACTCCTGTCTGATAGCTCACGTTTATATGCTAGACTAGCCTGAGTGACCAGTGAGCCCATGGATATACCTGCCTTTGCCTCTTTGGTGTTGTAAGTACAGTGCACTTGGCTTTTGACATGAGTTCTGGAGATCAAACTCAGGTTCTCATGATTAAAAGCAAAATTTTATTGACCAAGTTTTCTCCCTATCCTCAAAACAACTGTTTACTTCTAAATTCTCCAAGCTTTTGTCTTACATTGGCGCTAGCTTGTAATTGTATGGTGTTCTTTCTAGAGCTTTAAATCAAAACAAAACAAAACAAAACAAAACAAAAACAAACAAACAAAAAAAACCCAAAAAACATTTCCAGCCATACCATTTTGTTTATTGCAGGGGTTCTCAAACTTCTTAATGCTGTGACCCTTTAATACATTTTCTCATGTTGTAGTGACCCTGCAACCATACATGTGTTTTTGTTGTTTCCTCATGACAGTATTTTTGCTACTGAGAAGTATTTCAGTTCCTAAGACTATCTGAAATCTATGTTTTCTCATGGTCATAACCAACAGGCTGGAAACCACTGTTTCACTCACATTATCTACTTAGAGCTCCATATTAATTTCATGTAAAAGTTGAAGAAAGGGGACTAGACAAGTTAAGGTCTCATAGCTGGCAATTTGCAAAGGCAGAGTACCTATCTCAACTATAAATTCCTCCATACTTACTATTTTCATGAACTTCCACAGATTGAAAATTGTGCAATTTCAACATGTATTTACAGATGGTGTGCTCTGTCATATAAAAGCATGCTATGGGGATAGAGTTATCTGAAAGACTAACCAGTGTTCTTAACACCTGGACCCCACATTCATCCCCTTCGAAGTGATGAACATCTGGACATACTATATTATATACATAAAACTGAATCTTTACTTACCAATAAAAATGAATGAACCATCTATGCATGGGTTAACATAAATATCACTTAAAGCCATGCCATATGAAAGAACTGGTCACAGAAGACTACACATTATGCGATTCTATGTTTATGAAATGTCCAGAATAGTTAAAGTTGCCAAAACACATAGCAAAATTACATTAAAGAATGTCTAGCCCTGGGTGAAAGAGATTTTGTTTCTTAGAAGTATGGGTATGAGTCACGGTGGTGTAATGTTCTAAAATTGGACTGTAGAAATGGTTCCCTAAGTTTAAGTATGTCAAAATTGAATAATTGAACAAATATCACAGTTAGGTTTGCGATTGCTCTGGTTAAACGATGTGATCAAAATCAAAGTGTGGGGGAAAGGGTTTATTTGACTTATATATTCTGTGCCATATTTCACTGAAGGCAGCCAAGGCTGGAACTCTAACTGATAAGAAATCTCAGTGTAGGATCTAATGCAGACACCAGGGATGAATGTTTCATAGGGGCTTGTTCCTTATGGCTCAGTCAACTTTATACCTTTTATAACCTAGAATGAACAGCTGGGGTTAGCACCATCCTCAATGTGCTGGGATCTCATATATCAAACACTAATTAAGAAGATGCTCTACAACTAGATTGCCTACAGCTCGCTCTTACGGAAGTTTATTCTCAGTTGAGGTTCCTTCCTATCAAATGACTGACTATAGCTTGTGCCAAGTTTACACTAAACTAGCCAGAAGAACATATTAATGAGTGAAAGAGCTAGAAAGGGATTCATACATGAAAAGGATTTATAAAAAACAATCTGAGGGTATGTGATTTCAAATAACCACAATGAAATATATTTAGAGAAGTTTGAAGAAAAATTTCCCTTTACACTTTACTTTTAAAGTCTATTAAAGAAAGTGGCACATATTACCTATTCGGAAACTTTATTGATTCCACTGAAGGTTAAGATGTTCTTGCTTAGAGATCCTGATTAAGGAATAAAATAGATTGACTGACAGCATGTGTATCTCTGCAGACCATGGAGTCTTGCATAGAAATAAAACTTGGATATAGTTTATAAAAGTGTAACTCTTGTTTCTATAGCACTTTTTTGAATACTAGAAATATTGAAAAAAATTCTTTAGGAACTTTCTCTTGTTTCAATTCTTTCGATCCTTACAAAGACTTCTTTAGTTCATGTTCTGCTGGGCATAAGAGAACAGAAGGAAATGTAATGCTTGTGTGTAATATTTTCCTGGTGATTGTGTGAGACAGTGAAAATATCAACAATTCTCATTCACTCTTCACCAGTTATTCTAATGACATTGCTCATAATGGGGATGATTTTTCTCTTGGGTTTTATTTACCATATTATCTTTGTTTCATACTTTTATTTGGATACTTCTTATTAATTAATTTTTCTAGTCAAAAATCTGGAGTTTGCACACAGAGAATGCATATTAGAATTTGAGATATCAATGGGACAGTAGGGGGCTGGGTAATAAGTGAAGTTCATGTTGAAAGATGCTCATTAAGGCACATAGGTTCATTCTTAACTGCAGTTTTACAGCTGTGCTTTTATTGATATTGACTTTACATTAACAAAGAATTTAGTTAAGTGACTCTAGGGCACTTTTTTTTTACATCCCTCATGTGGATCGCAAGGCAAAGTGAATTCAAGGTTACTCTTGTAATATCCTTGCTTCATATGAGTTGGAGCAGACAAAACCTCTGGGGCTTAGGCAGCATGTACAAGGTTGGGTGTCTCTGCATGCTTGTAGGACATTCTAAATTAAACCCTTTTCCCTCTTGAGATCTGATCTGTACAAGTTGTATTCTGAGTTATTCATACAATTTCATCCTCAGCAAGGAAGGTGATATAAAGTAAAGAAGGAAGAGAAAAATCCTGATTTATTGCAGACAGTTAGCTCAATTTGCTTTTACTTGTTTGGGAAATTGCTTTTTCAATGCAGACAAAAATGTGTTTCACTGAAGTAATTCTGTGGGTTTGATGACACTGCAGTGTGTTTCTTCCTAGTATCTGCTGTAAGTATAAATGAAATGCAAGGACAGAGGGATTATCATTATTTACCTGCCTTTATTGCTGTTCTTTCTTACCTACTACATTACATGTGTGTTAACTGGAGTTACCATTTACACTTATTTAACAGTATTGACTGAAATAACTCTCAATCTTTTCCAGTGAGGACTGATTTAGCTACAAATCACTGTTCTGAGTCTGAAATCATTAATCAGCCTTAGGCAAGATCCATTATGGGGGATTTGAGTGTAGAAGAAATATTAGCAGCTCCCTGGTAGAAATGTTGCCTCACATTGGCTGGGGCTCCCTGCTGGAGCAGCAAATTACCCTCAAGTAATAATTATAATACATTAGTAGAAGTTTAATTTCCAATAAGTACTCCCGGTTTAAGAAATGGCAATCTCACCATGGCTCAGAGAACAATAGATCATGTTATCAGCAAGAATAAACCTACATGGAATTAAATGAGAGATAATAAAAAATTCATTACAGTTTGGAAATGTTAGAGAAAAAAAGAAAGAAAGTAGGTGTTAGTTATGCAGTGGCAATTTTATAAGAAAATGTCATGTTTACTGATCATGTCTGTGGATGGTCTTGGGTTGGAAATAAAAATATACTCTAGTTAAGTCAGTTTCAGTACTGTTAAATTACTAACTGATATGAAGATTGACAATCTGGTTATAGTGGTTTTCTTCCTAGGGGTATACTATACTGATGAATGGAATGTTTCTATAAAGAAATTTATTCTTCTGCTCACTAAGTGTAAAAACATCTCTCAAATCTGAAGTAATATTCCAGGAAATCTTGAAGTATTAAAAAAGTGGAACTTCAGACAAAGTTGTTTCAAACTGAAATGGTTCTACACGAGGCAGACAGGCAAATATGTTTTGAGAGCTAACCGTGTAAATGGCTTAGAAACATAATTGATACCTAGGAGGTTTGAATTGTATGAAGCTACGAAGGCTCAAGATCCCCTCTTAAAGTTCAGAATAAACTGTTCATTATGTCTACAGTTCATCCTTGGGGGTATTTATAGTGTTTGCTACATTTTCTGCCTTCCAGTGAGATGCAGGAAGCAAGCATTGCAAAAGGAATACTGGCTTAATTTTTAAGAAGAAAAGTTTTGTTCAAATTGTTAAAAGTTTTACTTTTTTTCCAGTTGGCAAGTATCAAGCTTAACATGCTGCTGTGATATGAAAGCTATTCTGACATTCTGATATCTGAAATGTAAATGTAAATTTTATTTGCCAGATTCAATTGCTATCCTGGAAGTTTACCAAAATAGCTCACCCTTTCTGGCTCTTTCTTCTTTCTGAACTCCACTATACTGTTGTGTCTTAAATCCCGCTCACAGATAACTGATTCAATCTGGCTTCTCTCAGCTTCTCACTGAAATTCCTTTGCTTTGTCTCAAACAAACTCTGCCAACCTGTTTTAGTCTTTTATTCTCTGACTTGTTTTGTCTTCATGTGTGTCTAGTTTGTTCTTTCTGCAATCTATCTGTAAATCAGTTCTCTCTCTCTCTCTCTCTCTCTCTCTCTCTCTCTCTCTCCACCTCCCCTCCCACTCCCCTCACCTTCTGCCTCCCTCTCTCTCTGAACTTCTCTCTCTTTTTTTCATTTATTATTATTATTATTTTCTTTATGTACATTTCAAATGCTATCCCAAAAGTTCCCTATAACCCCCGCCTCTGCTCCCCTACCCACCCACTCCCACTACTTGGCCCTGGCCTTCCCCTGTGCTGGCTCATATAAAGTTTGCAAGACCAAGGGGCCTCTCTTCCCAATGATGTCCGATTAGGCCATCTTCTGCTACATATGCAGCTAGAGACACGAGCTCAGGGAGTACTGGTTAGTTCCTGTTGTTGTTCCACCTACAGGGTTG
>NC_034600.1:66027614-66038061 GCF_900095145.1 Mus pahari
CCCTCCCCCCTCCCTCCCTCTCTCTCTGAACTTCTCTCTTAAGCCACTTTTCTTTCCTGTCTATTCTCATTAGAGTTGGGTATGTCCATTCTCTGACTCACTGTCAGATTTTTCTCTACTTAGTATCCTTGCCCTTCAATTAGACATCACTTTCAAGCACACCTGCTTCATTTTACTTTACCTTCAATGTTTGGGACTAATGGTGTGTATTCCAGCCAGAGGAATTAAAGGTCCGTCATTCCAGATATATCCAACAGATCTAGAACTTCGTTGTGAGATCCCTTACAAGAGCAGCCATTTTGCTGGATTAAAATTCCTCAGCCCTGAAGATTCTTTGTGATTAAGCAGTCAACATTGTAAAGATACTGGTATTTTATTAGCTGAATTCAGTTGATCTTGGAATAATTCCTAATCCACTGCATAAAGCATTATGTGTGGGACCTATACTCAAAACCTGTGCTTTACATTCATAGAATGCTTCATTTCAGGAACTTAAGGTGATTCTATACTTGGTCATAAAGGATCTCATATCTTTATAGAGTGTATACTTTCTTTTCTATGTCCATGAACATATATAAGTAGAGATTCTTTTCCCTTATATTTAGCTACTTGACAACTGGATATTTTGCTGTGAGAAAGTGTCATCTCAAATTCATCCTCAGTTAAATTTCAACCATGAACTAGGATTGAAAGTGTGTTTTTATTTTTTTTTTTAATCTTTCTAATTTTAAGGAATAAGTTTCTAAACTAGCATAAGACAATATAGAGTTTATATGATAGAGTAAGTTCAATTTGTAGAATGTTTACCTATTTTGAATGGATCTGGGTTTAATAACCATCATGAAGACAGGCAGGCGACAGTTAACTTCAGCTTCATAGCAAGTTTAAGAACTGAGGTTAGATGGGATCGTGTCTCAACAATCATATTTCCAAATTTTAAAATGATGAGACTATTTCAAAGTTTCCCATATTTAATGATAGTTTGTGAAACTATATTTATAGGCACTCCTTTAAGTTTGAAAGGGGGGCGAAGATGTGTACTCATTATATGATACCAAGTATTAAATCAGCCTTTGATTTCAAACCTCAAAAACTTACATTTGTAGGATGAACATGCACTGTCCTTGAAAAATGATTGTGTAAATTAACTACAATGAAAGCAATGTGACACGTTATGATCTTGTACCCATGCTTCACTTATAATGAATCATAATTATTTCCATTATTTAACTAAGGTAAAATGAGCCAGAGATACAACTCAAGTCTGATTACCCAGCTTTGGCTAGAATGAGAAGAAATACAGTTCAAAAATGATATTACAGCCTCATGCAATTTTATTAGTATTCTCCCAATAGTAAAATAGAAATATCAACTTAGCATTTTATTAGTATATATACACATTTGTGTATAGATGTCACATTAGTAAGTACATAATTGCATATTCATTTTGTTTAAGTAGCTATTGCTGATATAATCAAGAATGTCATAAAATATTTACTGAAAGGCACCTTTCCTTTTAAATTGTAAGTTTAAAGATTTTTTCTATTTATAAATAATTCAAGACATTTAACAGTAAGGAAATAAATAAAAGTTGGTAGTTTTTGCCAATATTTTTCTGCCTATTAGTTTGTTTTTCCATTGTTTCAAAAATATTAATTTCAAAGTTTTGCAATATATGGTTTTTTAGTTCTCAATAAAGTACTTTAAAGTACTTTAAGGTCCCTTCTATCTAAACATTGAAATATTAAAATAGTTGTGGATAGAGATGTTGCAATCAGTGTATACTAACTAAAAGAATCATGATGTGATTTGAATACAAAACTTTTCATGCCTTCAGAGGCATGAAAGTGTCAGTGAAAAGACCCTTTCCAGAAATCAATCAAAATAAGAGAGCTTGTGCATAAAAATATGTGGATGAAAAATGAGTAATTATGCTTTGCAATCTAGAGAGCACTGAGTGATTCTACAAAAGAGCGATTTGTGGTGACTTCTGAACTAGCCAACATGGTGCTCCATACACCCAAAGCCTGATTTACAAGGGTTATTACTACACACTTGTTCATCCATTGACAATGAAAGAAACAGCAAAAGAAGAAAAAACAGAAACAAAAACAAAAGAACAAAAAATAACCAAACCAAACCAAACAAACAAACAAACAACAAAAACAGACAAGAAAACAAGTTCAAACACTTGGATTTATCACTAGAACCTGGCATTTTTTTACTTGAGTCATCAAGCAACTTTTCCAATGGCTCTCACCTTATTTCTTCTCCTCCTATATTCAGTATAATGCTTTTCCAGGCAGAAGCTGTTTGCTTTTATGAAAAAGAAGACACAGTATAGTAATAATAACAATGAACAGTAATAGCAGAGGGTAAAGTCATCAATAATTACAACAACAACAAACATAAAACAGCAAGAGTTCTTTTACACTCAGATGCCTTGGAAATGTTTGTGCAATTCACAGAGTACATTCTGCAATAACTGTATCAAATATTTATTATCATTGACTATGCTTTAGACTGCAGAGAATTGGGAATGACTAAGTTATGTTTCTAAGTCATGCAGTGTGAGAATGAGTCAGGTCCAGAATCATGTCTGTCCGTATGACTGTGATTTCAAATCCATAGTTCAGCAATCCCTGTCAACCTCAACTCCTTGGCTCTGTGAATACCTTGGCATTCTTCATATATGTATATGGCAGACATTATTATATTTAAGAATTTTTGTTGGGTAGGCAAGATCGAAGGCTTAGGATTTTCTTTCTTATTTTTTTAATTGGAGATTTTGTTTATTTACATTTCAAATGTTATCCCCTTTCCCTGCTTCCCCTCTGCAAACCCCTTCTCCCATCCCCCCATGACACTGCTTCTATCAGGGAAGTCTCTCCCCCCCCCCCCACCTACCCACTGCTGCCTCACACTGCCCTAGCATTCTTCTACTCTAGGGCATCAAGCCTTCACAGGACCAAGGGCCTCCCCTCCCATTGATGGCAGATAAGGTCCTTTCAGCTCCTTCAGTCCTTCTTCTAACATCTCCATTGGTGTCCCTGTGCTCGGTCTCATGGTTGGCTGCAAGCATCCACATCTATATTGGTGAGGATCTGGCAGAGCCTCTCAGGAGAGAGTTGTATCAGGCTCCTGTCAGTAAGCACTTCTTGGCATAAGCAATAATGTCTGGGTTGGGTATCTGCATGTGGGATGGATCCCCAGGTGGGAAGTTTCTGGATGGCCTTTCTTTCTCCACTCTTTGTCCATGTATTTCATTTTGACAGGAGCAATTCTGGGTTAAAATTTTAGAGATGGGTGGGTTGCCCCATCTCTCAACTGGGGGGAGGGGCATGCCTAACCTCTGGATATGTCTTGACAGCTTCTCCCTCCCCTTTGTGGATTATTTCAGCTAATGTCATCCCATGTGTTTCTGGGAGACTCTTGCTTTCCTGGCATCTGGGACTTGTTGGTTGCAACCCCCAGTTCCCCATTCCCCATTACTACACATCTCTATTCAATTTCTGAGCCTCTGTACATCTCCTCCATCTCCTCTCATACCTGAATCTTCCCTTCTTTTCCCCTCTCCCCTTCTCTACCTCCCAAGTCCCTCCCACTTTAATTATGGTTCTTTAACAATGCAACCTCTTTCCTAACCTACCACCTGCCAGACAGGAAAAGAAAGGTTAATAGGAAACAGGGTTTGTTGATCTGTTTAGAAATAGTTTTGTGGACAATCCAAACTTCATTTTCAGCTGTCCTGTTCACTCAGCAAACACCAAACATGAACGAGAAGTGGTTGCTTTATCCAGAAGAAACCTGGAGTCTCTGCCTATCAGCATGAGCCCTTGGAATTTGCAGGAAATACCACCAGATTCTTTGATTAGTTTTTCTCTACAAGGTCACAACAAGTGAAAAACAGCTAAGAAGACTAGAAGAGTCAATGAAAAAAGCATAGTCTACTGTGTTGGGTTATACATATACCCTTTCCAAACATCATGAGCCTATCAAGTATACATTCCTGCAGAACATCATCTGCCCTTTTACTAGGCAACTTCCAGAGAAACATCATGTCTGCTTCAGCAAAACATCCTCTCATAAGACAGTTTCTAGAAACTCCCACTCCATAGTATGGCTTGGTGGGTTAAAGTGTTTGCTGTGTAAAGCTAAGGACATGATTAAATTCTAAAAACCTATATTTAGGTGTGGTGGTGTTGGTATGTGTAAACCCAGAATAACTATGAAGAATTAGGAGGAGGATACAAGAACTTGAGGCCTGTTAGCAAGCTAGTATAAATATAGAGCAGGAGAAATAAACAAACAAACAAGAAACCCATAGAATAACAAGATGAAAGGTATGAATTGATTCAGAAGTTGTTCTCTGACCACCACGTGTTCCTCCATAACACATATACAAACAAGTTGTCTCCATGGCTGTCTCTATTTTGTCACTGTGTCTGTGTCTGTGTCTGTGTCTGTGTCTGTGTCTGTGTCTGTGTCTGTGTCTGTGTCTGTGTCTGTGTCTGTGTATGTGTCTGGGTCTGTCTGTCTTTCCCTCACTCCCTCTCAAACACACGCACACACATACATATATATGAATACATATATTTTAAACTTTTGCAGTATGGTTAATTGATAGTTATATTTATATAATCAATAGATTAATATGTCATTTCAGACTATTTCATTTATAGAAACTGTCCTATTTATTAAAAATTCTATAAATTAAGTGAACATGTCTTCACAATTTTACATATGGTAGTTTATAGACAATATCTTCTCATGTGAATTATTGAAAGTATAAAGGGAGAAAGACTGTTTCACAAACCTACATTTTTTAAAATTGTATCAATTTGATGAAAACTTGAGAAAGTCATTACATAATTTTACTCCTTACTTAGTATGCTTAGAAGATATGCTCAGTATCTGAAGGAACATGATCATGGAGAACGAAAATGTTAATTAATTTATTAATAGATATTAAGTATGGCAGAAAATCTAGGTAATATAATAATAAACTGTATGTTTTTCACTTTTTTAAAAAAATTGAAAACTCTTGGAACTGTTAAATCCAAGATGAAACAAGTTTCAGTTTCTTCCAAAAGTTTTCTTTGGAAGGAAGAAGGAAAGGATGGTTTCTTCGTTGTACTAAGATATTACCATCACAGGTTATGCAAAATTGACATGCTTCACCACACCCTCTTTTTCAACAACAGTCCCTTTTTTCCAATTTGTTATATTGATACATGGTATTTTGGTAATAATAAGAAAGATGATGTCAGCGTACTTAGTGAGTAACTCGGTGAATTATTGCCGTATCTTTTCAGCTCACCCACTGACACATGTGTTATGGGACATTGTAGCTATGGGTTTTTATTAGAACACATAGCTGGTAACTAACGTGTATATTCCTCATCTGACTGCCGTGTGGATAACCTCAAATGTAGCCTGTAAACTTGGAAGCTGCATCAACATTTATTGGTAATTTTAATTTAGTGGGAAATGACTGCAAAATAAAATAAAACACTCATTTAATATACTTAGGAACTCAGTACTCTAAATTTTCACATTACAGACGTATAGTGATGAAGGATCCAATAAGAAATAAAGAAAGCCATCCTTTGGGTTGGTAAGTCAGGAAAATATCAAAATTTAGTTCTTTGACAAATGATTTCTTATATACTGGAATTATAATATGTAGCTTTACTTCTGAAAGTTTCTGTGATCATTTCTACTGTCACTGAAAAATATATAATTCTAAATAAGTTTAAATAATAAAATATAAGAATAAATAAATGATAAACAACAAAATCATTAAATAAATGCCCTGAATAAATAGCATGAGACAAGAACCTCACAATGTATCATTGAGTTAATTTTGTGTTCTCTATCTGATTTGTGTGGAGCTTTCCATTAAGACTAGGCCGTTTTCCTAGAGAGACTATGTTAAAGAAAACTAATTTTTCATTTGTAGCTGCTTACAATTGCAAATTGCTTCTAGTCTTAGGGATCTGGGCATGTGTTCACTTTTTCTTTTAGTTTACTTAGTTTTCCCATTAATTTATGTATATCTTCACTTCACATCCCTATCACCAACCTGTCATCTTCTTCCTGTCTCTTCTCACACAGTTCCTCCCCTCATTCTCCTCCCCTTCTCCTCTAAAAGGGTGAATTGACTCTGTTGATCTTCCTATGGAGTTCCCATCCCTTCCGATTCTCTCAATCCTTTTCTCAACTTTTCTCTCAGTCAGCTACTAAGTAGAGCCTCTCAGAGAACAGTCATGCTAGGCTCCTGTCTACAAGCATAACAGAGTATCATGAATAGTGCCAGGGACAGATGCTTATGGATGGGATGGTTCTCTAGTTGGGGCAGTTATTGTCCCCTCAGTCTCTGCCCCATCTTTGTTGCTGCAAATCTTGTAGACAAGCCAAATTTTTGGTCAAATGCCATGTGAATGGTTTGGTGACCTCATCCCTGCGCTGGAGAGTTGTGCCTGGCTACAGAAAGTGGTGCATAGCCCCACTGCTGGGAGTCTCAGCTAATGTCACACATAGACTCCTGGAAGACTCTCTGATTCCAGAACTCTGGCATACCCTAGAGATGCTCCACCACCAACTATCACTAACTACAGATTTCCATTCATTTTCCTGATAGTCTGGCCCTCTTGCCTGTCCCCACACATGGCACTGAATCCCTACAAAATCCCCTCCCCATCCCCTCTCTCACCCAGTTTTCTCCCTCCATCTGACAACTATGAATATTTTATTCCCATTTCTAAGTGAGATTCAAGCACCCTCCCTTGAGCTTTTTTTCTCATTTAGCTTCTTTGGGTCTGTGGATTGTAGTATGGGTATTTAATAAAATAAAAGTAGAAAAAATGCATTGACAATTGTAATACCTTCATAGGAATACTAAAACACTTCATTCATCCAAATATTCTGAAGAGAATTTCTGGTCACATGCTTTCCTTGTCAGGATATTAGAGGTTTTACCTCTAATACAAAATTCTTTATATAATAAATAGTGGTTTATAGAGATCTTTTCCAATATCAGAGAAGAGTATATAGAAATTAGCTAAATAAAGTATGTTTTGGAATATATATTTTTAATAGTCCAATCCACCACAGTCTTTGTTGAAGCACAAAACCACATGTTATGCCTTTAACAGACAATGTCTTTGAAATATATTTGGACTTATGAGGTCCTGAGACAGTGACATCATGTAGGACCAGCTTTCCTATGCACATAAGAGAAACCTCACTATTTTATGTAATAGAATTTAAGTGTGTAAACAGAGTGAGTGAGCTATCTCCAATATTCCTGAGCTGCGATTCCGATTTTGACTTTTCAGAAGCATGAAGAATTTTTTGTTGAATGGGGCAGTCTATGTTTGGAATTCTGCCTAGATTTGCCCCAGCTGACAGAGATGTGGATTGTGACAAGAAAAGGAGACACTAATTTCAGTCACCTGAAGAACTACATCAAGTAGCAAATCAGTAGGTATTTGGGGGATCAAAGCCTTTACTCTTGCCAACATCTGCCACTAAATACAGTCTCTGTTTTGTGTTGAAATATCTCTCAGCACAGTTGCCACTTCATTGTTTTTGTTCATCTCTTTATTCCTTTGACATTATCCCAAGGTTCCTTAAAGTTATAAGATGGCTAAGATAGATATTTTTGATTGTCCATCTTCATCATACATGCCATAGATTGTATATGTACAATTGCTGCAGTATAGAATAACCTTTCAATGAGAATACTATTATTACAAACAGTTAAATATCCTTAAAATGGTCCTGAATAGTACTAAATTTTAGCTTCTTACCCCTGAAAGATGTCATGGAATTTTATTTTCCATATTTTTCCAAAGAAATACGTCATTCTATAAATGTCTTCAAACCATTTAGTCACTTATTTTTAAAATGCAGAGTGTTAAAGATTCTTTAAAAGCTCATGTGGCCTCCTTGCAGTTTAAGATGTAGAAGAGGTCTCAACTCGAAGATACTCTGTTTTCTTCTTGTTGTTTTGCTGTGTGGGAAAGTGATCATCAATGAAGTAGACCTTAATCTTCCCAAAGGAAGTTTCCTGCTCACAGTAGTCCACACTTTGCCAGAATTATCACTGAGTAGTATGTTCTTTCTTAATGGCACATTCTCAGAGAAGAACTGAGAAGATTCTGATATGGGGAACAACATGAGGCAAACAGAACGGCCACTTCACTGTGCCTAGGGAAGCTCAGAGACCATCAACATACATGTGAAATAAACAGCAAAGCAGAGTGATTTTTAAGATCTTTGAAGAAATTTCAATTCTCTTTGAAGAAATTTCTTGTCTGGGTTTCAAGACTATGTTTTACAAATACAGATACAGATACAGATACAGAGCACAACTTCTGCTCCAATGCAATAATACACGGGACCTGAGACAGCACTAGGGAAGCAGAGAACCAGCCTGACCAGGTGACTAAACCTTCCTGTCTCTGCCAGCACTGGGTCACCTAGGGCATGGGGTGGGCTGACACCCCCATGGTCCCTAGAGGACTGGCCAAACGATCTTAGGATCACTGGTGAGCGGAGCACAACTTCTGCTCCAATCCAATAGCACACGGGACCTGAGACAGCACTAGGGCAGCAGAGAACCGGCCTGACCAGGGGCACAAATCCCTTCTGGTCTGCACCAGCACCAGGTCACCCAGGGTGCAGATTCGGAGGACACCCCCACAGTCCCTATAGGATCACTGGTGAGTGGAACACAACAGCTGTTCCAATCCAATAGTGATGGGCCTGTGACAGCAGGAACAAGGACACCAGATCCTTTCCTGACCAGAGGCTCAGGTTCCTTTTAATTAGTTCAGGTTACCTTGGTTTCAAACAGACCAGACAACTCCATGGTCCTCAAAGGAGACACAACTTTCACACACTGTAGCAAGCCCAGGATCTTAGGACAACAGGATCCCAGGATAACAGGAGCTGGGTCACACTAGTATTTGAGTGTCTCAGAGGAGCTTGACTGCCAAGAACTCAGACACACCCAGAATCTCAGGTTCACAGGAGCCCACAGAGGAATCAGGACTCTGAGAAGTCCTGAATCAAATGGGATTATAGGAAGGACAGGCTCCAATCAGATATATTGAGGGCAGCGAGCACCAGAGATAATCAGATGGCAAGAGGCAAGCATAAGAACAGAAGCAACAGAAACCAAGATTACTTGGCATCATCAGAACCAAACTCTCCCTCCATAGCAAGTCCTGGATACACCATCATACCAGAAAAGCAGGACATGGATCTAAAGTCACTCCTTATGATGAAGATGGAGGACTTTAAGAAGAAATACTGGAAATCACAGGTGAACAGATAGAAGACTTTAAAACTACCAAAAGGAGATAGAATTGAAGAAAACCATCCAGGATCTAAAAATGGAAGTAGAAACAATAAAGAAAACCCAAAGGGAGACAACTCTGGAGTTAGAAACCCTAGGAAAGAAATCAGGAACAATAGATGCAAGCATCAGCAACAGAATACAAGAGATGGAATAGAGATTCTCAGGTACAATAGATTCCATTAGGAACATGGACACAACAATCAAAGAAAATGCAAAATGCAAAAAGATCCTAACTCAAAACATCCAGGAAATCCAGGATACAATGAGAAGACCAAAACTACGGATAATTGGAGTAGATGAGAATGAAGATTATCAACTTAAAGGGCCAGAAAATATCTTCAACAAAATTATAGAAGAAAACTTCCCATACCTATAGAAATATATGCCCATGAACATTCAAGAAGCCTACAGAACCCCAAATAGATAGTACCAGAAAAGAAATTCCTCCCGACATATAATAATCATAAGACAGAATATTAAAAGCAGTAAGGGAAAAAGGTCAAGTAACATAGAAAGGCAGGCCTATTAGAATTACTCCAGACTTCTCACCAGAGATTATGAAAGCCAGAAGGTACTGGACAGAGGTTATACGGACCCTAAGAGAACACAAATGTCAGCCCAGACTTACATAAGCAGCTAAACTCTCAATTACCATAGATGGAGAAACCAAAGTATTCCATGACAAAACCAAATTCACACAATATCTTTCAACAAATCCAGCCCTTCAACGGATAACAGAAAAACACCAGTACAAGGACAGAAACCATGCCCTAGAAAAAGCAAGAAGGTTATCCTTCAAGAAACCTAAAAGAAGACAGTCACAAGAACAGGATGCCAACTCTAACAACAACAAATGACAGGAAGCAACAATTACTTTTCCTTAATATCTCTTAATATCAATGGACTCAGTTCCCCAATAATGAGACATAGACTAACAGATTGGCTACACAAACAGGACCCAACATTTTGCTGCTTACAGGAAACTCATCTCAGGGAAAAAGACAGACACTACCTCAGAGCAAGAGGCTGGAAAACAATTTTTCAAGCAAACGGTTTGAAGAAACAAGCTGGAGTAGC
>NC_034600.1:66038481-66039470 GCF_900095145.1 Mus pahari
CAAATGCAAGGGCATCCACATTCATTAAAGAAACCTTAGTAAAGCTTAAAGCACACATTGCTCCTCACACAATAATAGTGGGAGACTTCAACACCCCACTCTCATCAATGGACAGGATCCTGGAAACAGAAATTAAACAGAGACACAGTGAAACTAACAGAAGTTATGAAACAAATGGATTTAACAGATATATACAGAACATTTTATCTTAAAACAAAAGGATATACCTTCTTCTCAGAACCTCATGGTAACTTCTCAAAAATTGATCATATAATTGGTCACAAAACAGGTCTCAACAGATTCAAAAATATTGAAATTGTCCAATGCATCCTATCAGACCACCATGATCTAAGGCTGATCTTCAATAACAACATAAATAATATAAAGCCAACATTCACTTGGAAACTGAACAACACTCTGCTCAATGATACCTTGGCCAAGGAAGAAATAAAGAAAAAATTAAAGATGTTTTAGAGTTTAATGAAAATGAAGTCACAACNTACCCAAACTTATGGAACACAATGAAAGCATTCCTGAGAGGAAAACTCATAGCTCTGAGTGCCTCCAAAAAGAAACTAGAGAGAGCATACACTAGCAGCTTGATAGCACTTCTAAAAGCTCTAGAACAAAAGGAAGCAAACTCACCCAAGAGGAGTAGAGGGCAGGAAATAGTCAAACTCAGGGGAGAAATCAACCAAGTGGAAACAAAAAGAACTATTCAAAGAATCAACCAAATCAGGAGATGGTTCTTTGAGAAAATCAACAAGATAGATAAACCCTTAGCCAGACTCACTAGAGGGCACAGTGACAGCATCCTAATTCACAAAATCAGAAGTGAAGAGGGAGACATAACAACAAATCCTGAGGAAATCCAAGGCATCATCAGGTCCTTCTACAAAAGGCTATACTCAACAATACTGGAAAACCTGTATGAAATGGACAAATTTCGAGACAGATACCAGATACCAAAGTTAAATCAGGATCAGATT
>NC_034600.1:66039481-66051965 GCF_900095145.1 Mus pahari
ACACAGAAGTGGATGCTCACAGTCAGCTATGGGATGGAACACATCCCAATAGAGGAGCTAGAGAAAGTACCCAAGGAGCTGAAGGGTTCTGCAACCCTATAGGTGGAACAACAATATGAACCAACTAGCACCCCCAGAGCTCGTCTCTCTAGCTGTATATGCAGCAGAAGATGGTCTAGTCAGCCATCATTGGGAATAGAGACCCCTTGGTCTTGCAAACTTTATATGCCCCAATACAAGGGAACACCAGTGTCAAGAAGGAGGAGTGGGTAGGTGGGATGGGGGAGGGTATAGGGGACTTTGGGGATGAGATTTAAAATGTAAATGAAGTAAATACCTAATAAAAATTGGGAAAAAAACATGACACAAATAAATATATCTTTAAATTCTTCCATGAATTTTAGTATTAATAACATTTGACTATAAAACAACAAACTGTGACACTCTGTAGATATTATACTGTTTTGTTTTTATAATATCATAGAATTATTTATAAATTTTATTAATGCATTTAACAAGAATAATGTGTAGCAACATAGTAATTTGATATTTTTATTCTCTCATGAACCAATTACTGATTAAGGAGGTTCAGACATAAAAAATCAGTGAAGCCAGTTGGCTTCAGTACTATAGACAGTTTATCATATCAGAGGTACTTAAGTTATGATTGCCATTTTTGTTATCTGCATTGCAGTAGGAGTACGGAAGCAGCTGTTCATCTATATTACCTGTCATCTTCAAGTATAAAAATGTGTTCAATTTAATTGGTAGAAAATGTAAGAACTCCAAAGACTGAGTTTGTACTCACTATCATAAATACTTAAAGGCAACCTTAATTGTCACAAATGTGGGGAGATAATCTGAACTTAGGCAAATATCGTTTTAGTGAGAAAAAAATTACTATGTCAGTGCTATTACTTACAATAATATCAATTTTACTAAGATACAGTAATGTGAAATCATTGCTAAAATTGCCTTTTATATATAATTCACCATTGTACAGTGGAAAGATAAATAGAATTAAAGTTAATGTTAATCTAGACAAGTCATATACCCTCAGGTTCAGATTTTTGAAGAGTGCATTGTTTCATAAGCAAAAACAACAGAACAGAGTGCAGATAATTTATATTCTTGAGCATTCCAGAAAGAATCTTTGTTTTTGCCAAAAGTTGTTTTTCTACTTAAAATTATAATAGGCTTTTGGGAACAACAAAGTTCTGTTTGTTTAAAAAATAATCAATTTAGTCTCACTGTAAACTTTATGAAATATTTTTAAGCTGTCCTCCAGCTGACAGACTAAATTAAATTGGTGTCTGATATGTATTCTCTATCCAATTAAGACTACAGAATGACTACAGGTAGATTTAGGTATAGCAAGTGATTGAAAATAAAGTATTCAAGAGGGGAAAATCAGTGGCCAGAGATAAGAAAATAAATTATAGGTATCTAGATACAAAAAGAGGCATAAGGAAGACTTATCTGTAATCATCAGTAATTATTTTGCATATAGAATTCTTAATAAAATGTTATATTTCTATGTGTATCACTTATCATCCCCACAAAAAACACCTTGTTGGAAGCTGTATTAGCTATGGTTTCCACTATTGTAAAGAAACTCTAAAGTGGATATTGCTGGTTTCTTTGGAGACTCAGGTGATTATGATGTTTTGGTATGACTGCCAGGTGAAAGAATGTTTTGCCAAAGCAAACACATGAAAGGACACAGGACATTTAGAAAGAATATAAATATCACTCCCCCCAGAAGAAGCGTGAACATTGGTTCACTTGACACATGCATTGGTTCGCCTTACATTTGTGTTGTTGAGCTCTGTTTGTGGTGACTTCAGAGAGGGAAACTTGCCAAAGAACTTCTTGTGAGGTTCCTACAGCTTCTTTCTTCTTCCATGGACCATTGGCAAGCTTTGCAAAATACATTTAGTCCAACTTTAAATGTCCCAGAGTCAATAACAGTCTCAACAATATTAAAAGTCCAAAGCTCAACGTCTCTTCTGAGATTCATCCAATCACTTAACTGTAATCCTCTATAAAATCAAAATAAAAAAACAGATCACATGCCTTCAACATTATAGGATATAAATTCCAAAATATCATAGTGAAGAAATACTAACAAAGCAAGACTAAACTTCAGCAAGGCAAATTCCAACTCTGCCTCTCAGTATCTGATGTCCAACTCCTTTCAGGGTTGTTGACTGCAACACAATTCTTTCTCTTTGGCTAATTCCATTCTGTTAGCAGCCCTTCATAGGTATCCCATTGCAAGGGTCTGTGATTAGCAGAAAATGTTACCCCAGACTCAAATAATATGCAACAATGAACAGTGTTTATTCTGCTGAGAACCTGCATGAAGGGGTCTACGTTGCACCAGATAGGAAGACAGAGGTGTGGACCTAGCAGTATCAATTTAAAAATAGGAGTGGGTGATTTTTTCCCTTTCTTTCCTTTGATTGGCTGACTCTATCTTCAGAGGGATGGACACCTTGGTGATTGGTTAAGGCTCTGAGAGATTTCAAGAATTTTTATGATTAACTATACTTGCCTCACGCTGGGTGGTGGGGCCGTTTCCTGATGGGCTCCCTGTGAGTGGTGGCTTTTCCTGGAATTGAATTATTTTGGATTTTTCTCGTTCTGGGAAACAAAAACTTAGGCCTACCCTCCAAAATGCCAATTTGCATCCTGTCATAGAATCAGCCTGGCTCTGGCTAACTCTGTTCTCTCACTATGGCTCTGGCATCTCAAATATCTTGGGGTCACTTCAATATTACAGCTTCTTGTTCCAATATCTGGGATCCACACATGATCTTCTGGGCTCCCCCAAAGGGCCCGAGTCACTTCTCCAACTATTCCCTCTGTAGCATTTCATAGTCTAGATAACTCCATTCTATTGCTGTACCTGTTCTTGGTGGTCATCCCATGGTACTGTCATCTCCACACACTGGGGTTTCTAGGTTTCACCAGTAGCCTCTCATTGGCTCTCATAATGATAACTCTTCAAGGCTCAATTTCTTTGCATAACCTTTTTAGTCGTGAAGCCTCAGCTGCAATCCATGACTCCAACTTCAAAACCAGTATCACCTGGGTGATTCTTACACACGACCAAGTCCAACTGCAGCAAGAGGTACAGCCTTGGATATATCTGTAAATGGCTTCTTTGTGCTCTCAGAACCAACTTTCCAGAAGACTTGGCCACATGAATGCTAGTAATTTCTTAGTTACAGCTAACCAGCATCAATTGGCCCAGTGGTCCTTCCATTCTTGACTCTAAAGCTACATGGCTGAAGCTGCTTTCTGCTGCTTCTTGGAGCTGGAACGAGGCTATTACATTATCACTACCTATCTATTTTCTGACTCTTACACTGCCTACCTAAACTTAGCTGTCCTGGAATTTGCTCTAGAGGTTGACCTTGAAGCCAGAGATCTCTACAGCTCTGTCTCCTGAATGCTGGGATAAAAGACTTATACCACCACACTTGGATTTAAGCTTTACTTCAGCTAGAACTTCCTCTGCTCCAGGATGGCTTTGAATTCGGAGATCTGTTTGCCTTGGTCTCCTGGGATTAAAGCTGTGTGTACCAAAAGAAAAGGTTTAACCTTTTCTTTTCTTTTTTTTTTTTCTTTTCTTTTTTTTTTTTTCTTTTTTTTTTTTTTTTTTTTTTTTGGTTTTTCGAGACAGGGTCTCTCTGTATAGCCCTGGCTGTCCTGGATTTAACCTTTTCAAGGCCACTATTCCTAAAGATCCAGAAGATTCCATTACTGAATTGTAGTTTATTTCAGAATAAAATTCCAAATTAAAATAATAAACAAGTAATAATAATGCCCAGATGTAATTGCTCCTTTTTCAATTCAAAAGCATAAACAGTTAGCTTCTTGGGGGAGATCTTGTCCTGAAGTGAGCACTCCCTTAATCTGTGTATCTACTTAAACACAGGATTGAGCTTCATTCACTTTCCAATGCCCTCCTAATACTGCAACTGTAAATTTTGTATTTTTCTTTCCCCCATTGCTCCATTTCATTGAGACGCTCTTCATAAGCTTTAGTATCCACACAATGAAATTTATACTAGGCTGTTGTGAGACTTCCTTTGTCAAAGCAGTTCATCTAAATCTCTTCATCTTAGCCTCCGGCAGACTCTTCAGAAAGTGGTAAGAAGCAGCCAACATATCACAAGCCACATACTAAAATTCTTCTCCACTGAACATCTTGTGCCAGATCTGCACAGTTCACACTATCCTCAGCATCAATGTCTTCCACATTCCTATTAGGATGACCCATTATGCCCCACTTAAAGAATTGCACTACTGTCCATTCAAAAGTTCCCAAATCTTCATTCCTCTAAACCAAAACATGGTCAGGCCTATACAGCAATACTCCAGTACCGGCTACCAACTTCTGTCATCATTAGGATTTCCATTGCTGTAAAGAGACACCATGACCAGGGCAATTCTTATAAAGAACAATGTTTCATTGAGGCTGGCTTACCAGTGCTGAGTTCAGTCTATTATCCTCATGGCAAAAATCACAGCAGTATTCAGGCAGGCATGGGCATCAATAAGTACAGGAATCTATAAAGATGTTATTATACAAAATACAACTAAAATACACTAAAATTGTCTCTTAATACAACAAAGAAAATATGCCAGAATTTATAACTTGCACACATTTAAGCTGAAAGCTAATTCAGTCATTATCAGTCTAAAATGTCTACACCTTCACTGTATGATTAAAGTGGCTTCCTTACCATTATTGGCTAAAGTTTATCTTTGGATATGGTAATACTAACCAAAAGAGCAACTTTTTGGTATCATAAACCAACAGAAAAATGAGGGATCATTTAGATAGGTTAATTGGTTATTACAGGAAGGTATATTTTTACATGTGCTTTTGGTAAATATTTCAAAACAGCATGGTGGTTTGTGCCTATGGTCTTAATACAAAGCTGAATCAAAAGGATTGCAGAGTCACACATAATAGACTGGGTTAGTAGTGAGTTCTAGACTAAACTAAACTAAGCTGAACTGCTGTGTGTGAACCTCTCTCAAAATTAATGATAATAATGATAATAAAAATAATAATAATGCAAACTAAATTCCATAAATAAATAAATACTGAAGTAAAGAAACGTGATCTGTGAATCAGGTATTAGATGGGCCAACCATGCATAGGTCCTGTGAATGCACTGGACCTTTACTTCTGTTCTGCTACTCAAAATTATTATTGCTTCCTCTGCAATTTTTTAGGATATGAGTAGGAACATGCACATAAGTTACAGCCAGTCACCCTAACAGATTGATACGGTGGGCAACCTGGCTCAGCCTTAAATTTTCTCCTTTTATTTTACTGAGTGTTAATAGGGAAATCTATTCTTCTCTATGGAATACTAAACAATTTTGATCATTTTTTTCTTATCCAGGAACTAAGTTATTTGATGTCCAGTGCATAGAAATAGAAATACTATCAGTTAGCCTACTTTCGTACTTCACAGATATTTAGAGCAGACTAGTTCTATATGTCTATTAAATATTATGCAGAATATTATACTGCATGCTTAAGCATTTAGCATGATAGCGCCTTTGTTAATTGTTCTTACACACACACACACACACACACACACACACACACACACCCCTCAAAGAGACAAACTCAATTAAACCTCTTAGAATGAGGTTGTATGTTTTCATTACTTGTAGATAATTTAATTGTGATATTCACAAAACCTAATGTTAGTATGCACTAATATGGTCCCCTTTAATAAATATTCATATATAAACTATGTGTCATTAAACTTTCAAACAAAAAGTTAACTAAAAGGAATTGTATTGCAAGATTGCCATTTTACATGCAATATAATAAACACCCTAAATAAACTACAAATAAAAATAAATAATTTAATATATTGATATCTATATGTGTGTTATAATTTCTTTAGTGAAAGATGGTGAAATGAAGAAATTTAGGGGAGATAAATTTAAACCTTTTATCGTGTAAATAAATATATTATTGTATTGTTGTATTGTAAAAAGTGCCAATTTTCATTCTGAACAACTTCAAAGTATTTTAAGGAAAAGGGATAGGTAATAAGTACCCACATTATTAAGAAAATACAGATAGAAATTCTAGAGAATAATTTTTAGAAAGACACCAGTCACTGAAAGATAGAAAGCCTTCTTGGAATTTATAGCTAAGAACTATTTATAAATATTATCTTAATAATATTTTTATACCAACAGGTCAGTGAAGCTTTCTATCTTTCAAGGGCACATAGTATATATACTTATGTACATATGTGTGTGTGTGTGTAGAGAGAGATAGACTTTATATATGTTGAGACTTACTAATATTGATATTCTTAGAACAGAGGTTATTTCTAGGTGGTGGAAGTCACTTTTTTTTTCTTATCCCTGTATCCCAATGTTTATTTAGTAATTGATTTTGTAATGATGAAATTTTATTTTTGGTGAACAGGCTTTTACCAATCTAGAAGCATTTCATCCTGCTCAAGTGTTGTGCCTCAGAAAAAGTGCAGATTTGGTCTTCCTGGGGATCCTTACTTCCTTTTGAACGTCTTCAGGCTATTTATCTGTTATTTAACTCCATTCCTATCATAGCTGGCCAACATATTTATTAAAAGACCACAAAATTGGCCTAGCTAATATTGATACTCAGTGTATAGAAGGACAATGGAGTAGTATGGACACATATATCTTGCACAAACTTCTGAAATACTTATCAATTGACCCTTTCTTATTTCAGTAAATATAAATTCACCTGGTCAAATCACAGACCCCAGACCTCTATTGCACACACACACACACACACACACACACACACACACCCTCCAATCATGCCTTCTACCTTGTAGTTCATTGCACTATCAGCTATTTGTTTTGTTTCAGTCAGGAAACTGCTGTGTGGAAAGCAAAAGGCAAATGCTCTTACAAAATGAGAATTTATTATTTATAAGTGGGCTTTAGTGAAAAAAAGCTTCAGTGATTTCTGCCCACATTTCTTTGGTTAGGTCTAAATCACTTGACCATATCTGATGGCAGGCATGGCAGAAATTGGTGAAGTCGGATGGGTTGTATGCATTTTACCCCTCCTAGCCCTTAGAGAGGAAAAGGGGGAAAACATACATTAGATGGACAAATCAGATGTTCATTCTTTCTCTCTTTTAAATACTGACTTCTTTGTCTAGATCAAGCTTAACTGTAGACTCAAATGTTTAAATGTGAATTTTATTTAATGATTGAAAGTTATTACAGTGTAGCTTTGTTTTGAATGAGTTAAAAATATACGGAAACATTTGTCACCAGTTGAGTTGAAACCTCATCTTTTAGAGCATAAAATTAATTCTGTTTCAATCACTGCATCAATCTGTTCTACAAGGAAAAGTGGGTATGTTGCTATGCTGTGTTTGAGAATTGATTCTTTGTGAAAAAAAGTAACTAAAAGGAAAAACTTAATTTTCATTATCTAGAGAAAAAGGGCCAGTAAACAATAGATGTAGGACACAAATCAGCCACAAATCCTAAGGCATCAAATGTAAACTTAGAACACAGAAAAAAAAATATGGAAGTACCATAAATATAAACACAAAGGCAAAACAGAAGTGAGAAAAGAGAGAGGGGGACATTCGTTACAGACACAGATGAATGTACAAAGATAGAGTTTACAGAAAAACAAAGCAAAGAGAGAATTTTGATACTGTAAATATTTACACAGAGATAGAAAATTCAACAAAGACATCAAAAGGCAAATAAAATAAAGTAACAGAAATACATAGCTTACAGCAATTTGTAAAATATTTAACTGTACAATTAAATTTGAAAAACAAGAGATAAAGTTGTTTTATATAATCAAAATTATAATTTAAGAGTAATATGGATTACTGACAAGCAAAATTTAAATTTGAGACAGTGAAAATTTCAGTTTATATTTAAAAAAGAAGAAATTAGTATTTTCATGTTTTCATTGTGGATTTTATTAAATCATGAGTGAATCAATTCTTGATTATATATACACTTTTGCTTCCTGTTTATAATATACTAATATAGACAACTTTAGTTCAATATTATGTATGTTTTTCTAATTACTTGTTACAACCCGAAGGTGAATTTAAATTGAAAATAAAGTGATGTCAATAAACAAAACTAACGATAACGATTAGTATCAGTATATATATATCAGTATATATATATATGATATAAGAAATATTTATCCTTAAACATATTTCAATTTTAAGGCAAATTTGTGAACAAGTTCTTAATATTCCATGACATTTTACACCCTTATATTACAAGGCATGATAGAAGCCAAAGACATTATAAACATACTAGTTGGCATGCATTCGTATGAAACGGTAACTGGCTACAGCCTTTCTTCCCAAATATGCAGAATCCATAGTAATATAAATCAGAGTACACAATTGTGAACACATACAGCGTCAGAGCAAGAGGAAATTGATCACCTAATGGTAAAACATGGTGTGACTTTCAGCTGTTTGCTCTTTTTGATGAGGGGCGCTTTTATTTGTGAGTGTGTTTTAAAGCACACACACGTCAGCTCAGCGAGGTCAGAGGACAGGCTCCAAAAGTTGTTCTCTCTTTTTACCATGGATCTTCCACAGACCAAGATCAGATTGTCTGACTTGGCAAAAAGTCCCTGTACTTGCTGTGATATCTTATCAGTCCAGCATTTTTTTCCTGTGTTTAGAATCATTTAGCTATATTTACAGGAGGAAAACATGAACCAAAGGTATAAATATGTTTAGGATTGTTAATAACAAAGTAAATCATGCCATGGTTTCTAATTGGTAAAACTTAGAAGAACTTTTGATGGTGGTTGTTTTCCCTGACCTTGCAAAGAGTTTGGGAATATGCATGGTCTCGCTGTTGGGGAAGAGTGACTATGTAGTTATAAATACATAAACATTGGCAGCATTCCTGGTTGTTTTTCTCTCTCTGCCCAGCAAGCCACTTGCAGCATATTAGCAAACACTTCCCAGTGAAAAGATCTAGAAGCCTCTGCCAGAATCTCATCTTCAGGGAAGGGAACAGCTGACAACAAATTTCATCAAAACTGTTGTAAGGCTTACTACTAATTGGCAGCATTCAAAGAGTCTATTTATATTCTGGCTTTGAGCCATTGTCATACAAATGAAACGTTGTGTAGGTCAGGTGATTTTATTGACAATATAACACACACACACACACACACACACACACACACACTAATATTTTATACTTTAAGGAAGGGTGGGCCTGCATTTCTTTTCATACAGAACTCATTGCTAAGGTGCTGATGACTGCCTTCTCTTTAATTTGTCTTCTTAGACAGATTGCTCATTGTTTTATAAATATGTACCCTGATTCTATTTATTTGTATGTTTCTGTCTGATTAAATTTTCTAGTATGCTCCACTTTATTTGACTTCTCTCTCTCTCTCTCTCTCTCTCTCTCTCTCTCTCTCTCTCTCTCTCTCTCTCTCTGTGTGTGTGTGTGCGTGTTGTGTGTGTGTATGTATATATAAGTATATGTATTTGGGACATATATGGCACACATATGGATACAATCCATCCCCCACTTTTTTCTTTACAGTTTGTTTTCAATCTCTTCTTTAACTTTCCCTCTCATTATGATGAGCTGCCTATTCTTTTCCTTTTGGCAAACCCACTGATTCCTCATTATACTATGTATTTGTGGATGAATATGAGTTCATCTGTTAGAACCTGCATTGCCTTTCACAAGCTGATTCCAAGAATAAAATCCACTCTCTCCCAATCAGCTGTGAATTGGTCGCTAATGTGGGACTACGTTATTCAAGCAGGGGCCTTTGTTGGTAGGTCCTATACACATATAACAGCCGCTGTTTGTTCAAGTATATGAATATAAGAGCTGATAGCTTGACTGTGTTAGAGGAGAATGTAGGGAATAAACTTCAAGTTAAAAGATAAAAAAGAGCTTTGTGAACATGATCCTCGATAGTATAGGCATTAAAAACAACAATTCACAAAAGCTGACTTCATCACACGAAAAGTTTTCTATAAAGTAATACGACTATCATTCATGTAAAAGAAATCTACAAAATAAGAACAACTTACTTTGAGTACATAAATTTTTGTAAAGATGGTATTAAAAATACATAATCTGCCAGGCGTGGTGGCGCACTCCTTTAATTCCAACACTTGGGAGGCAGAGGCAGGCAGATTTCTGAGTTTGAGAGCGGCCTGGTCTACAAAGTGAGTTCCAGGACAGCTAGGGCTACACAGAGAAACCCTGTCTCGAAAAACCAAAAAAGAAACAAAACAAAACAAAACAAAACAAAACAAAACAAAACAAAACATAATCTTATACATTTCCTTTGCTCCCTCCAACCACTATTTTGTATCCTTGCTTGCTCTAATTCAAATTCATGGCCTCTTTTCTTTAATTGATGTTACTTTGTGTGTGTGTGGGGGGGGGGAATGTGTGCGTGTGTTTATTAAACCACATTCTTTTTACAAGATATTGGGTTTCATGTATTCTATTTTGTTTCAAGTGTGTTAGGCTTTTGACCATGTTCCACCCTTGAATTCTTTCCCTTTAGCCCTGATACTGTTCCTCTCCTCTCAATACTCTCTTCTTTTCTCCCAGTCTTTCCTCATCTTTCATTTTAATATATAGTTTTATACATCTATAAATAATTCTCCTCTATAATATTAGAAAAATATTTGCACAAATATGTGGGGCATATAATGGTAATGTTATCATGAGTAGTAATGAAAGCAGAATAACAAGCATTTCCAACTGAATAGTAGTTTTACATATCAAGAATTTAGTGCTATTTCTGGACATTTGAATATATCAGAAATGGTCTATATCAACAGTTATTGGGGATTCATCCCATAAACAACCACCAAACCCAGACACTATTGCAGATGCCAACAAGAGCTTGCTGGTGGGATCCTGATATAGCTGTCTCCTCAGAGTCTCTGCCAGTGCCTGACTAATACAGAAGTGGATGCTCACAATCATCCATTAGACAGAGCACAGGGTCCCCAATGAAGGAGCTAGAGAAAATACCCAAGGAGTCGAAGAGCTTTGCAGCTCTATAGGAGGAACAACAATATGAACTAACCAGTACCCCTAGAGCTCCCTGGGACTAAACAACCAATCAAAGAAAACACATGGAGGGACTCATGGCTCTAGCTGCATATGTAACAGAGGATTGCCTAGTCAGTCATCAATGGGAAGAGAGGTCCCTGGTCCTGTGAAGGTTCTATGCCCCAGTATAGGGAATGCCTGGGCAGGAAGCAGAAGTGGGTGAGTTGGTGAGCAGGTGGAGGGGGGACAGAATAGGGGATTTTCGGAGGTGTAACTAGGAAAGAGGATAACATTTGAAATGTAAATTGAAAAAAGAATTTTTTAATTACCAAAAAAAAAAAATAAACTACACTTTTCCATCTCATGGTGGTTGGTTTTCCCTTACTGAATTTTTTCTTCCTTCGGTCATGATTCACTAAACAACTGTGTTCCTATTATTCCCATTCTCCATTGAAGACTATTGCAGACAATTCTCATTCAAGTTGATATTTTAGTATGATTACACACATGTAGAATCTAAAATATGGCTTCTAATTATGTAAAGAGGAACAAGTGAATATATAATTCCTAGGCTGCTTGACATAAGAAGGGCCATACAAAGAAATACAAAACTCGTAGATTACAGAAAAAGCGACATACCTTCTTTGAAGTATGTCTGTTACAAGGAAAATATTATAACCTCAGATTTTATGCAATTTTACAGTTTCATTCATAGTTTACATTAAACATCAAACAAAAATTCTTTTGAACCAACAATTTTTATAGGATAATATTATATTATTTACTAAATTATTAATTGCTGGTTGACATTAAATATTTTCTTTTGAACTTTTGTTGTTTGTATACATAAAATAGTTTTAATGAAAATGTAAATTATATTTAGGGAAAGATGACAGATTCTGACAGAACATAGGTTTTGTGAAGAAATGTAGGAGATCAGTATCTGTTCAATGTCCTTACACTAAATGTAGAGTAACCTATATGTAGTTATGATTTTTAAAATTGAATTTATAAAGATATTTATTGTTTCAATTATTAAAATATCATATTGGTAGCTTGACATATATAAAAATGAAACATATTGCAGATATTTTCAGTTCCAAATTCCATTTAAAATCTTGACAATAAAATGTAAGTTTTTTCTCAATATTTTCTGAATAAATGCTATGGATTATTTTACTGTACTAGATTAAGTGATGCTAAACAGAAAAACAAACTGTAGAAACCTTTAAGAAAAAAAAAGGATGTTTTCGTAAGAATAACAGTGACTCATAGGGAGCTGATTACTCCCAGTATGGTCGGGTGGCTTTGTGCTGCTGCAGCTGCGGCTGCTCCTTCTCCTTCTTCTTCTTTTCTCCTTCTCCTTCTCCTTCTCCTTCTCCTTCTC
>NC_034600.1:66052405-66058251 GCF_900095145.1 Mus pahari
TCCTCCTCCTCCTCCTCCTCCTCCTCCTTTTTCTTCTTGTTTTTCTTTTTCTTCTCCTTTTGGAATTAAATGATGTACTATATACTGTAGCTCTGGGATAGTCATGTATCCTCATTGTTGGCTGTCCATTTGTACAAACAGGATTCTTTGATTCCTCCAATTGTACACTAAAAATATCAGGATGTACTTGCAGGCAGGAATTAAAATGTACTACAAAGTCTACTGTGATGTAATCTCAAATAACTTAGAACATGGCTGAATTCAGACTCTGTGACTCCTTAATGTATGATAATGAAAGTTTTAACTACTTTCTTTGTCTATGTACTTGTTTGCCCCAATGGAAAAGTATGCTCCACTGAATCAATATTTTTACAATTACTACTTTTTAAAGCAATTATATATCAAAAATCATTTTTAATTTTAAGTATTGAGCATGAATAGTAATTATAAATATATATTTTAATAATATATGAATGAAAACATTTTATTTAAAACCAATTATAATTATAAGTTCACAGTGAAACCAATTAATAAAACAGTGAGATAATCATGAAAGTAGTATTGTAAACTGAAGTAAGAAAATACAATTCCAATACTCATATGAATTTCTTAATTAGATAAAGAAAATAAATTGTCATAGTGTTATTGGACATTTGTTCTCAGGATTTAACCTAGCTTCACAATGTGAAAATGATCTTAACTTCTAATAGCTGTGCTTATGGTGTTAGGATTCCATTGGTCAACATGGACTAGAGTTAACAAGTGTAATTGCTAACAGAGACTGGCAAGAGACAATATAAAATAATCATCATCTTCCTGTAACGTATAACTTAGATAGGGGCTGAAGAAGTGATTCAACTGGAGAGGGCAGTTATTGCACTTCCAAGAGACACAACTTCACCACTCAGTATCACCCCAGTCCTATGGTACAGAACTAGGCTGGAAGTATATGGGAGTATAGCCCTGACATGCTCCTCTGACTTCCTCAAGCATTGCACACACATGGTGTTCTCTCTCTCTCTCTCTCTCTCTCTCTCTCTCTCTCTCTCTCTCTCTCTCTCTCTCACACACACACACACACACACACACACACACACACACACACACACCAATAAAAATTTATCTTAAGGAAGGGAACTAGATTTTCTTATATGGTGATAAACATGAGTTCTTCTCTGATTTGATTTTATACCCTTTTCATTAATAATGACTGTCACTACATAACAATGAGCAACTGAGTGTAAGCCAATTTTTACAGTTAGAGTAACCTTAAAAGAATTCATATTTTGTCTACGTTTTTCAGTTCTGTAACCACATTATTTCCTAAAAATGTATTATCTCTTTATTCTTTTGTCCCATGTGTAAAATTCTATAAAACTTCCATTTAGAAGTTTTTATATATTTTTATATATGTATTTGATGTATTTGTGCTATATACAACATTTTGTTTATTGTTTGAGAATTTCCAATATATATTCAATGTATTTTAATCACCGCATTTATAATGTGACTGGCTGGTTAAATTTAGCATATAGGTTAAAAAAACGCTCTATTGTTATGGATATAGATAAAATTAAGCAAATTCTATGTTTCATGATTCTTTCACTGATATTCAACTTACTTGGTTGTTATGGGGAAGAGGAGCCACTGATAATTTGACACCTTAGACCAAGTGATCCTTTTATTCTTCAAGACAAATTTGAACTGTTGAACTCTGTGTGATGGATATGAGCTGTTTCCCCTGTACACGACGTTCCTTAGGAGAAAATTGTAGTATGATGAAGAATCATTTATTTCAGTGCAGCTACCTAATTTATGAGGAATGCAGTTCTCACTTTTGCTACACTGCAAGATTGTTTTGTCTGTTTGCTTATTCCTGACTCTGATTCACTCAGCAGATCTTGACAGGGCAGGGAAGGAGTTTTATTAAGGGCCTGGGCAATAAAGATTCAATAGAACTCTTGAGACACAATGATGTTTTTCCTATACGGGGGGATGTCTTCTTTCCTAGAGATTGTGACCAGCTGGGATGATGCTATTTGCAGTCTTTGCATTTCCTCCAAGGAAGGCATAAAGTACTGTGAGAGGCTGGTCAGTAAAGCTTTATTTTATCCAGAAAAAGCCTCCTGCAATTGCTACAGTTTATTTCTTATCATGTTCCCTTTTAGACATACTTATAAATCCTATTGAATTTAAATGAACTTCCATAATATGTCAACATCCTGTTCATAATAAATATAATAAATAATGAATTTTACTCTGTCCATAATAAAATATACCTTTACATTAAAAGACTAGTCTAAACTATGAGGCAGTAACACGTATACAGAAAAGGGTTCTTTGTTGAGGTTCACTTGTTTGAAAAGTGATTCTGGAACATAAACATTCAGGCAGTACAAATAAAGCCAAAGACTCAGTAGTGCCTCCTTTACTTGTGTTAAACAAGAGACAGAGAACTAGAAGGTAAGGGGCTTTCTGTCAGAATATGAAATCCACTGTACTATAGGACATTGTTGTTGTCTCTGTATTGTTTATACAGCTGTGTTTATTTTTCAGTCAGTGTTTTTAGTTTCCTTATGTAAAGAAGGTCAAGTAAAGTATGTTGAATAATTAGAATTCTACATTCAGTATTAGACAAACACTGCATAGTTTGGGTTTTATATGAATGGAACAAAAAAAGATGTCATGGACAAAAATGGCTAAGTCTGGATGGGGGAGAAGAGTATGCCTGTGGATAAAACCTGATATCTGTGGTGTATTTAATCTGTTAGGTAACTGTTTCTTACATAATGCCATGTTTTTTTTAAGTCTATATAAAAATCTGACTTGAGGTCTGGGCTAAGTGTGTTCAGCTATCTTTTTGCAGCTCTGTGTATCTTTCTGCAGTACAATATGTTTATACCTGTGCAGCCTATATCCCCATTGGTGAATATGCCTATTACTGTCCTGGTGTGACTAGGTGTCTGCCACAATCTGTTAATGCCTCCTCCTGGAGGGATTCAGCCATATATTCTCTGTCTCTGGCCCCTCTCAATACATTCAGCATCCCTCCTGGTCTTTTGTAACCTACTTGGGTGTTTGAGCCAAGTCAAAGAGTAACAGCTAGTTTTAGAAGCTGAACCTGAATTGTCTCCTCAAATATTCTAGAAAGAAAAGCCTGTTTGCTAACATCCTACTGTGGTCTTTGTGTTACGGGACAGCTGTGGTTCTATGTCCTCCATTTCCTCCCCGAAGGTGTCTAGGTCACCAGACTGGAAGGATGAAGGAGAATCTGGAAGTGGGTGGGGTCTGCAAGATCTTGATCCAACTGGGGGTGACTATGGGAAAGGTGGAGGTTGGGGGTTGACTCCCTAGATGATTAAACAATTAAACACTTGATTTGAGGTTAACAAATGCTATATATCAGCCATGGGGAGTGGGAAGGAGTTTTCAGGGTGAACGTGAATCATTGGCTGGAGTTTAAAGTACTGAAAATGCCTCATTTGCATGCAGTCTCTCCTGGATTCCCAAGTACTTGCTAGGTGAGTTCTTATCTGGAAAGAGGAAGGAGAACTTTTAGGTTTGCCAAGGATTATAGAACTTTCCTCAGGTAGAGGGTGAGGGCATCAGGATCCCCAGATAAGGTCAAAGAAGGAGAATCGCTGCTCAGAAAAAAGGAGTCCTCCATTTTGTGCCAAGCTCAGAGGAGCAATTTGGGCATAATAGACTGTTACATTAAGTAACAGGTTTTAGTCTAGTATTATCTACACTGTATTCTCCCCTACAGAGCTTCAAGACAGTAAATTTTGATAGTTTAACCAATGGGTTTTGTTTCTTTTATAAAGGTATAGACAACTAGCATAATGAAAAACAGTAAATATTGCCCCCAAATCAAATGTCATGCATATTTCAAAAATCTTTCACTATTCTCAAATAGGGATTTTGTTTTAATTTTTTGTAAATTTGTATTAAGTTAAAAAGGCTCACTATGCTTTTACATACTAACCCATTTAACAACATCTTTCACTGTTGATTTTTTTTGGTAAGCAACATACAGTCTTATTTAAGTTAGTATATATTCTCCTTTTCATTTGTAATATAAAACTCCTTATGACTGATAATAATTTAGGACATAAGATTCCTATCTTTTGCCAGTTATTCCTCTCCATGTCCTTATAATTCTTTTCTTTCTTCCTCATTCTGAATGAATTTGAGTTTATGCATTGTGAAATTCTGATTAAACACATTAGAAATAAATTTAGAATTATAATTCATTTGTTGGTTATAAATGTCACCATAAAAATATTTCCCTATCAAATTAGTTTAAAAATGTGGACTAGCTAAATCATAGTACTGTGAATAATGGAGCAATAAAAATTCATGTACCTGAGGTAATTAACTGGAAGACACAGGGAGCTTCAGTAGAAATGGAAAATTGTGTGTTACAAGAAGAACCAATGATTTCTGTGCTACAGTGGAGCTCTGATTATTACTTTTTTGGAAATAACACTTTTGAAGTCTCACTTGTATGCGATCACTAATATAATGCATAAGTCCTAAGTGAAACCTAGATGCTTAATATCTGTTTAGACTCGGAAACACTCAAGCCTCCGGTGTAATGTCCTCTCTTAGGTATATTCTAGATATTGTATTATTGTATGGCTTAAAGGACATAAATCCTAAGAGCAACCAAGATGCTTCACACATGTGTAGACACATACACACTTAGCCCACAGATGCATTAACTTCTTATATGTGTATCCCAGATGCTATATTGCTATGTTCACAGTATTGACAGTGTTCTGCTGTGGGAAATGTTGCTGAACACTTACAGAATGCACTTTTGCCAATACACAATACTAAGAGCTATGTTCACAACTTCAGTGTGTTCAGATATTTTTCTAAAGGTTGATATTTCATCATTTTAAGACCTTTATAACCCTATAGTAGTCACTGTATTTTTTATTTTTAGATGAATCCATGGTAGGCATACATATTTTCCAATGGTTATTTGGATTTGGCAATTTTCTTCTGTAAAATTATCTATTGGTATCCTTTTATACACATTTTAAGTTTATTGCCTATATTTATAATATTTTCATCATATCCACGTTAAAATCTCTATTCCCTCCAAATAGCAAGAAAGCAGATCACCAATCTGGTGGCTAGGGGCTCATTTTCTTTACCTAAATGGAAATCATGAGTAGGATGAAACATCTTCTGCCTCTTTCTCATCTTTCAATGTTTTCCAACCCTCATGTTTATCCAGGGAGGCATATCCAGCAGAACATGACACCATCTCCTTTGACAGTCCTTGTCCACAACTCTTTGGCACTGGGATGAGCCTCAGCCTAGGATATAAAATAACTACCCTGAAAAACTTGATGGTTCTTGGGTGTTTATCTGGTGACCAAAGCCTGTAGGTTTTCTTCTATGTCACAGGCTTCAACAATCAGAGAGATGAACTTTTCCACAATTGAGTGATCATTGTCAGGACAACTCAGTAGCGTTTCATGTTACTGGAGTCAGAAGGGAGAGACCACATCACCACTTGATCAGGGATTGGACCCTGGGGACAGCCAGAGACCACTCCTTTAGTACCTGAAGGCTCCTGGATAGTACAGAGTTTCCTCACTGGGTGAGTGGTCCATCTCCTGATCCTCAACTGCCAAGCAGGAACCTAAGTTTTATACCCAGTCATGTTTGTTTTATACTCAGAAAAAGAGGTTTCAGGTTCTCAAGCAGGAGGCCAGGAGGAAGTCGAAATATTTCTGATATTTCTGAGATCGGCCTCAGAGGTTAGAAATTGGGAAGTTATTGTCCCGCGCTACCTTCTCGCCAGCAAGAAATGACGCGGCACACAAACA
>NC_034600.1:66058262-66095975 GCF_900095145.1 Mus pahari
CAGGACATCAGCGCTATCTTGTAATGGCGAATATGAGGGCGGCTCCCCACAAGTTATCAGTTTCTGTAGGTCAAGTAGTATCAGGTTTACAGTGGGCATGATATTGTGTTTCTGTATTTGGTTAGTTGCTGAGTTAGTCTTTAGCCCAGAACCACTACTGTTCTTTGTAGTTGCATTCTCTGATCCAGCTCTTTCCTCCTATCTACAATCCCTAATATAATAAATAGGTGAGAAAAGACCCTTCCAGAGAAGAAATTATAGACTATGATGTTAGAACACTGGATTAGGCATAAGTCAAGAAGGCACTTCCCAAACAATTCACAGAGCTCATCTGGTCAGCCTCTTCACACTGACCAATCATAGCCGTTTTGTTTGTACCAATCATAGCCTTACCAATTAGCGCCCTATTACAGAAGTTTAATTACCAGTGAAAAATGCCATTTTCTGGCCAAGATATTAATGATTCATCCAGGTTTGTGACTGAAAAATCTACTACAAGCTGTTTGAAACTGTCCTGATTGAGGCTTTTTCTTTAGGATTCAGAATAGTGGACAACAGTGTTTCAAGGTTATGTTAAGCCTTCTATTAATGTTTAGGATGCCTGGTCCTAGCCTAATGACAATTGGACTCACAGTCTCATTGCTGAAAGAAGCCTGGATGCTTGCAATACTAGTTCCAATAGCTGAATATTAGGGGTGAGAATTGCCATGACATAGTTGTTTATTTGCAGAAAAACTAATAAAAGAAACATAAAAATAAAGACTTCAAGAGCTAATCAGTATCACCAACATCAATTTTAATATGTATTTTTATATATTTTAAGTAAAGTTGTTTTTTTTTTCTGCCCAGTGTTCAGGGAGAAGGCTTCATACTGTTACTGAAACTTCCAATATTGTATTTCAAAATATTTCAGAACACAATTAAAGGAAAGTATAATTTAAATTCTTTAAATGGCAAGATAACACTTGAAATATCACTACTTCAATAAAAAATATAAATATAAAAGGCCAAGTTATTTACAGTGAATACATGACATACACACATAATTATATCAGAAAATGGATCATTTTTAATATAATTTTATTTGTATTCATTTTTTACACTCCATATTCCATTCCCTGTCCCCCACATCTACCCTCTGACTGCTCCACATCCCACACCTCCTCCCCACCCCACCCCATCTCCATGAGGATGTCCCCACCCCCCACCCCACCTGATCTCTAAACTCCCTGGAGCCTCCAGTCTCTTGAGGATTAGGTGCATCATCTCTCAATGAAGACAGACCTGGTAGTCCTCTACTGTATATGTGTTGGGGGCGTCATATCAGCTGGTGTATGCTGTCTGTCTAGTGGTCCAGTGTTTGAGAGCTCTCAGGGGTCAAGGTTAACTGGGACTGCTGGTCTTCCTACAGGATCTCCCTTCTCCTCAACTTCTTTCAATCTTTTTCTAATTCAACAAGCGGAGTCAACTCCTTCTGTCCATTAGTTGGGTACAGATATCTGCAACTGATTCTTTCAGCTTCTCGTTGGCTCTTTCAAGAGGGCAATTATGATAGATCCCTTTTTGTGAGCACTCCATAGCTTCAGTAAATGTTTCAGGCCTTGGGACCTCCCTCCCCTTGAGCTGGATCCCATTTTGGACCTGTTGTTGGAACTTCTTGTTCTCCAGCTCCTCTTCATTTCTATCCCTGTAATTCTTTCAGACAGAAACAATTATGGGTCAGAGGTGTGACTCTGGGAGGGCAACTCCATCCATCACTTGATGTCCTGTCTTCCTGCTGGAGGTAGGCTCTATAAGTTCCCTCTCCCTACTGATGGGCATTTCATCAAAGGTCCCTCCCTGTGAGTCCTGAAAGTCTCTCATCTCTCAGGTCTCTGGTGCATTCTGGGTAGTTGTGACAACCTCCTATTTCCTGAAGTTTCCTGTTTACATTCTTTCTGTTGGCCCTCAGGGCTTCAGTTCTTTTCCCTCATCCAACACCAGATTAGGATCCCCTTTACCTGCCACTGTCCCCAACCATGTCCACTTTCCCTTCCAATTCCCTCCCTACCTCCCAACTTGTGATTGCTTTCTTATTCTCCCAAGTGGGACTGAGGCATCCTCACTTGGGTACTTCAGCTTGTTGAGCCTTTTGAATTCTGTGGACTGTATCTTGTGCATTCTGTATGTTTTGTTTTTGTTTTTGTATTTTGTTTTGATTTGGTTTTTTGGTGTGTGTGTGTGTGTGTGTGTGTGTGTGTGTGTGTGTGGTTTATTTATTTATTATTTTTGCTAATATCCACTTATTAGTGAGTACATACATGAATGTCCTTCTGGGTTAGAGTTACCTCACTCAGGATGATATTTTCTAGTTCCATTCATTTGCCTGCAAAAGTCAAGATGTGCTCATTTTTAATAACTGAGTAGTATTCCATTGCGTAAATGAATCACATTTTCTGTATCCATCCTTCTGTCATGGGACATCTAGGTTGTTTCTAGCTTCTGGCTATCACAAATAAGCCTGCTATGAACATAGTGGAGCACAAGCCCTTGTGGCATGGTGGGGCATCTTTTGGGTATATTCCCAAAAGTGGTATAGCTGGGTCTTCAGGCAGATCTGTTTCCAATTTTCTGAGGAACCTCCAGATTGATTTCCAGAGTGGTTATACCAGTGTGCAATCCTACCAGCAATGAATGAGTACTCCTCTTTCTCTACATCCTCTCCAACATGTGTTGTTACCTGAGGTTTTGATCTTAGCCATTCTGACAGTTTTAAGGTAGAATCTCAGAGTTGTTTTGATTTGCATTTTTCTGGTCACTAAGGACTTGAACATTTCTTTAGGTGCTTCTCAGCCTTTTGAGATTTCTCAGTTGTGAATTCTGGGTTTAGTTCTATATCCCATTTTTTTATTGGGTTGTTTGTTTATTTGGGGGTGGTTAACTTCTTGAGTTCTTTATATGTTTTGGATATTAGCCTTTTATCAGATGTGGGGTTAGTGAAGATTTTTTTCCCAATCTGTAGGTTGCCGATTTGTCTTTGATTTGATTATGCCCTTTGCCTTACAGAAGCTTTCCAGTTTTATGAGTTCCCATTTATCAATTGTTGATCTTAGAGCATGAGCCATTGGGGTTCTGTTTAAGAAATTTGCCCCTGTTTATTTTTTTAATAACAGAAATAATCCTGATTTTTACTTTGGTTAATTTTGAGTAAGGTTCTCCCACACCATGCTTGATTGACAACTTTTTCATCTCAGACACGCCCTTTGTGGCTGTGATTGCCTGATATTCTCCAGACCAAGTTAGGATTCTGTTTCCCATATGTACAAGGCTATTTTCAAGGATCTTAGCTGTCTAGATAGAAAGAAAAATATGGTCAGAAGAAAGATTTGATATAAATAAAGGAATGGATAGATCTATGCTACGAATCTTCAACCTACTATGTTTATAAAAAGAAAAATTCTAAGGTGGTGTACTTCTTGAAAGATGAAAAAAGATGCAGAGGCAAAACAGATCTATTTCCTTGGAAAAATATGTGTAGTCTATTGTGTCAGTGTGTCAGTGGAATGCAGTGAAGAGACTATAAAGGAAATGGCAGTGCTAAACATGTAATCCTGCATCATGCTGTGTGCATCTTACTATTTTGTGAGGATGTGCCAGTCAAGTTTGGATCATAGAATGCTGTTAGTGTAATAGTTCAGATTATACACTATCTCAAGGTGAGGAAAAAGTTGTTTCTGTCCTCTAGGAATCAGCTTTGGGCATTGTCAGTCAAAGCATGAAGACTAAACAGAACTAAGATGCAGTTCTAATTAAAAATTCACAAATATTAAGGAGTGGCTCATGAAATAAAGCCAAGAGACAGACTTAGTTCGATTGACGTAGTTCCTGGTAAATAAAGAAAAAGAAAACTTGGAAAAAATGTGAAGAGAGGATGAGTTAAAATATAACATTCAAGAAGAGCTTCCCACCAGAAAATTAAATATTGTAATTGTATCTGAGAAAAATAAGTGCTTAGAGACATGTTAGAATGATGATCTTTCAAGACATGAGAATAAATAATGATGTTCAGGCAGGACTTATGCATGTATGTATATGTTTAATGTAAAATAATATTAGCATATGGGGAAAAGAATGTTGAAGACAAAACAAAAGTTGAAAGACATACAAAACAAAGTGACACAAATGCTTTACGAAATTGGATTTCTCTATATCATAAAGCTACATGTTGACCATGAACGAGACTTTGTGTTTTATTAAAAGGTACTGCACGAATCTAACAAAGGACATGAGGCCAAAGGCTTCAGTTGAGATCTAATTTGCATTTTAAATCATTATTCTGGCTCAGGTTGCATGGCACAACTTAAGAGTAATCGGTTGCACTACAGGTGAGCAACTATATAAAGATAGTATTGCTTTATCTCAGATAAAGGATGGTGGTGGATGTAGAGGGCTTAGTGTTATGCATGATGTGAATTTAAAAGTAAATTAGAAGAGAGCTAACTGGGCTTGCTGAGAGAAATTTTACAGCACCTGTGGGGGGAAAAAAAACATAAATCAACAGTGAATTCTAAGCTTTCATCTTCTTTGATCTGAGCTCCTGCATAACTGACAGTTGAACTGTGAGCCTTCAGAAAAGCGAAGATGTTTAGAAGGAGATAAAGATGTTAAATTTGAAATTCCTGTTTTTCATCTAAGTGATATGTTGAAAGGATAGTTGACAAAAATAATGAAAAGCTCCAAGACTGAGGATACTAATTAAGACCTACATTCAGGGTTACTTTAAACCATGGGTTTGGTCAAGGTGACACAGAATACTTATGTGTAGAGATGAGAGTAGCCATGCAAGACTCTGATGAAGGAATGGTGATTTTTATGACAAAGTGAGGAGATTTGGCAGGCACTGTATACACACTTTCCTTATAAGCAACTCTAAACAAAACACCAATGATCTTCTGCTAGTATGACCACCTGCAGTTGTGCTTGATGAAAACCTATTTGCTGAATATCTGCATGTACATAGGAAGCAACAATGTTAAAATGTCTTTAGCAGCCAGGTGTGGTGGCACACGCCTTTAATCCCAGCACTTGTGAGGCAGAGGCAGGTGACAAATCTTTGAGTTCAAGGCCAGCCTGGTCTACACAGTGAGTTCCAAGACAGCCAGGGCTTCACAGAGAAATCCTGCCTCAAAAAAACAGGAAAAAAAAAATGTGTTTAGCACGTCTTTATAAAATCTTGTAGATTTATTCCTTTTTCTGTTTGGAGATCATAGTCTCTTGGATCCTTGTCATAGTCTGTTCAATGTGAATGAAATTTAGTTTTAATGTTTCTACATCTAGATGACTATAACAGATTTCTAGGTGTTTTGAGTTTATTTCTGGTTAATTTGTTATCTAACTCCTCTGGAATAGATTTTCCTAGTTAAAACAGCTCATTTACTTATTCCATATAAACATAAATTGTTGAAAAGATGCTTGCCCATTTTAAGCAAGTGTTCTGATTAATTATAAATAAATTTTCCTTATTTGTATTTGGGAAATTCTGTGATTATATATATCATGTGAACCATAAAAAGTACAGTATATAATGTAAAAATTAAATCTAATTAAGTGTAACTTTAATTGTACAACTTAATTCATGTAAGTGCCAAGATTAAAGTGACTATAAGGATCATTTTTCAACAATAATTTTTAGTGAAACTGCAGATATATTTTCAGATATGTTATCCAGACCCAGTGGTTATCTCTAAACACAGGTACATGCAAGCAATATTAAATGGACTCAATTAGGTGGCAAGTACATGCATATATACATGAACATTTTTATTGTATACAAATATATGTATATATAAATATGTATAATATATACACTTATGAAAATGTAATAATAATAATTATAGAAGAGGCCATAAATTTAAGGGTGTACATGGTAGAGTTTGTAAGAAGTAAACAAGTGTTTTATATATATATATATGTATCCAAAGTACAGAATTAAAATTAAATAGAAAGGAATGAACTAAAAGCCAAAGTTTAAAGTGCTAATCTTAAATACAGCAATTCAAAATACTGTTCAAAAAAGTCATAGCTAGTTACTTAAGCTACAAAGCAGTTTGGTGGACAATTTTCAAGGTTACTGCACTGATAAGTATAGACTATAAAGATGTCCAGATGTCCAGATGTCCAGATGTCCTGAAGGAGGTTCTCTTCCCAAAATATCACATACATTCATCTTCATAAAGCCCTGGTGTGGATTAGTATAGTGCATGATATTGTTTATTAATCATATGATATTATGATTACCTCACAGGCACAGTGAAGATCATTTGCATAATGAATTAATATCTTGGCTTAGTCTTTCGTTACTCCCATTGTGACATCATTACTATCTTGATTCTGAATTCTTGCTGTATTCATTCATCAGTTTGCCAAAATTTCACATAAATATTTTTCTCCATTGCATGCTCACGACTGATATTAATCCAATTCCTTGCTCTCAGTGCTAATTTTTGACCAAGGTCTTAAAAATGTACTCTGAATTTAGACTATACCTAGTTTCACTGTTGCCTCTCTATGTGGTACTTGTTTGTAAAATTCTAACACTTCAGTGTTAATGGAGGAGTATTTAGGTGATAGAAATCAGGATTTAGGAAGTGAGAAGACTTATTCTGCTATTCCCATTTCTTTGTAAATAGACATTAAAACCAAAATATAAATGACATAAAATGCATATATTTTATTTTGCATTATTCAGTTGGTTTTAAACATTTACACTGTTGTTTATCTTTCACTCCATCTTATTTTTTCAGAAACTTCAAAATGAATTCTGTATACTTTAAACACTGTACTTTATTTTTGCTTTCATAACAGGGTCTCATTTAGCACCCCTATCCTTGAATTTCCCACAGAGTTGAAGACAATTTTGAATTCCTTATCCTTTAGCCTGCACCTCTCAAATTTATAGAGTGTTATTATCATGTATATCACCGTCTGATATTTTTAACAGAATCAAATTAAGCATGATAGGACATAGTGATGTGGGTCTGTGAGGAGAGACAGGAGTTTACAAAAATGAATATACTTAGGGAAGGATGAGAAAATAATATTTAATGTATCATCCCTCTTATGCCTCCAAGAAAAATAGTGACCACAAGGTATAAATATTTCCATTCCTTCAGTCTAATATCTCTAGGCTACTTGTGCCTGTAAGTTTCCATGCACTGTTGGATAAGTATC
Organism: Mus pahari; assembly: GCF_900095145.1. Classification (NCBI taxonomy): domain Eukaryota; kingdom Metazoa; phylum Chordata; class Mammalia; order Rodentia; family Muridae; genus Mus; species Mus pahari. The sequence goes on from NC_034600.1 coordinate 66,065,472, forward strand.
TGTCATGTCCTTTCTTAGTAACTTCTGATGTTGATGTTGTACATGTGTCTCTGTGATGAGGAGCATAAAGAGAAATGCCTCATTACCTCAGATCCTCCTGTGGATAAGACATACAAGATATAAGGATTTAACAGGCTGTAATTCCCCTGGTAAGAGAGCACAGTGCATACTGAGTTGTATATCTCTCCTTCGAACTTGTCAATGCCTGTAACAATTAGAATCTCTCTCTAATTATTTCCTTAGAAATGTATTTATGTAAAGAAGGTGACCATGGGAATAAAGAATTTGTAAGCTGTCAGGAGCCATCTAGCAAAAGGCAGGTGGCCTTTCTGGTGGTAGCCTACTGTCTTTGCATGGCTTACAATGGGTGAGCTGTGAGTGGCAGGGTTCCAAGAGACTTCATCTCAGGATAGCCTTTATTTTTTCTTTTGTAAAATTAGATATTTTCTTTATTTACATTTAAAATGTTATCCCATTTCCTAATTTCCCCTCTGAAAATCCCCTATCCCATCTCCCTCCCCCTGCTCATCAACCCACCCACTCCCTCGTCTCTATCCTGGCCTTCCCCTACACTGGGGGATCGAGCCTTCACAGGACAAAGGGTCTCTCCTCCCACTGATATCCGACAATGCCATTCTCTGCTACATATGTAGTTGGAGCCATGGGTCCCTACATGTGCATTCTTTGGTTGGTGGTTTATTCCCTGCGAGCTTTGGGAGTACAGAAGCTAGAGAAAGGACTGAAGGAGCTGAAGGGGTTTGCAGCCCCATAGGAGGAACAACTATATCAATCACGATTGCCTCTTGTAGCTGATTTGCCTGGTTCTACCACTATTACATAGTCTAATGAATACTGGGCATTAACCCACCCTACTTGGCAGATTTCCTGAAGATCAACATAAACATGAACTTTCACGGGTTAATGATGTTTAAATGAATTAATGCTTTAGAGAATTCTTGATTTGATTCAAATAATTTTAGGCAAAAAGTATTTCCAGACAGTTTTATTCATTTTTCCAAAAAGATATATTAAAGTTAGAATCAAGAATAGAATGTGCCCAGTCCTCAGAGAATGGTGGATTAAGGCTGCATAATAAGAAATACAATAAGCTTGAGACAAACGTGATCAGGGAAAACCATTCCTTCTAGGTCATATCCAAGGATGAAGCCACAGGTGTGGACTATGATTAAGCAGGCAAGGCCATGTGAAACTGTTGCTTTGAACTTAAAATGAGTTTATAGAATGAAGCACTGCTTTGAACTTAATATCAGGATCCTTCTATAGCTCCCATTTAATGTAAACTTTTATCTATGGGGTAATTTTAAAGAACTTTTGTCTAAGAAAGTATAAAAATACCAGAGAAGAGAAATAAAGCAGTCGGCTTGGTGGGATGGGTCTCTTCCCCATTTTTCCATCCAAATATATATGTTTATGAGCCTATGTGTCTATTTATATTTATATAGGTGTCTAGGTATATGTGTAAATATGCAAGAACATTTGTGGATTAGATGAGAAAGGTGGTCATGGCGACTAGGATATGTATGTGTGTGTGTGTGAGTATATGCAAGGCTGTTCATATTGCCTGTGTAAAAGATTTAAATTCTTTTCTTCTCACATTTATCTGGCTCAAAAAGAGTTAATCTGTACAAGCCTTTCACCTGCCCAGGGGTAATTTCCTGAGCAATAGAGATAGGAACTCTAACAGTTAGTCCTTTATATAATTCTCTGTTGCTGGGAGCATGAATTAATTACCAAGTGTATATTTGTCTGTCTGTCTCTATATATGTACATTTAAGAGTTAAAAGGGTTCAGAGTTTCTCGCTGGGCATTTTTTGCAGCCTCAGATAATTAAGTTTCTTTCCACCAGTAGTACTGACCCAGTAAATCCCCTGGCACTAAGCCCCCTCTGACATCAGCATGACCCCAGTGACCAATGCTGTTCCTCCATTCCTTGCCTTCCCTGGGAAACACTGTGATGCACAGAAGGTCACTGGAAGTAAGCACTTGGGCCTGATGATACTGTGTAAGTGTGGTGAATTGAAGCACATCTTCTATTTCCAGATAGTGCTTTATTACTTGATTGTATGTTAACATGGACTATGCCTTCAAAGAATAAATACATCTCTGGAGATAGTTTAAAAGAACAGATTTACTTTTCTAAACTTGAAAGGTGAGACAAACTATACCTTGGAAATTACCTTTATGTATTTTCATGAAGATTTTTCTATATCATTCTTTTGTTATCACCATCAGTAAGCCTGATTGTTGGATTAAGTACTTTCTGTCATTTCTGTATAATATTCAGATAGAAACATAATCAATGAATTTTTAATTTAATCTTTTCATTCATAAAGTTAGTTGTATTTCACATATATTTTAGGTATTATGTATATATACACAAAACTTTACATAAATCTGTTAAATACATTTTTGAATATTTACCCTCAAATATGTGAAATAAAATTACATAAATGAACATATATATATATATATATATATATATATATATATATATATAAAACCATATATTGTAAATATATGTATGACCTTATATATTAAAACACTGCCACCATATTGCCTTAGGTTGTACCTGCTGAATAATTCAAATTATCTAAGAGAGGATAACTGAACATTTTTCTATGAATTTTCTTCAGCACTACTAGATCACTGTAAAACAGTGTTTTAGAAAACAAATGTATCAAATATATACCCTAAATATTTCATGAGAATAATGACAGTCTTCAAAATTTGGCAATATCATACTATTTTCAAATCACATGACATTTCTTGTTTAAGAAACCTTATCGTTTTATGCAGTCAGAACTCAACAAAGATAAATGCTTTGTGATGAAAGATAACTTTGAAACTGTTAATTTATATAATGTTGAACTGACAAACACTTTAGAGACAAAACATTTCCAGCTATACAGGTCACAGTTTCCTTTCCAATCTTCATTTTTGTTCATCTTAAGCTATTATGGAAAAAAACTATGAATATTTTAGCTCTCCCAGCCTTACAAGGGTGGTAACATAATGCCTGAAAAGAAAATAGGCACTACATAAAGAAAAATGCGCATCTGTATCAAAGTTTTGACAGCCTTAGGCAAGTCACCCAACCTTTCATTAACTCAGCCAGTGTAGGAGAGGGAAAGAAACGGAAAAGAACACCAGCTATTAATAATAATGCTCACAGTGAGTGTGAACTTCCACATTCTCAAGCCTAGCAAAGTGCCTAGTATATTACAAGAAAATAGCGTGTTATTTTTTAACTATGGGAACTTCATATATAAAACCTTATTCATCATTTTACACACACATATATAGAAGCATCACATATGTGCATGTGTAACTAGTGCATAGTTTCTATATACATTAATTTCTTAGGTAGATCTTATTTACTCTGTAAAATCAACATGACTTCACAGTTGTGGACCTCAAGACTTAGAGTGTTATATGTTAGAATCACAGGTCCGCTGCTACGCCTGGCCACATACTATTTTTGACAAACACATATCTCCTTCTTCTTTATAAACATTATTAATCCTTCTAAAGTAGATTTAATTTTGATATTTTATTATAAATATTTTATTTAAATATGATTTTGGTATAATTTTCAAGAATTTCATATCATATGGAATATTTTGATCTTAATCATCCCTACTTCTTTATCCTCCACTCCTTCTCAATATTTTACAAGTCTTGTATTTTGTTCATTTTAATTCTTTCAATTTGAATGGAAATTTATTTAGTTCAATACATAGAGGAATCTATATGTACTTATGTGTACAGTTTTGATATGCATTTTAGTATGACATGTATATCAAATTAAATGTATTTATCTTCTAGGAAATTAATTTTCCCTATAAAAATTTTACTACATTTGTGTTTATTTAGAATGTTTGAATCTAGTTGGTGCTGCTCGTATATTCATGGGTTTGGGACCATTCACTGGAGGACAGTAGACCTACCAGAGTCTACCTTCTTTAGGAGAAGACTTTCTCCTACCCTAGAAAATATAAATTACCAGTAGCTCCTCCTCATCTAGGTGTGGGGATCATTACCCATCCTCTCTCCAGGATGGAATGTTGAGAGGGTTTAATCTTCTGCAGGTTTTAGGTATGCTAACTCAGCTACTGAGAGCGCCTGAGTACAGAACTGTTGTCATGGCCGGACGACACCGTGTTTCACCTGTTCTCACCAACTTCGGATTGTTGGTTTTCTAACTCTTCTTCATAAATGATCCCTGAATCTCATTTGATATGCCCGTGATATGGATTTTCCATTTGTATTGTGAGCACTCTGCCGACCGACCATTATTCTCGGCATGTTGACTAGTTCTGAGTTTCTGTTTCATCTACCATTAATTCCACCAAGAAACTGCTCTGATGAAGTGTGAGAGATACCCTGACCTATAATTACAGAGGTATGAATTCAGAGAAAAGTGTGATGCTACGTCCACTTAGCTAAATACAAGTGTAGGTTCACCCCTATGGTACATGAGCTGTAAACATGAGCTCTTTCCCAGACTTACGGCATGAAACATACATATCCTCCTGTGGAGCATAGCTTAAATCTAATACAATGTAGGTAATTATCCTCCTAACTTCTAATCTCCGTTGATCTTAATATATCTTATCTTGTTAATAGTTATTTTAGCTCACAGGGTGCAAAGCTATGTAAAACCACTGATTAATTTTCTACTCATGATCCTGCACTAAAACTTTCGAACTCTGAAACCTCATCTGTCGGGAGCAAGCAAGCTTCCTGAGTAATATCTATTTGATTTCTCTAAGTACTGTTATCAAGCTTCATTGAGTCTTCCAGTAGTGTCTCAACATATATTTCTGGTAGACAGTCAGACAGAATGACGAAAACCTCTGTTGTTCTGGGGGTATATTATTTTTAGAAAAAAATAATGTAATTATAATTTTTCCTTTATTATTATATAAATAGTGACCAAATTTTTAACATGTGTCTGGTAAAATAGTAGATAAAATAATTGTGTCAATAAATGACTCTAAAGATGTAACTGCATATGAATGCATTAAATATTTTATTTAGAACAAATTTCATATCTTTCTTTTGGTCTTGTTGGGAAAACAAAAATCTTACTTCGAGATCTCTGTCAATTGACCACCTGTAAAACTCACAGGGAAGAGGTGAAAGAGGAATGTTAGTAAGTGACCTAGGAATCTTCATGTTTTATTTCAGTTCAACAGATAAACTCAGAAGAATTTAAATTCAGTTGAAGGCACTGGGATACAGTGGAAATGGTTAGAATTGAGATTTCTGAATTTTCAATACCATTCTTCTGTCAGCAAATGGCTGACAAAGAAACAAAAGAAAAGTTATCAAATTCTAATCTGTGGTGTTCATTGTTGAGTGGTCTGTAGGGGTATTTTTAAAAGACAAGGGAAGGGAAAGCTAATAGATTTCAGCTGCAGTGCTCCTGAGTGCTGACTAAGGAGATGCATATGAGACAGACATTGATGTTGATATCATTTCTCAACTAACAGGAACACTGGACAAGTCAGCTCTTTGGTGAAAACCAGAAAACTTCTCAAAATCAATTCTTTATCTTTTCAAAAATAGCAGGTAAAGTTAGAATCTTAAACAATTCCAAGTCATAACATAGTGAATTATTAACAATTCATAAACAACATATTAAAAATAAATTTTTTGACTTTGAGAAATATCAATCACATATTATATCATGATTAAACCATTAAAATCTATTTAAAATATAAATCTAAAGAGATACAAAATTATATATATATATACACATATAATAAGCTTACATTGAAGAGATAATGTGATTATAATTAAAAGTATACTTAAATATAAACCTACTTATATACAATTGAATATATTATATATCCAAATCAGAAACAAAGGTACATGTGCATGTATTCATATATTACTCCCTATATATCATCATACAATAATATTATAGGAATAGACATTTCATAGTGTATTTGATAGGATATTATTTCAGAGTTAAAATAAGTTATCATTAGAATAGAAAATGGCATATTTAGTATTATAGTTGCAACTATAATTATTTTTTGATAGACTCTTTAAGAGTAACTAAGGTCAAGTAATTTCCAATGAATGTATCCCTAGTTCTAGAAAATTAATATCTTTATAAAAGATTAAACAATCTCTATCTCTGTTATCATTCATAACACATACTTATATGCATGCATGGATACACACACACACACACACACACACACACCACAAACACATCAGTAAAAATGTGAAAGACAAATAAATGTTAGGAAGAAATCTCTGTCCAGAGCTAGACCACACTAACAATTATCATCTTATATGTTCACTTTTCAAAATCATGTATAGCATATTTATTTCAATAGCATGGGAAACAACTTTCTGTAGTTTAAGCAACCCAATGACATTACCAGCTATTACAGAGCTACTTTGCAATAGTTTCATAGTAAAAGTATTTATAAGCTTTATACATGAATAGCAAATAATATAATTAAATTATGTCCACATGAAATTGGCAAGAGAAAACCATTTTTCTCCACATTTCGCTGTCAAGTAACCAAAAATGAAGTAAGATAAGTCATTTCCCTAAATTTACTCTCACAACAGTAATTTTGGGTGATAAACAGTGTTTGTTGGTTCAGAAATATACCTTCAGATGATCTTCCATACTTTCTTCCATAAATGAAAATTTAGAATTTTTCGTGATATAATGCTGCATTTCTGAAATACTTTGTTTATTTAAAAACATTGAAGCTGTTATTAAGTTTAATTAAAAAGAAAACACTCAGTGCATTTTATGGGCAATGTAAGTAAATAACTTTCATTACTTCTCTTAGATGACCAACTATTTGAATTAGTAAGTGAAATGTGCGAATAGGTTTTAAAGTTCATTCTTTTGAAGATTAATACTTGGCTATGAATGTCTTGGTAATTGCCTGAGGATTCCTCTGAAAACAAATACGAGTAAAATTCTGTTTCTTAATTTTATGGTCACATAAAGCCATCTAACTAGAAATTAAAACACTTGGAAAATCTTGCATTCTTCTCACTCATTTGTTTTGTGATCTAAGCCCCTTTTTGTATTTCATTGGTTTTGTTTCTTGTTATGTTTCCTTTTCAAGCTGTAATATTTAATTTGATTCTTTCCATAGTGTGGTAAATTAGGGAGTAGCAACTATACTGCGTGCTTTAGCAATTTGTTAGACACAGACATCTTTATATATCAAATAAAAGTTTTTCTTTTTCCTCAGATGGAACAAAGTAAGGCAGAAAGTAGTATTGGGGTCACTTAGTTTCAAGGGTGCTAATTTCCAACACATGGTTATAATTCTGAACTTTCGTCATTCCACACTTACCCAATCCATGTTCAAACTATAATCTACCACTTATCTCTTACAGCATTTATAGTAATGTCAAGAATGATATAGTTCAAGTAGTTCTATTTCCATGTATTCTCTACAAGAAGGACCAAGGATGTGTGTTTGTTAACATGGCTCTCTGAAGGAAAGCTTTTGCTTTGTTTAAAAAGAAAACAGGAGCTTTTGTGGTTGAAGGAAGATGTTTGTTTCTTTGATTCTCCATTTTATTTTACAACCTTGTAGAAGCTCTTTAAATCTTAAAAGTTTTAATTTTTCAGCTTTAAACTCTTCTGGCAAGAACTTAGCCCTTACTTGTTTGTTTATAATATTAGAATTTGTCCAGTAAGTTATAAGCATGATGTTGCCAACAATATTGCATTGAACAAAACTTAGTGTTGTTGAAAATGGATATTAGTGCTCAAACAGTGTCTTATGCGAAAGCCTAGGTCGATTCAATGTATTTGTTTTCTGTTTGTATGAGCCATTTTACTAGTTCATTGAGTGACCATGCTTTCAATAAAAGGAAATGTTGGTTTGAATCAATGATAGTTAGATCACACCAATTTCTAGAGCTCAGTTTGAAACTATAGAATATAAATCAACATAGTAAGTAGACATTAATGTAAAATTGTCTGACTTCTCACATCAGAGTTATTGCAATAGAGACTAAGGACTGAGAAAAATGATAGAGAATTGCCATTAAAAGCTAGATCAATTTCATGAAGTCTTAATATTATTAGATACTTCAGTCTCTTTCAATACACCTTGCCCTTTTTTTAATGCTAGGAGAGCGAGGTATTTCTGTGACCTTACTTTAATTTGATTTAAGCCTCAATAGTGAAGCTTCATAACGGCATTGTAAATTAAATTGATTTACTTTTTTCATTATTACCTCTGAGAATTGCTGGACATCAGTTCCAGTGAGAACCCATTCACCTACTCAATAAGGAAAAGAAAAGTCAATAGGAAATGCAAAGCTAGGATAGGAAAGTAGGGGTGAAATTGTATTGCAGGTAGTCATTAAAATATTCCTTACAATATAGGATTGCATCAGTGTTGGTTGTCAATAATTGTTTCCCTTTAACCTTGGAGAGTTTAGTAAATAGATGTCTCAGAAGGACTCATAGAAATAGTGTATTGACAATGCAAATTCTAGCAAACTATATTTGGTTTAGATTATTTTGGAAGTATACTATGAGGCAGCCATTTTACATTGTGATTTGTATATGAGTATTTGCATAGGTAATGAATATATGTACATTTATGTGGATGTATGTATCTATGCATGTACAGGTCAATGATTGATATTTTCCTTATTTGAGGCAAAGTCTATGACTGAACATAGAGCTCACACATTTCTGGACTGCATAGCCATTTTGCCCTGGGAATACCCTATCTCTGCCTCTTGAGTGCTAAGATTGCAGGAGCCATATTATCTGCCTGGCTTTTACTGAGATTTTAAGGATTTGCATTCTAGTCATCATGCTTGCACAATATGCATTCTATTGACTGACTGAAATCCCTAGACCAATAAGTCAATATTTAAACAGTTTTTCTTTATGTTGTAATTTTCATTTCTGGTATTTTCTTCTTAGTAATAATGTCTCTATATAACCTTGCAAGTTGTATGCTATAAACTTTATTGAGCTATGAACCAAATAATATTCATTTTTCATTTAATTCCTTTACAATTCAAATGATATTCTGCTTTCTGCTTACCCCTCCACAACCTCCACATCCCATACATTCATCCCCCTCCCCTTTGCATCTATGAGGGTGCTCCTCCACTCACTCATCCACTCCTGCCTCACCACTCCAACATCCACTTATGCTGGAGCATCAAGCCTCCACAGGACCAAAGATCTCCCCTTCCATTGATGTCCAATAAGGCTATCCTCTGCCAAATATGTATCCAGAGCCATGGCTCCATTTGTGTATACTGTGGTTGGTGGGTTTAGTCCATGAGAGCACTGGGTGGTCCAGTTCAATGGTATTACTCTTCCAATTGGGTTGTAATCCCTTCAGCTCCTTCAGTTCTTCCCTGAGTTCTTCCATTGGGGTCCCTGGGCCCCATGGAATGGTTGACTGTGAGTATCTAAATTTGTATTGGTCAGGTGCTGGTAGAAACACTCAGGGAAAAGCCATACCAGGCTCCTGCATGGTTTCATCTTTGCTTATTACCTTTGTCTACTAGACCACTGAATTGGTATTTTTTTCTTATTTAGTTAATATATACTAAGCACTGACATGCAACTCTGTGCTCTTGTATTTAACACTTAGTAAATGAATTTCTGCTTGATAAGGGTAAAAATTAAGTTGGGAAAATTGATCTTAATTACAAACATTAGGTAAATACTTCTGGTAAATTCTCTGCATTAATGAGTAAACAGGGAAAGTCCAACTTTCACACATCAGTGTGATGATTTTATTTATTTGTTTGTTTTGTTTTATTTTATTTTTGCAAGAGGCTTTAATGACAATATGGTTCTTTATCATCTGTAAAATCTAAGTCACATCATATTGTTATGGTTTATATACAATTTTCTGAATTATTTGTCTTGGGGAAGATAAGATTTCAAATATTTCTACTGCAAAGGCAAATCGATCTAACATCAGAGACATTTGTAGAATGGCAGAAATCTATGGTTTTTAACCTTAGAAAATCAGATCTAACAGGGAAAAATGAAATGATCCTACAAGGACTTGGTTTCTTAGAAACCAGAAAGTAAATATGTGAACTCTCAGTGTGATTAAACAGCAGCTGCAGAAACCTTGGCCAAAGATGGGAGTGTGGATTCAGGCTGTATGCAATTGTTCACTGCTCAGTCTACATGCTGGTTCTAGAAAACTCGATCTGGATGGTAGTGGTTTGAAGCACAGTCAATGAAATTTTAATGAAAATGAATACTAAGTAAGGAAATCACTACAAATGTGTGTAATCACATCAGTAATTGTTAGCAAGGGTGAACTTTGTACCTGAGTTGCTCACAGCTCACAACCCATGTTCGTGAATAGCCAGCTTGCTTATGCTGCCTCCACTAATCTCTTCTCTGTCTCACTCTGCACTGCTCACAGGATCTACTCTATGTCGCCCTGTTCTGTTTCCACTTTGGTTCCAACTCTCTTCACTTTCTGACATGCCTTTACCACTAGCCATTTTCATATATAAGACTAGACTGCGACCCTGTAGGTGGAACAACAATATGAACTAACCAGTATCCCCTGAGCTCGTGTCTCTAGCTGCATATGTAGCAGAAGATGGCCTAATCAGCCATCATTGGGAAGAGAGGCCTCTTGGTCTTGCAAACTTTATATGACCCAGCACAGGGGAATGCAAGGGCCAAGAAGTGGGAGTGATTGGGTAGGGGAGCAGGGGTGGGGGTAGGGTATACGGAACTTTCGGGATGGCATTTGAAATGTAAATAAAGAAAATATCTAATAAAAAATACATAAAAAAGAGTAGCTCTCCTCATGCTTCAATATCCTTACAGAACAAACATTACTCATGGCAGAAGAGAGGCTTTGAATATAACCTTGGGTAACTTTTGCAGCACGGTTCTAGCAAGAAGAATCTCTTTTTTTTTTTCTGTAAACTCTCTCACCTGTTTCATTTGACATACAGGGGCTAACCAAGGATTTACTTTATTGATATTGTTAGTATTTTATATTCATGCTTGAGTTAATCTGAGCTTTATCCTTCATTCCTTCTTGGGTTCTTCAATTGTAAAATATAAATTTTCTGCCAGAGGCATTTTCCATGGGAAAAGTGCCATCAATAGCAATAATAATAACAAAGATGAAGCTGAAGAAGCATCAGTAGCAGATGCTCAATTTGGTACTAAACTGAATATTGCTAACTCCTTTTATTTTCTTCCTCAACATCATAACAGTCGAGAAAGAAAGGGATATATTTTCATTGATGTGTTCAATGTGCTTTGGTGATTTAGATACCTAGCCCATTGCAATTGAGATGATAAACAACTTTTATATCAACTGGAAAGGAAGATAATATACCAGTATGTTGATTCCTTGCAAATGCCGTAGAAGAGTCCACACTCCTTAGTCACTGCAATTCCAAGGATAGGAAGCAGAATCTGCATCATTTTGATGTTCTGACCAGGCAATTTGCTCACTTATTCCCTGGCTGCGAACATAAATACTTTGGCCCTGTGCTGAGATGGCACTCTGCAACATCTGGCGCTTGTCATCATTGATGAGTTAGTTTCTGCTCCTCCTTTTCCTTTCTTTAAAGTGATTCATCCGCAGGGTGATGAAGGGATGTGAAAGGTTACTGCACAGGTTCCCGAGATGGAATCTGATTGAGAGCATTGCTGAAGATGAAAACAGTGCAGAGGTTTCTGAAGGTTTTTGTTCCGCATGTCACTAATGAAAAAGCTGACTCAGCTTGACACCGTGTTAGAAACTTCTGTTAAGTGCTGTTTAGAATCATTTTCAGCCTCACAATATCTTTCTATAAATAGTGGGGATGGCACACGTCAGTATCTCCTTTTTATATTAAAAATAGCTTTCAGACTTAGATGGATGAGGTGACACCTATCTATAACTCCTGGCCACATGAAGTAGATGCAAGAGAACATTGAGTTCAAGGCTTGCTTGGCTATGTGGTGAAGCCCTGTTTCAGGAACTACCCAAGAAAAAGCCAAAACTAAGGTTCATGCCAAAGCAAACAAAACATTAAAACACCAGATTCTTGTCAGGTTACAGTTAGTTTAACAACTTTTTAAACTTAAAATAGAATGACATCACCTTCCCCTCCACTTTTCTCTATCTAGACCCAACTAGGTAGCTAGTTCTCAACTCTGCCTATTCCCTTCACTCCCAAGATAATGGTTATTGTTATGAACATATGTAAATATATGTATATGTATATACAAATATATAAATATGACTTCCCAGTTCATTTCGTTTGATTATATGTGGATTCAGGAATCATGGGTTTTAAATCATGGTTTAAATTATTAAATTTTATTTAATAATTAAAAATAGGGATTTTTAATTTCCCAAATGGTGAATAATTTTCATATTTCCAGCATTTATTAGTAGCCTATATTATGATGTCTAAGAGTTAGACCCCATGAAATTATCTCCATTTTCATCCATTGAAATTGCCATTTTCTAATATTATTTATTTAGCAATTTCTAGGAGACAATTTTTCACACTAGATTCTTTACAATTCTGACTTGTATTTTCTTCCTTCTCTGCTACTCCACAATATTTCCCAAGACATACATACAGGAGCTGTGATAAATCTATATTCATTGGGAATAGACAGCCCCCTATTCACTGAACTCTGAATTGTGTCCAGTTGTAGCTTTAGGTGTGGCTCTCGACTTGCTCTAAAGAGAAGTTTCCATGATGATAGCTGATCAGGAGACAGAGAGAGAGAGAGAGAGAGAGAGAGAGAGAGAGAGAGAGAGAGAGAGAGAGAGAGAGAGAGAGCAAATAACAGCAGGTGTGTTAGATAAGCTCTCAAAGCATCATATTATTTCATATTTACCAAAATTATATACAACATACATCTCTAACAACTATACCCACATATATCTATCATCTATGTATCTATAATTTATCTAGATGTACCTACCATTAAGTTATCTATCAACCTGCCTAATATCAATCCAATCTATCTATATCTATCAATATCTATCATTATCTATGTAACATCTATTATCTGTCTATCATCTATTTATCATCTGTCTGTCATCTAATCTATCTTCTGTCAAGTATCTATCATCTATCTATGTATATCTATACACTACATTACACATGCCCATACCGCAATATATATACCTACACACACATGTACTAGCATAACTTCAACTTGGAGTTAGAATAATCATAAAACTGAACAAATGAAGAAACAAACAAACAAAATACCTATCACCCTGTAAAGCCATAAGAAACCCCCATTTGAATGGTTTTCCAATACACTCTTAGTTATTCCTCAAAAAACAATATGTATTGTTGATAGTAGCTCCTGATTACTTCTCAGACGTTGATGGGAAGCCCCTATTGCTGGGAATAGCACACAGGGTTGTGCTGCTTTGAGCTGAGTGTAAACTAGGCAGCTTCTTTCCTGCGTTCTAGCATCTGAGGTACCAAAAATAAAAATAATAGCAATATGAAATCTGCCGGGGGGAAGCAGTTAATAGCCCACCTATGAACTGCCAAACTGGCCAGCAAGTCAAGATAGAGGTAAAGCTGCAATGAGCAGCCTTCCTTTGCCAGTGGTTACATTTACTTGGACTTATGGTTCACTCTAAGAGAGCGAAGCTATGCCTGGAAGCACATCAAGATCCTTAGAAAAAGAATCTGTTAACACCTTTTTACTAGTCCAGTATAATTGCTTATCAAATATTAAAATTTAGCCTTGTACCCACCTATAAGTGTAGCAATAGTGTCAAAAATTTGCAAGCAGAAAGTAACAACATGACGAGTGTGACTGTTTCAAGATTTTCCTCTTTTTTGCTTATGGGGTAAATTGTAGAAATAAGTATACACTAATTGGTTTCCAACTGTGTTTATTCATAAATATAATTGTTACCTCTTGTTATTACATAATGCCACTGTCATTGGGGATTAACTTAGACATCTACTATCTCCAGCTAATTAATCAAGTCTGTAGCTTTGAAAGGTACTTGCATATGCATGGTAGGTTCATCCTCTCTCACTGATTCCAAACAAGGCAGCCCTGTTGGAGAATGGATACAAGAGTCAGGCTGCAGCTTTAGGGAGAGCATCAGGTACAGTTGTTGGTGGGCACACATGGAGATTGAGCTGTACATCTGCTACATATGTGCAGGGTGCTGCATCACAGCCTATGTGTGTTCTTTGGTTGGTGTTCCAAGTTACTGATTGCCCTATAGTTCTAGATTAGTTGACTATATTGGTCATCCTGTGGGGATTCCATCCTGGTCAGGTTCTTCAACCCTTCCCCCAACTTTTCCATATGCGTCCTTGACTTCCATTCAAAGTTTGCCTGTGGATATATGTATCTATTTCAGTCAGCTGCTGAGTAGAGCCACTCAGAAGACAGAAATTCCTGTCTGCAAGCATAACAGAGTATCATTGATGTCAGTTTTTGGTGTTTGCCCATGGGATAGGTTTCCCAATGGATGAATAGATTTCAGGTTGGTCTGGTTATTAATCAGCCATTCCATCAGTCTCTTCTCCAACTTTGTCCCTGCATTTCTTTTAGACTACCCAAATCTTTGGTCAAAATTTTTGGGGTGGAGTAGTGTCCTTATCCCTCCACTGGGGAACCTACCTGGCATCTTCAGGTTCTATGACACCACTGTTAGGTATCATGGCTAAAGTCACTTGTATTGACTTTTGGGAGCCTCCACCACTTCAGGTCTCTGGGACTTTTCTAAGATTCCCCAGACCCCCAAACCCTAGTACCTGCAGAATTCCATTCATTCTCCTGGCCCACTGAGTCTCTCTCCTGTATCTTCACATACCTACCTGATCCTGTTCCTCATTCCTTTCCCCTCTCCCACTGAGTTCCCTCCCTCCCTCTGTCTCCCATGACTATTTTGTTCCACATTCTAAGTGTGATTCAAGTATCCTCACTTGGGCCTTGCTCTTTGTTTAACTTCTTTGGGTCTGTATGTATTCTGTATTTTATGGCTACTATCCACTTATCAGAGAGTATGTACCATACATGTCATTTTGAATCTGGGGTTCATCACCTATGATATTTTCTAGCTCTACCCATTTGCCAGCAAATTTCCCGATGTAATTATTAATACCTGAATAGTATTCCATTGTGTAAATTAACATTTTCTATATCCATTCCTTAGTTGAGGGACATTTGGGTTGTTTCCAGTTTCTGGCTATTACAAATAAAGCTGCTAGAAACATAGTGGAACGTGTGTCCTTGTAGTATGGTGAAGCATTGGGGGGGGGGGGTTATGCCAAGGAGCAGTAGCTGGGTATCCAGACAGAAATATTTCCAATTTTCTGAGAAATTGCCAAATTGATTTCCAGAGTGGCTATACCATTTTGCATTTCCAACAGCAATGGAAGAGTGTTCCCCTTTCTCTACATCTTGGCCAGCATGCATTGTTGCTTGAATTTTTGAAATTTGCTATTATGGTGGGTGAAAGATGGAATCTTGGAGTTTTGGGTTGCATTTCCCTGATGACTAAGGATGTTGTGCATTTCTTTAAGTTGTTCTCAGTCATTCAAGATTCCTCTGTTGCAAATTCTTTATTTAGGTCTGTGCCCCATATGTTAGTTGGGTTATTCTGTTCGTTGGAGTCTATATTTTTGAGTAGTAAGGCAACTCTTATAAATGTAAACATTTCTTTGATGCTGTATTACAGTTTCAAAGATTCAGTTGATTATTATCATGGTGGGAAGCATGGCAGAATGTAGGCAGACCTGGTGATGAAGAAGCCCAGAAATCTACATCTTGATCCAAAAGCTTTCAGGAGGGGACTCTTCTCTGTAGGCAGGCAGGAGGAGGGTCTCTTCTGCACTAAGTAAAGCCTGAGCATAGGAGGCCTCAAAACCCAAGTATGTAGTAGCACAGTTCCTCTGACAAGGTCACACCTCCTCCATTAAGGCTACACCTACTAATTGTGCCATTCCCTATGTCCAAACATTCATACAACCCAAAATGTTTTCTTAATTGGGTTATTGGTTTTTGTTATGAAGTAGGAATATTTTCATATTAATTATTCATTCTCTCTCTCTCTCTCTCTCTCTCTCTCTCTCTTTCTCTTCTCTCTTGGCAATAATGTTGGCAACATTATTTCCCAAATTTCTTCAGTTTGTGGCTATCTAATTTTGGCCAAAGTAGTATCTTATTGTGGATTTCAATTTTGACTACAGAATTTTTTTATTCTTTTATTTTATTTTATTTTATTTTATTTTATTTTATTTTATTTTATTTTATTTTATTTTATTTTATTTGGACAGGATTTTTCTGTATAGCACTCTCTGTCCCAGGAACTCACTCTGTTGACCAGGTAGGCCTCAAATTCAGAAATTCGCCTGCCTCTGCCTCCCAAGTGCTGGGATTAAAGGCATGAACCACCACTGCCAGGCTAAAAATAGTATCTTTTTAGAGAGAGAGAGAGAGAAAGAGAGAGAGAGAGAGAGAGAGAGAGAGAGAGAGAGAGAGAGAGAGATTCTCTGTGTAGCTTTGGCTGTCCTGGAACTCACTCTTCAGACCAGGCTGGCCTTGAACTCAGAAACCTTCCTGCCTCTGCCTTCCAAGTGCTGGGATTAAAGGTGTGTGTCACCACTGTCCAGGTCTGACTGCAGATTATATCAAGCATAATTTTAAAAACTTTCATTTACATATTTTTACGTGTGTGTGTGTGCATGCGTGCGTGCGTGTGTGTGTGTGTGTGTGTGTGTGTGTCTGTGTCTGTGTGTCTGTGTGTGTGACTTATAAATATTTTCCTTCATTCAGTCTCAAAAGCTTCATAAATTTGCAAGGAAAGAAAAAAAAACTACATCATTGTTCTTTGAGCTCCATATATGCTGAGACACATGCATATAAACAAATGCACCATACATACATACATATTAATATTACATTTTAAAAAGATGAGATAATTATCAATACATTCCCTTGTCATATGTGTCAATAAGTATATATTTCACTTTGTCCTGTGTATCTATGCTTATGTCAATGCCATGTTGCTTTATTTATTTCACTGAATGGTAAATGGAAAATTTGAAATTGGTTTCCCTTTGTCCAAACTCTTTTCTCTCTTCCAAATGTAGTATATCATAAGATAATCTAATGAATTACAGAGGTTAAAAAAATGAATATTTCTTTTGTTATATTGTTCTAATTATTTGAGTCTGTGTTGAGAATATTATCATCATCTTATTAATATTAAACCACCTGGTCAAGGATCCAAAAGATTTAAATTTACTTAATTCTTTTACAAAATACAATAAAATTATTTAATTGTACTTATTGTATTTTCTTGACACATTCATTCCCAAGAAATTTCCTCTTTCTGTTTTTCTTGTTAATAGCATTTTCCAATTATAGTCTTGTGCTGTTTGTTGTTATTGTGGGGAAGAGTGATTGATTTTTGTACATTGATCTATCTATCCTTTCTAGTAGACTCTGGAAGCTTCCAGATGTTATTTTTCGACAATCTATGTGTTCTCTTTTCCTTTCATGTCTCATCATGTGGTTCTAGGTTGTATTTCTTCCTGGTGTGTTATTCGGGGCTTTGTTTCCCTGACCCATTCTTTTTTTTTTTTTTTTTTTTTTTAATTATTATTATTTTCTTTATTTACATTTCAAATGCTATCCCGAAAGTTTCCTATACCCTCCCCCCACCTCTGCTCCCCTACCCTGCTTGTGGACGTTGTACATCGTGGTGCGCACTAGGCTCCGCACCACGATGTACAACGTCCACAAGCAGGATCTATTCTCATTCTTCTACATGATAGCCGCCAGTTGTGCCAGCACCATTTGTTGAAAATGCTGTCTTTTTTCCACTGGATGGTTTTAGCCCCCTTGTCAAAAATCAAGTGACCATAGGTGGTTGGATTCATTTCTGGATCTTCAATTCTATTCCATTGATCTACTTGTCTGTCGCTGTACCAGTACCATGCAGTTTTTATCACAATTGCTCTGTAGTACAGCTTAAGGTCAGGCATGGTGATTCCACCAGAGGTTCTTTTATTGTTGAGAATGGTTTTTGCTATCCTAGGTTTTTTATTATTCCAGATGAATTTGCAAATCGCCCTTTCTAACTCTGTGAAGAATTGGGTTGGAATTTTGATGGGCATTGCATTGAATCTGTAGATTGCTTTTGGCAGGATGGCCATTTTGACTATGTTAATCCTGCCAATTCATGAACATGGGAGATCTTTCCATCTTCTGAGATCTTCTTCAATTTCTTTCTTTAGGGATTTGAAGTTCTTGTCATACAGGTCCCTGACCCATTCTTGCTGCCAATTTCGTACTCTATTGATATCTGTGTCTTTAATCATCTTTACCGTTAAAAACTGATCTGTTCATCAGTATAACCATTTCTTCAGTAGAATAACCTCTTTGTGATTTGATTTTCTGTTGTCCTGTATATTTATTCAATTCTATTATATTTATGTCAGTACATATTTAAACTCTTCCAATTCCTTTAAGTCAAGTTTATATAATTTATAGAGATATACAAGTTAAAGTAATGCCTTTCAAATCTTCCATAGACTCTGCTTTGCCATTTTTCATTAGCAACAAATAAATTAGAATATAATTTTTAAAAAAATATATAATTTTAAATTTGTTAGGATTTTTTATTTTGTTGTTATTATTTTATTTTTTAATTAGTATTCTATTTCTTGTTATATAATTAATTATGTAATCCTTATATATCATCTGAAACAAAATCATTCAATTTTAGAATTAATTTTTATGTTTGTCATTGAATTGAAATTACTTCTTGTAAAACTTAAAACAAGACTGTTCCAGTACATAGCAACAGTGTAAACAATCACAAAAATTATGCCATATCATACTTCCATTGATATTCCTTTAAAGACACCTAGATGATTTATAGGAAGGAGATAGATAGATGATAGCTAGGTAGATAGATGATAGATATATAGATAGATTGATAGATAGATGAGAGATGATAATATTTTCCAACTACAGTACAATATTTAACAAGCTATCTAAGGACCCCAAATTCCTTTAAAATTGTTATATAAAATTAGTCATGTCAACATTCATTCAAATGAGTTTATGGTATTTAATTACATAATATTGTTTAAATCATATATTAAGAAAAGTTTTATAAATGATAGTGCATACTTTTGATATTTATATTGACTTGTGAAGATGCTATTGGGTGAATATTATCTTTTGTTTGTTTCATTTATCATTAAGCTTTATTATCTAGTGATATTTTTAAATAAAATTTTGCCTTAAAGTTTTAAATATTTTCCCTGTACCTTCATGAAAATTTTATAATTTTTGTCCTTGCAATATCATCTCTCTTTATACTCTTTGTAGATTAAAAGTTTTATTAATTTTTTCTAAATATCTTTATTTATTATGATTGATATTTAGAAAACATTATCCCACACAAACATAAGGAATACTGTGACTTCATGAATTAGAATCATAGTTATTACATTGTAACTCTGCTTTCCATTATTGTTATTCAATGTACTTTTTCCGACAAATTGTCTGTCTTTCAGAACCTCACAAATATACTCTAAAATTTTTCATTGTATTTTAGCATCAATTTTTAAATTTCAATTAAACAAGTATTTAAATAATCTAATTCTCAAGAATGATCAAATGAGAACTCATCATTGTAATTTGCATTCTTGACACTGTAACATCTTTTCTCTAAACTTAGATATAAATGAACTCAAAATATAAATAAAAGGAGCATTCTGCAAACACTTTTATTGACTCTTTATAGGTTGAAAAATCTCCTCCAGGGAAATGATTATTTCATGTATTTTCTCTAAAGACAACATGATGACTCAGAAATGAGTATATGGAAATGAAATTCATACATTTTGAATGTAAAAAATAAATGAAATGCAAATAATTATAATTATCTGGCTTCGCTAGAATGGAAAATAGAACTTTGTTGTTCTTTTTTTTTTTTTTCTTTTTTTTTTTTTTATAATTTTTTTTTTAAAGATTTATTTATTTATTATATGTAAGTACACTGTAGCTGTCTTCAGACACTCCAGAAGAGGGAGTCAGATCTTGTTATGGATGGTTATGAGCCACCATGTGGTTGCTGGGATTTGAACTCCGGACCTTCGGTAGAGCAGTCGGGTGCTCTTACCCACTGAGCCATCTCACCAGCCCAACTTTGTTGTTCTTAAAACATGCCACCATTGATAATGTAGTCATGTGTTCAGTCAGGGACAAGCAGACAGCAATGAGCTCCATAGAAAGATTTACCTAAAAAAATTAAACTCATATAACTAACCTGGAACGCAGTCAGTGGATCAAGTGACACCTTACAAATAATAATTGAAGTGTGTACATTTGTGAGTTTTGCAGAAAAATCTTGGTGGATTTATTTGTATTGTTAGACAACCAAATGAATGAAGCATGCATATCTTATCATAACCAAATGAAAGATAAACTACATTTAAATTATAAGATATTGATATTAATAAAGTCACTGTTTAGATAACTTACAAATCTCGTAACCAGAAATCTCTAGTTGGGTTTCAGAAACAACATCACAGACTTCAACTGAAAAGCCAGATACCCATGAAACTGCACTACTGTTTAATATAAAAACAGCAGGATTCTAAGTCTGTTTGGATCAAAAAAGCACAACATGCTGAGTGGGATTTTCAATTTGGTCAGATAAGTACTCAAAGAGCTGTGCTGCCTCTGAAATGCTAATGCTGGTTCTGGCAATATTTAAAATGTGCCGTGGTCACTCCTCACCTGCAGAGCAGTATAGTGTTGAAAGATGTGATGACCCCCTTCCAAAATACAAAGAGTTGTCCTGAATTGACAATGAAAATGTGGCTTACAGAGTAGAAGAGATGGCAAAATAGAGACAGGGTTTACATTTGTATATCCATGAAGTTGTTTTTGTTGTTGTTTTTCTCATCATCATCCTCTTCCTCCTCTTCTTCTTCATTTTTTCCCTCCTTGTCCTCTATCTTATGCTCTTCTTCTTCTTCCTCCTCCATCCCTTCCTCCTCTTCCTTCTTTTTCTTCTTTACCCCACACCTCTGCTCTCTCCCAGATCTACTCTACTTCCCCTTCATTTTCCCTTAGGTTAAATTTTTTTTTAAAAAAAGGCATCCGATAAACAATAATCAAAGAGGAGAAAAAAATACAATAAGAGAAGGCAAAAGACCTCATATCCATGCTGGAAAATACAACACAGTAGAAGGAAAGGTGTTCCAAGAGCAGGAAAACAAGAGTCAGTGATAAAGATGAACCCACTGTTAGGATTTCAACCAGAACATATATTCAGCTAATATATATATACAGAGGACTTCGGCAGGCCCATGCAGACCCAATGGTTGCTGCTTCAGTCTCTCTTAGCCCACGGTAACCCTGCTTAGCTGATTCAGTGGGCCATGTTCTCCTGTTCTCCTCCATCACCTCTGACTCCCACAATCTCCCCTGTGCCTCTTCTTTGTGATTCTTTGATTTTAGACGGGAAGGATTTGATGGAAACCTTAAATTTAGATTTTTCTCTTGGAATAATGTGTGGCTGTGGATCTCTGTGCCCACTCCCTATTTGCTACCACAGGATGCCTCTCAGACGAAGCCTGGACACGGCACTGATCTATGAGTGAGTGTAGCAGAATGTCATTAAAAGTCATTTCATTGACTTTGTTGTAGTCATGTCTGTTTCTACCTTAGCTCTCTGGGCTATCCAGCCTCCCACTTCTGGCTACCCAGACAGCATAGGACATGAGGGTCCTTCTCATAACAAGGGTCTCAAGTTAAGAAATTCATAAAGCGTTGTTTTCTAAGATTTGTGAAAAGCAGTGCCTTCTCCTCACTAACTGACCCCTGGCTAGGAAACTGGAAGAGGTGAGCATTATTTGATGAGCAGAGAACTGATCAGACAGCAACAAACTCATTATCAAAGTCCCTGACAATCAGGATCAGCATACACTTCAAAGATTAGGCACAGCCAACTGAGCTTTCTGGAGAATGCCCTTGACATTGCTCATAGAATCCTATGACTCAGAAGATAAACAGGATCTCATCTTCACTGGCCACCACTGCTGCACATTCTCGTTGACCCTGAATGGACTCTTGTAGTGTTGTCTTGAGAGGAGCCCTGCCTTGGTGCTTGTAATAAAGGAAACAACTTGACAATTGTCCATATTAGCCTAAAAAGGTTAAAACATGGCACCTGCTGCAGAGGACAAGAAAAATGCTCCATGCAGTAGGGGAATAATCTGTCATTTATCTGTAAATCTGGTTTCTATTATAACATTAGAGGAAAATAACATGAAATTTGATTTCTACACAAAAGCATGGTGATAATAAAAGTGAAAGCTCATAGTTACACTGGGATTATTTTCAGGGGCAGAGATAGCTTACATATAAACCCAGCTCATGTACTTAGAAACTTCCTTTGGTAATCCTGGAAACATCTATACTTCAACTTCTATATCTATGAAATGGATAAGATTTACCTTCACCTAGAACTGACCACATTAATTGTTTATGCATAGTATTCTTTTTTATCATTCTTACATTCTGCATTTGGTAATTTATATGGAATTTTAGGATTAACTTGCTATGACTAAAAATATTCACAGCCTGCCTGGTATAGACTAATTAGACATTATATAACATGAGTCATGGAATTTGATATAATTTAATATACTATATGTACATAATACATGATATCAATTATCAAGATATACTATATATAAAATGGAATGACCTAAATCTATGGTTTTCTTGAATCAGTTTTTCAGTTTCTATCATGACATAAAAATAGAGATGAGGTAATTATCAGGTATCATCAAAAATCGTGCTTGTATCCAAGTGGAGCTAGAACCTTTAGAGACCACCTCCAGTAGATAGGCATGGCACTCAGTTGAGGGATGGTGCCAACCATCCATCTCAAAATTTTTAACCCAAAAATGTCCAAAGAGAAGATAGGGACAAAAAAATGGAACATAGACTGAAAGAAGGGCCATGCAGAGACTGTCCCACCTATGAATCCATCTCATCTGCAGACACCAAACACAGACACTATTGCTGATGCCAAGAAGTACTTGCTGACAGGAGCCTTGTATGACTGTTTGCTGAGAGATTCTATCAGCACCTAACCAAAGCAGATGCAGATACTCAGAGCCAACCATCAGACTGAGCCCAGAGACCTCAATGGAAGAGCTAGGGGAAGGACTGAAGGAGCTGAAGGCTAATGTAAACCCATAGAAAGATTAATATCAGTTAACTGGACCACCCAGAGCTCCCAGGGACTAAATCACCAACAGATACTTATGTAGCAGCAGATAGCCTTATCTACCATCAATGGGAGGGGAGGCCTTTCATCCTGTGAAGGCTTGATGCCCCAGCATAGGGGAATGCTGGAGAGGTGAGGTAGTAGTGAATTAGTGGATGGAGGAGCACCCTCATCGAGGCAACGGGGAGGGAGGAGAGGGGCAATGGATGGGGGTTGTGAAGGGGTAACCAGAAAGGGGACATCATTTGAAATGTAAATGAATAAAATTATTAATAAAAAAATCATGCTTATTAGTAATAAGAAATTAAAGGAAGAATTTCAAATGAAAAGATCATCAACTGAAGATATATGCCAGATTTACCCAATGAGTTAAGTCAGGATTTAAATAAAAATATTATAACTCATACATTTAGTGAGTTTAAAGTAGTAAACAATTGTGGGCAAGCACTTCTCTTCTTCTTCTTCTTCTTCTTCTTCTTCTTCTTCTTCTTCTTCTTCTTCTTCTTCTTCTTCTTCTTCTTCGTTATAGGTTCTAAGTTTCTTGTTCTTTCTTTTTTTAAGATATTTTCTTCATTTACATTTCAAATGTTATCTCCAAAGCCCCCTATACTCTCCCCCGCTCTGCTCCCCAACCCACCCACTCCTGATTTCTGGCCCTGGCATTTCTGTATTGGGGCATATGAACTTTGCAAGTCCAAGGGTCTCTCTTCGCATTGATGGCCACCTAGGCCATCCTCTGCTACATATGCAACTAGAGACACAGCTCTGAGGGGTACTGGTTAGTTCATATCATTGTTCCTCCTATAGGGTTGCACACCCCATTGGCTCCTTGGGTACATTCTCTAGCTCCTTCATTAGGGGCCCTGTGTTCCATCTAATAGATGACTGTGAGAATCCACTTCTGTATTTGCCAAACATTGGCATAGACTCACAAGAGAGAGCTATGTTAGGGTCCTGTCAGCAAAATCTTTCTGGCATATGCAATAGTGTCTGGATTTGGTGGTTGTATATGGGATGGATCCCCGGATAGGGCAGTCTCTGGATGGTCTTTCCTTCGGTCTTAGCTCCAAACATTTTCTCTGTAAATCCTTCCATGGGTAGTTTATTCCCAATTCTAAGAAGGAATGAAGTATCCACACTTTGGTCTTCCTTCTTCTTGAGTTTCATGTGTTTTGCAAATTGTGTCTTGTATATTCCAAGTTTCAGGGCTAATATCTGCTTATCAGTGAGTGGATAACATGTGTGTTCTTTTGTTACCTGAGGGTTACCTCACTCAGGATGATATCTTCCAGATGCATCCATTTGCCTATGAATTTCATGAAGTCATTGTTTTTAATTGCTGAGTAGTACTCCGTTATGTAAATGTATCACATTTTCTGTATCCATTCCTCTGTTGAGGGACATCTGGGTGGTTTCCATCTTCTATTATAAATAAGGCTGCTAAGAACATAGTGGAGCATGTATCCTTATTACAAGATGGATCATCTTCTGGGTATATGCCCAGGAGAGGAATTGCTGGATTTTCAGGTAGTACAATGTCCAATTATCTGAGGAATCGCCAGACTGATTTCCAGAGTGATTGTACAGCTTGCAATCCCACCAACAATGGAGGAGTGTCCATCTCTCTCCACAACCTTGCCGGCATCTTCTGTCACCTGAATTTTTTATCTTAGCCACTCTGACTGGTATGAGGTGGAATCTCAGGATTGTTTTGATTTGCATTTCCCTGATGATTAAAGATTTTGAACATTTTTTCAGGTGTTTCTCAGCCCTTCGATATTCCTCCTGCTTGTGGACGTTGTACATCGTGGTGCGCACTAGGCTCCGCACCACGATGTACAACGTCCACAAGCAGCAATTCTATTCCACTGATCTACCTGTCTGTCGCTGTACCAGTATCATGGAGTTTTTATCACAATTGCTCTGTAGTACAGCTTGAGGTCAGGCATGGTTATTCCACCAGAGGTTCTTTTATTGTTGAGAAGAGATTTTGCTATCCTAGAGATAGAAGAGAGAATCTCAGGTACAGAAGAGTCCATAGAAAACATGGACAAAACAATCAAAGAAAATGCAAAATGCAAAAGGATCCTAACTGAAAACATCCAGGAAATCCAGGACACAATGAGAAGACCAAACCTAAGGATAATAGGTATAGATGAGAATGAAGAATTTTCACCTTAAAGGGCCAGTAAATATCTTCAACAAAATTATAGAAGAAAACTTCCCTAACCTAAAGAAGGAGATGCCCATGAACATGCTAGTAGCCTACAGAACTCCAAATAGACTGGACCAGAAAAGAAATGGTCCCAACACAAGAATCAGAACAACAAATGCACTAAATAAGGGTAGAATATTAAAAGCAGTAAGGGAAAAACGTCAAGTAACATATGAAGGCAGACCTATTAGAATTACACCTGACTTCTCACCAGAGAATATGAAAGCCAGAAGATCCTGGACAAATGTTATACAGACTCTAAGGGAACACAAATTCCAGTTCTGGCTACTATAACCAGCAAAACTCTCAATTACCATAGATAGAGAAACCAAAGTATTCTATGACAAAACCAAATTCATACAATATCTTTCCACGAATCCAGCCCTTCAGAGGGTAAGCACTTGTTAGACAAGTCTAAGTATTACAAAGCAATGTAACAATTTACTTAACTATGTCACCTATCTACCCCTTTCTTACTCTGTTTTAATTTTTTCTCTCTGTGAAGGAGTAAAATCACAAGTAGATGCAAAACAGGTTTACCAAAGAGAGATATTGGGCAATAGGGAAATTCAAGAAAATCTTTAACAAATCCCCCCAAAACAAAAACAAAAAGCAGGATGTGGTTGCCACACATAGGGAGGGTGATTGGGATGATTAAAGATGCTCAGGCAGGATCAGAGTGTTCTCAAAAACAAGTCAAGATCATGAGTTAGGAGTGGTCAGGCTCCAGGAAATAGACAAAGTTCTTACAGTAAATTGATACCTATTTTTATTAATATACCATAATGGCTTCTTACTTCAAAATGTAGTCACACAGGTTCCTATTTATACTATATACTATACGCTATATACTATATACTATACACTATACACTATACACTATACACTATACACTATATACTATATACTATATGCTATATACTATATACCATATACTATAGATTTTAAGATATCTACATATGTTTATATCAATATATATGAAACATGTGTTGATATATATGTATTTCATATATATATATATGTATATATATATATATATATATGAAAGCCATGCAGTACTTTCTCTTCCTTCCATTTGTTATTTTTTGTTGTTGTCCCCTCTTTTCTCTTTAATGTTTTTCTTTCCCTTTTTTGTTTATGTGTGTGTGTTCATATAGGTATCCTAATTTTATAGATAGATTCCCCATAAATCTATAGTTTTATAGATTCCACATAGGAGATAAAGCATATAATTTTATGTAATTTTTCATGTTCAAGTCTGGTTCCATCATTCTCTTGGAATTGGCATCATGTTATTCTTTATGTATAAATAAAATTCCACAGTGTATTTGAGCCAAATTTCCTTCATTAACTCACTTGCTTATAAGTGTCTAGACTTCATCCCTCTCTTGGCTGTTGTGACTAGTTAAGCAGTAAATAGACATGTGAAAATATCCCTGTGGTTTGCTGACTGAGAATAATATTTTATTAAATGATATTGGTATTGTGGTGGGTCTCATCTGCAAATAATAAAATTTTATTTCCAAATGTAGCATTTCCATACATTTGTTATCAGATAACCATCTGAGCAAATTTATTTTTCTTCTGAAACAGGCAATTTTATTAACTGGAATTATAGATATTTTAAAATAAATGGTAAATAATGTCTAGTTGTTTTTAATATATGCATTAAGGGTGTGAGGAAACTCATTTATTTTAATTGTTAAAATGCCTTGTACCATCGAAGTGTACCATATCTGCCTTTATTTGTTTTATTAATAGTTTTTTTTTTTTACCTATAATTATTAGAAGGAAAGATATCAGCCTTTACAAGCCTCTCAAAGACACCATCATCTCTTCTTTAACACACTTTACATTAAAATCTGTCTCAGTTAGGGCTTTATTGCTGTGAAGAGACATCTTCACCAAGGTAACTCTTATAATGGTAAATATTTAGTTTGGGAGAGCTTACACTTTAAGAGGTTCAGTCCATTATCATAAAGGTGGTCAGCATGGTAGTGTCCAGGCAGTCAGGGTACTTACTATAAGAGCGAGCGGAAAGTTCTACCTTGTCATCCAAAGGCAACAGCAGGAAACTTTTCCACCCTAAGTGGAGCTTAAGCAAAAGTCCTTAAACCTCACCACCACAGTGATGTACTTCTTCCAATAAGTCCACACTTCCATAGTATCATGCCCTATGGGCCAAGCATATTCAAACCGCTAAAATATTTAAAATTTCAAAATAGTATAAAATGTTATTTTCTTAGTATTTCTAAATTCAAGACTGATATAAGTGTTCTCTCTGTAATTCTATGTCCATGTAACTATATTTAAAATGTGGAAAAAGAAACTATTAGCCTCTCTCAGCACTGCAGCCTCTGATATGGTCTAAAACAATCAGAGAAAAAGACAAAGAAATTATGATTTCAGTGAGAAACTGTGGTTTCTAACAGCAATAACAACTGTGATAAAACACTACAGAGGTACCACAAAGATTTTAATATAAGCATATATAGTAAAACAAAACAAGGGGACTTCCTAAGAACTTTGTCATTTTATCTGATTAGGGTATTGTGTTCTTCGTTTATTTAAATGAAATTTTGTAATAGAGTTTTCAGGAGGACAGCGGTAGACACTAAATTTACCCACACTCTTGCTTTTTGTGTCCAAACTTGTCTTCCTCACATATCTGCAAATTCCATTGGTAATGGTCTCCACTATAATTTAATCATAACTGTATGTTTTTTATTTATTTAAGTTAACTAGTAGTTTCTCATATGATAACCACAAATTTACCCATTTCTTTCTAAACTGAATGCCTTTGGAAGCCAATTTTGCTGTTATCAGAATAGAAAAGAGTATATTTCTGACCATCTCCTATACATAGTAGGTCTGATTTTTCATGCAGGCTACATGAGAACTACTCAGTGACTAACTTTTTGACCCTTTGTAGTTCAGTCTCCTCAGTTGTATTAATAACCCACACTTTACCCGCATGCTCTTTGCCCAATGGTGCCACTTCATAGGTCTCTCAGCATTTCTCATGTTTCTCTGACTTTACTAAGGTATCAGTGCAAAGAGGGAGAATGAGTTCATCTCCCTATATCATTGCTTTGTAACAAGCTCAGAATAGACCTCGTGAATCGTGGGCATTTAATAAATGTATCTTATTTCATTAGCAAACATGAATTTCCATCTCTAGTGGAAGCATATCCACCAACTCATCGCTATATTTCATGCTTTATAAAATGTAAATGAGGGCACAGATAAGTACATCTTATTCTCTCAAAATGAGATATTTCTAGTCAGCAAAATATGCAGCAGCAAGGCTGGAAAGACGTCAAATCTTCATTTCTAGCATGCCTTCAGACATAGTGTTTTCTACCCATAAGTGTATTTGCTTTGTGATTTAAGTATATAATAAACCTGTCAAAGAGGTCAGATTAAAGTTTTCTCAGCTGTCCTCTCTCATTTTATGCATACATGGCAATATATGTATGACACCCAGTGTCAGGAGAAACCTTCAGTTAGAACTATTCCTTAAGCATTAATAAAAAGATCATCTCCCCACATCACTCACTGGCACAATCTTACTCATCCTTTGCAACTTATTTTTATTTTGCCATGCATATGTATTGTGGTCACATTTAATTCCTCCTGGAACAAGCCAAGCTATGAATAAATACATAAAGAACACTTTAGAAGCAGAATACAGGGATGTTCTGGTTATTTCGAATCTATACTAATGGATTCAAATATATAGATTAAAGGAGAGTTTATTGACCATATACTAGATGAATGGTGTCTGGGAATTAAGGAACACTTTGTTTGCGTGGAGTGAGAATGACACCAAGATAAAACTTAACATACATTCATGATTACGAGACTTAACCAGGAAGCCATCAATATCAACATTTATATCTAATGCATTTAAATACTTATTGAAGTTGTTTTTACTGATGATGACATTTGCAAATTAAACACTTGCTTTGTGTGAGACTGTCATATTCAGTCTCCCAAGAAGTAAGAGCAATAATTCTCTCAGGCTTTTCATTTTCATCTCCTATTTGTAGAAGCTGATAATCCACATCAAATACTAGCCCTGGACATGTGAGATATAGGTTTGTCATTATACCACGACCAACATCTGCCAGGGCCTCCTCCAGCAACTGACAGAGTGACCTGAGAGGAGGTCACTCTTACAGGAGTGAGGAAGGAGTAAAAGAATGAAACAGGACTGAGGGAGGTGCAGTGGTCTGGGGAATCTAGCAGCTCGGACTAACTAGCAATCATATCACTCCTTATTTATTCAGGTTTCGCAGAACAAAGATAGATTAACAATTATCCAAAAAGTACGCATTGTATCATTAGTGTCTCTGGACATGTGTGCAACTGTTCATTACATGCCCAGTGTTACAAGTTCAGTCACAATTTGATAGTAGAAATAGAATAGGTTTTATTATTATTATCAGCCCTATAACTCTAATTCAAAGAACTAAAGAATGTCTCTGTGAAATCAAACACATTTATTATAAAAGAGCCTGCCATCAGGCTGGCGGTATCTGCAGTTTTAAAGCACTCCAGACAAATAAAACATCTGAACTGGTCTTTTTATGAATAACAAACACTCATACCTAACTCCTCTCACTACATCATTTCATCATCTACACCGTAAAGTAGTAAGAATTATTTTATTTAATCTAATTAGCTGAGTTCTGTGCCTCTGGCGATGTAACCTGAATGATGCCCTTTCATTAAACTCTATTTTCAAAGATGTCTAAATGTATTGTAAAAAAAGGCCTTGAATTTGTTAGCATTTCTCCTGACTACTCAGTTTGTCAACTATCTCTAAGGTTATCTTGTTCCAATTATATTGGTTAGGCCTCATAGAGAAATTCCTAACTTTGTGATTATGAGAGCTTGCAAAACGCAAGAAAACCAAGAAGGATGACCATCGTGTGGATACTTCATTCCTCCTTAGAATAGGGAACAAAATACTCATGAAAG
>NC_034600.1:66096395-66105869 GCF_900095145.1 Mus pahari
GTGGAACAACAATATGAACTAACCAGTACCCCCTGAGCTCGTGTCTCTAGCTGCATATGTAGCAGAAGATGGCCTAATCGGCCATTATTGGGAAGAGAGGCCCCTTGGTCTTGCAAACTTTATATGACCCAGCACAGGAGAATGCCAGGGCCAAGAAGTGGGAGTGGGCGGGTAGGGGAGCAGGGGCGGGGGTAGGGTATAGGGAACTTTCGGGATAGCATTTGAAATGTAAATAAAGAAAATATCTAATCAAAAAAAAAAAAAAACTTATTATGATCTCCAGGACGTAAGGAGGATTTCCAACTAGGACCACATAGATATTTTAAGACTCAGCTTCACACAAAAAAAAAAAAAAAAAAACTTATTATGATCTCCAGGACGTAAGGAGGATTTCCAACTAGGACCACATAGATATTTTAAGACTCAGCTTCACACAACAGGTTTTTTTGTTTTGCTTTTGTTTTTGTTTTTGTTTTGTTTTTAGAATGCTATCATCATATACGTAAGATGTTTTTGCTTTCTGTTTAAGAATATTTGGTGCTTCTGTTTCTTTTGTTTTAATTTTCTCCAGAAAAGGCATAAAATGAATTATAGTGCAGGAAGTTCCCTAGAATACAAAGGGCAGAGAGGAAAACTTAAAAACGAGACAGAATGACAGCGATTGCATCATTGAGCTCAGCTTTGCAGGAACTCTGTCAAACACCTGTGCTGGCTTCATGACTTTCCAATGGAAATGGCTGTGCCACTCCTTACCTGCCGCTATCTCTGTAAATATCTAAATTCCACTCAGATTCAAGTGCTCCGGAGAAAAACAAATGATGCTCCAGTTTTAAGAAATTAAAACATATAGGGTAGGCCCAGATATTAGTGAAAATGAACAGATGAGAAATCAAATAAAGACTAGTGAAATAGCATCACAGAGTAAAAATAAAGCTGAGAATAAGGTGTTTTGAAAACTCTAGGCAGGGAGGTGTCTGGGGATTTAGGGACATGAGAATGTGGACTGATTAGTTGTGATTGGTATTAGGAAATCCTTCAAAAAAAAACAAAATATGTCTATGAAGAGTGGAGATCAATATTACCTGGATGCACTCTTGTGAGTCTACCAAGCTTCCTTGGGTAGCTCTAAACCTACAGTCATGCAAGTAGCCATGGCTATAGGTAATATAACAACATTTGTACAAATCAAGAGGATACATGATTTAAAGGAGGATTAAGGGTGGACAGGAGGGGAGAATGTGGTAAGTATAAGTGGTTCACATGCAAACTATATGAAATTGTCACAGCAACAAAACAACAACAATAATAATTGAAAAATGGCCAATCTTCTACTGGTCCTTTCATATCTCCTTTCTGCCATTCTGTGTCCTAACCTACTCTTTTACCCTGGATGTATACACGATGTATACACGATGTATACACGATGCATAGTAGTGTGCTTTGTTCCTTCTTCGAATTATATCATGAATTTCTTCAATAGGACATTGTGAGAAAAAGTCGCATAATTATAATCATATAGGCTATATATATATATATATATATATATATATATATATATATATATGTATTTGTACTGTGACATTTTTTTTGATAAATGATGGGTCTTATTTCAAGTTTTCTCTCAATGAAAATAATCTTTATCTTCATTTTTTCTTCTCTTTCAGGACGAGGCAGGTTAGTTACATTCTTGTGTTCAATATCTGTAGTCCATACAGATACCCGTGTGTCCTTGCTAGTATACTTAAATTCTGCCATTCTTACATATGCTGAAACTTAGGAATTTGGTGAGCTAATCCTATCTTTGGGAACTCTAGTCTTTCAAAAGGACAATGTGATTGAATAATTCTTTAAAAAAAAAAAAAAGAAAAAGAAAAAGAAAAAGAAAAAGAAATCCAAAGAAGAGAATGGATCAAGTTTACTTACATATTATGTCTATGGAAAGAAACATTTGATTAGTCCAGGATGATTGTCATGTCTGTGACTGAATTGATAAAATGAGTGGTTTTAGAACTTAATGAAGAAAGTTGAATGGAGTGTGCATGTCAGCTCTCGATCAAATCTGAGGTGCCATGATAACCTCCATGCCAATAACGTGAAGACAGAACATAAAAATAAATATAGCGAGAATGTCTGAGATAAAAATGTGTTGTTTGGGCAAAAAAGTTAGGAGAGAATAAAACTCAATGACAGCATATTAACTATAGTCAGTAATAAACTCTATAGCTTAAGATAATAGATCTTGTTAGAGGCCAGAATTAAATTTGAATTCATAGTTAATTTTAGCAGATTTGTCTATGATTGTCTCAATAAACTCTCAGTTCAATAAAAGCTTGTGAGTATTTTAATAAAAATATATAGCAATTTACATGGAGTTATTTACTGTAGTTCATAAAGCATATCAAAATGGCCAAATATATGCTTTCTTCTTTTCATATTGAAAAATAATTGTGCTAATTAAAAATATATATTATGATCATATCTACTATACTTATTTAATAAAACATGTGTAGACAATAAAGAAAGACTAAAATAAGAGAATAACAAATATTAAATTTTTAATAATTTGAATTTATACACCTTCAATAATGAGGAGAAATCTTTAATTTCCAGTTTAAGACTAGAAAAGAGAGAAAGCCTTTACATAACTGACCTTGTATCAGATATTAATGGTTTTACAAAGTAGATCTAACTTGAGATTGTTAGCGTAATTGAAATATGTACATATGAAAATTCTGTTAAAACTATGTGTTAGATTTAGTATTCTAGCAGATTGATTTTATATTGTTTTGTGAGTAGAATCAAACTGAATTTTTGATTCAATTCAAATTCAGTTTCTTTTTTTTATTATTGTGATACAAAGGGTTGAAGTTTTATTTCTGACTTGTTCAACATGCAAAATGGGTGCTCATTCACTGTGATACTTTTCATTTAAGTTATGGCACTAAGTTTTGATTCCTCTTAGTTCTATTATGCCTTTGCACGTGTATCTAGTTTTCTAGGTTTAACTCCATCTATCACCAAAATTAATAAACAAATATAGTTACACTGGAAGGTTAATATGACCAAATCACATATCGAAATTAGAATGAATGCAGTTTGGATAGAACTTAATCACACAGTGTAGCATTTACTTTGCGTTTTGAGATGTGTTTTAGTGACTTACCAGGGAAATCATGCAGGGACTCTACTGTGTTGGACACCCTATCAGGATCTCATATATCTGGGATTGAAAAAATTTGCAGCTCTAGTAACAATGGTTTTCTGGGGTTGTTTTCTAGGTTGGTCACATATCAGCATGTAATTTCACATTTCTCCTACCTTTTTGGCAGTGCAGATACAGTTTATCTACCTTGTCTTTAACTTGTACAAAATCAGATTAGAAAAATAACACCGAAACTAAGATGACGTAATCCTAATGTTAAGGATATGGTGTTCATCAGTGGAAATTGGTCTGGCCTGTATATTTTAAAAATAGAATTATTTAGCTTTTTTACTTTAATGCTTTAGTTTTAGTTGCACATTCAGAAATAAAACTCACAACCAAATAAAACAACCAAATATATAAATAAAAATAAAATCATATATCTCCTTGATTTCTCAATTATGTTGTGAGTTGTGTAGAATTTAGGGCTGTGTTCTTCAGTAGGTAGGAAAACAAATATCATATGAAATTCTACAGGCACTTTGAACATTTATATTCTGAATATTGAGCTAAGAATTCAAGATATAAAAATAAGTAAAATATAATAGCGATTCTTAAAGTTTACCAGGAAGAGAAAACACTTAGGTCAGAAAATTCAGTTTTTAGTGTGAGTGCTACAAAAACAGTATCTTTGGAAGTGCTCTAAGATGCAAGGAGAGACCTAATATATTGCTAAAGATTCTCCGGGTTGTCAAGAGAAAATGTTTCTCTAGTTTTGGAATGACATCAGCCAAACATTAAAATATGTTATATACCTGCGTATTAGATGTTGTTTTGAAGGAGCCTGAATTTCCCTGAGCTGTTTCGCTAAATTGAAACTGGGAAGAGAGAAAACTACTCCTGTTATGTCAGAGTTAAAAAGGACTGGATGGAAGAATCTTAAACATCATGGCCCATTCCTTTTAACATTCAATCTTTGGACATGTTTTATTACTTCTAAAATTTTAAAATCTCAGCCATCTATATTCACATTCCTTCTAGACTCCTGTATTTTCCTGCCTTTTTGCAGATGTGGCCACTGGTTACAAGAACACCACTGGTACTTACCCCAGCATTGTGGTTAAAATAGGTGGAATTCCTGGCCCGTTCACACTGATTCATATTCACACCAACAGTGAATTTTGTTGTAGGAGGCCAGTCGCCCTCATTAAATTCCTAAGAACTTCTTCTGTTAGAGAACCACCAAAAGGGTCATTGACATGTCAAGTTGTCAGTAGACACCATTTGCTTGGCAGCTGATAGTTTGTATTTAACACTAGAGATTTTCTAACTTATTAGATCTACCAGGATGACTTTAGTTTATCATTTGGAGAATCAAGAGGGCCAGTGTCCAACTTGTATGAGACTTGAGAATTCATAGTCAGATAATTCAAAGTGAACTAGGTCATGAATGTAGCTGGTCATTTCAGAAAAGCACATAGTGCTGGTAGAGGTAGAGACCATATATTGTCCTTGATGGCCTGGGTCAGATCCAAAGGAAATTCCTTTTTTTTTTTTTTTTTTTTTCAAATTCCAAAGGCCAAGGAACAAAAGGCTTCTTGGGGTGCCTATTAACATAACAAACTGCATGCTAAGCTCAAGGATACCTTGGTATCACAAGTAACCTTACACAGATTGAATTCCTACTTGCATCCTCTTCTCACCTCCTCCCCTCCCCTACCTAGCCACTCTCTCTTTATAACCCTGCTGTTTTAATTGGATTTTCTCATATTCTTTTTCTCTTTCTCTTTCTCTTTCTCTTTCTCTTTCTCTTTCTCTTTCTCTTTCTCTTTCTCTTTCTCTTTCTTTCTCTTTTTCTCTCTCTCTCTCTCTCTCTCTCTCTCTCTCTCTCTCTCTCTCTCTCTCTGTTGTTCTTTCTCTTTCTTTTTCTCTTTCTTTCATTCTTATGTCTCTTTTTTATGTTTCTCTCTTTCTGTGTCTCATCTCTTTCTGTCTCTCCATCTCTGTCACTGACTCTCTGTTTCTGTCTTTCTCTGTTTCTTTATGTCTCTGTCTGTGTCTATCTCTCTTTCTCTTGCTCTCTTCCCTATCTACTCTCACATATTATCATTCACTTTATGCTCCCTGCTCTGTTCTGCACCACTTCTCTCAGGGCCAAGACCAGTTTCTTCTGGCCATGTTCATTTAATACTTTTTTGCTTTTCTCTGGAATCTTTTAGATGCCTCTGGCTCTTCCCTCATTTCTACAATAAAACCAGTCCTTCAGCCATACCAGGGAGGAGGTACTTTTGTCAGGTTACACAGCTTGCTGCAGCACTAGAGACTGATAACTCGGTAAAGCTAACTTTTGGTATACACAAATATGCAGAGACCTCAAGCATTAACTCTTGTAGAATACAGATGAACCTACCAAGATACACCTGGAATTCTTCTATATTTCTTCTTATACCTGTGCTCATTTATTTTATTTGTAAAATTAACGCACACATTTTAAACAAAATGTGCTTTCAGCAAATTCTTTCTCAATGCATGCCCCTATTGCATACTTAAAGATGTAAAAATAAATCCACAGTGTTTACACATATTATTCTTGAATGACCTTTTCCTTTCTCCTATACAGAACATTCCTACCAGGGTAAAAACTGAAGTGCCAGCTGAAAGGTTTATTTAGACATAGGTAGGCCCAGCTTCTGTCTTGATACACCACCATCCTGAATCTTGGCATTACCTGGCTGTTGAAGGGTAGGGAGTTTGGAAGATAAGTGATTAAATTATTGTGGAGTCCTTCAACTCTGTGTTCAAAGGACACAGAGGCCAGTCAGGGTCCTTGTGCTGATTTCTGATAATCAATGAAGGACTTTGTTTTTGTTGCCACTTGATGATGAATTGACAGAAGGCCCTGAAGCTTTTTGTATAGACTATCAGGCATTATACTATAGAAAAGATAATCAATAGTATATGTATAGGAAAAATATTTCTTTTCAAACATTCTCTCATTATTATGAACTTGGATGCTATATTTTCAGTGTAAGTAGCCAAGCCATAGGGCCGGGGGAAAACACCATACAAATGATGTCTAAACACAGTGTGCCAAGTAATTATTGCCTGCCAAAACCCAGAAATTTTTCTTCCATTCAGTCCTTGGACTTATTGAATGGAATCCATTCTTCATTGTTCATTCTGCTTATTTAGACTGAGTTCACAAGTAATTTATTTTAATGATATTCTCATTCACAATCTTCAAGGTAACACAGACTTAACTGTCATAGGAGGATCAATAAGCAGGAAGAGGACAGGGTGTCCATGCTCCATCTTACCCCAAAAGTTTATCATTCTAAAATTGATGATGAAGGTATGGATTCTAGAATCAGTGACATGCTGGATGTGGTAGTGACTTTGAAGCATGGGATGGCCTTTATAGTCAAGGAACAAATATGTATCCTGAGTTCTTGTGATCAGAGGAATTATTATAGGTGTATACGGTATCATTTACTCATCTATTTTCCAATGGAATCTACTGTGCTAACACATTGTTATAAACATGTAAGACAACTTGGTTTAAGACTGATTTTGATTTTCTCTTAGTTATTATGTTGTCTGTTATAATGCGGGCTTCTTACTGTATATGCAAAGGAAACTTTTTGCTGGATATGCAAAGGATGCTTCTTGATGGGGGAGGGGAGACTCATCAGTTTCTGAAGGGCTGGGGTTCTCTGTATCTGCTTCAGTACATCAGGATAGCTGGCTTACATGTAGGGTCTTGGATACAAGTGCTTGGAATTATAAATCACATCTTGGTGGTAATGACCCAAGGACAGGAAACAGGGAGAAGACCAAAATAAAAATAAATAAGATCCTAAAATTTTCCAGCTGCAGAAGCATACCGCTGACCATTAACATTATAAAAAAACAAAAACAAACATAAAAAATAACCAAACAACAACAACAATAAAAACCTGTCATCATAGTAACTAATAATATCACCTGCCACTCTGTTGTGTCTTGTCCACATGTTTAGGATCTTTTTTAGTTTAGGATGCATCCATTAAATTTGTTCTTTCATCCTTATTCTTATGATTTTGCCAAAGGGTGGTCATAATTTACATTGTGAACTTAATTCAGTTCTCACCCTCTCTAGTACTTTTTTTTTCTCTCTCTCCTCCTTTTGCCTGCTTCTAATGAACAATCTCTCTACTAATGGACTTGGATCACATCCATTAAATTAAAACCTTTTTTATGAAGCTATTCCCTTTTCTCCAACCAATTCAACTTGGTCGATTTTATAGGCAAGTACCTTACAAATATTGTCTACATCCAACATCTGGAATTTTTCTTCAATTGCTTCCTTTGAAACATAAGACATAATACTTTCACCTTGACTTTAGCAAGCCTGTTATTATTGGTGTCACAGTAGGAAACCACAAAGGCCATTGTCACTTCTTATTATTTGATCCACAGCAACATTTGAGATGGAAAACTTTTTTCCTCACTTAGAACATTTCTTCTCACTGCTTCTGAGATTCTGGAATTCACTTTTTCTGGATTTTCCATCTTCATGCCTTATAAATCGATTCTCCATAGTGTTCACTAGAGTAATACCCTGGAACTCCATCCTTGGGCATCTTCTCCATCTTTTTGTTATGTGTATATTTGTTTATGTGTATACATTTATGTATGTATTTTTACTCCACCCTGTAATTCTGAGAAATATATCAGCTTAATGAACTCTAAATTTACATTTTTATTGAATATTCTTTTACAATGAACACTTACCTTTTGTAAGTCAGAATGTGATAATTTTTCAAAGTACTTGGAGCATTGACTATTCTAGAAAACTGACTTTCATATGCTCTGTATCTTGCTCTTTTTGAAATGTCCCATATTTTCATTTCTTTCTTCCCTGATTTAATCTTTTCATGTGAAGTTTCTGCCTTTTTGTATTTCCTGGGACCTGCTTCTGTATGAGGCTCCCATTTAAAGTGATTTTGCTTCCTTTAAAGGCATCAGATGGCCTATAATCCTTTGATTCAGAGACGTCAGAATTTTCACTCAGGTCAATAGGATCTGTGCAAGGAGAAAGTGATCAGGCCATTATATAGAGCCTTTGTTTTTAAGTTGAGCGAATGTTTCTTCCGGAGGCAGTATTAAGTCAATGAAAAACTGAGAGTCAATTATCTTCAAACAGGATCCTTTCTCCAGTCAATAAAGAACATTTTCCCTTTTCGATTGGTAGACATGAGTTAAATGTTGGCACAGCATTCAAATAATCATCACTCTGTTAATGAGGGTATGTTTTTCTTTCTGAAATCCCAAAGGTTCTAGGGCATGAAAAGAACAGGTAGAATGCATTCAGTGTGCTAAAATGACACATGCTTTTAGAAAGTCTTAACTGCAAGGCATCATTATAGACAGAAATGTACTACCTGTCATCTCATAAGGATCTGAAACAATGCATTTTGAGGGAGAGTACAGTAACATAGTTGATGCTCATTTCATCATTTTTTCAATATATTTTCCAAGCTTGTCCTTTTCTTAATTTCTCTGCTTAATTTTTTGTTTTATTTTGTTTTGTTCAATGCAAACTTTGGTTATTGCATTAAGCAGATAGTGAATAGCTGATAAGTTGAAGATGACTCTGGAACAAGTCATGCAGTCAAAGGAAATGAGAATTTAATATTCCCGCACAATTATTCAATACATTCTAAAGTAATTCATGAGTTATTGGTACCTCCCTTAATTGCTGAATGATTCTATCATGCTAGACTTATTTTAAGGTATCTAATTTCAATGGAATATAAATTTTTCTTAAAAAGCACCTGTCCCTTTGGTTAGAATAAGATACACAAATTATTGGCTGAATGCAGCTAGCTCTTACATAATCAGCCAGCATAATTCAAAGTAAGAACTCCTGTCTTTTCATAAAATGATAAAATATTTACTACTTCCCAGCAGCTAATTATTTTGAAATATATCAACGAACTGTTAACTCTTTAATTATTAGAAATAATAAAAAAATGCTTTGGATAAACTGTCTTATCTCATTAAATTACTAATATAAAAGGAAAGTTCTAGGATTGTTGATTGAATCACCAGTTTGTAGATTTCTTCACTTTCCTTCAAAGAGAATTTAGATATCTTAAACGTTGATTTTTTTTCCAATTGACCTATGATATTCATGTGAATAAATATGTGTATATATTTTTCTTTAAAAGATTTATTTTAAATGATTAACATTGACCGTCAGTTGTTCACTCAGAGTTGAAAATGACATTGGAGCTAATGTTAATGTGCTTCTGGCATACACACACACACACACACACACACACACACAC
>NC_034600.1:66105955-66131260 GCF_900095145.1 Mus pahari
ATATATATATATATATATATATATATATATATATATATATATCTCACAGTAGGTCATTTGCATTTTCTTTTTACATTTTTCTTAAGATTTCACCATTCCAATTGATATATAGTGTTTTGTATTCGCCCAGGAATACCTCTGTTGCAATGTGACAGCATAATCCGATTAAAAGTCCTTACAGCCTCTTCTTAGTTAATGTGATATTCAGTTAAACTTTGAATATTTGAGTATTTGAATATTGTTGTGTATATAGAAACAGTTTTACATGCTATACCTTATTAAGTGAAGAGTTAATATATTCATTGGGTGTGAAGATGTATCTGCTTTAAATCCACTTGAGGAAAGTTCTTTGAGTTTAAATATTTGAAGTGTTTAAATTATGCATTTTTGTGTTATATTTTCCAGAAAGTAAATGCAGATTATTACAGCCACATACAAATTTATGCAAATAAAAGTAAAATGTTAATACATATATAGAGATATAGATATATAGTTATAGTTATAGTTATGACAATAGAAATTATCAAGAAATAGCTGACCAAACTAAAAACATAAAAGTAATAGTAGAAAATATATATTCAGTGAAAAGTAGAGAATATCTTTTCTAAAGAGATTTGAGAAGAAATAAGAAATTAAATCACAAGCAACGATAAGTATTTGCAACATTGCAGATATCATTAGAAGTGCAATATCACATACAAACGTTTTACAAACATTTTTATAATAAATTTTTAATTATCCTTTATACAAGCAGTGATGAGATCAAATATAAATCTATGTATAAGTTCTAACACTGGAGATATACATAGGTAAAAAAGGATAATTAGAGATACATAAATACCAGGCAATAACAATATCATGATAATTTATGTGGTCTACAGTTTTTCACAAATTTCACATATAGTAGATTATCCTGTATGATGTACTAAAATCCTCATAATTCAGGTGGTCATTATCCAACACTGGTACCCCTACAGTTCAGCTTAAACCAAAGGTTTCTAGGGCCTGAGTTAATAATAAATACCACTAAAAAAAATTATATAGTCCACAATGATATTTTGATTCCTTTTATTATTAAAATAAATAATAAAATAATTCCTTTTATTATTAACAATAATATGTTCAAATAGTGAGTTAACTTAGGGTATTCATATCCACCAATATTATATGAATTGATATTGTCAAATGTGTTTCTTTTGAGGAAACGAGTGGATGTTGTACAATTCTTTTGAACCTATTTTGCATGTTAAGATCAAAAAACTATTTGCATGATAAATAAATAATTGTTAAAGAGATGATACACATTCTTAAATGTAACACACATATATGCATCATATTTAATAATGTTCTAATGAACAAATTTT
Source organism: Mus pahari (assembly GCF_900095145.1). Taxonomy (NCBI): domain Eukaryota; kingdom Metazoa; phylum Chordata; class Mammalia; order Rodentia; family Muridae; genus Mus; species Mus pahari. Next base: position 66,107,320 of record NC_034600.1, read on the forward strand.
TCACTGTGGCCAAACTGAAATTTCTTAAGTAATTTGATCACGTATTTTATTTTATTTTTTATTAGATGTTTTCTTTATTTACATTTCGAATATTACCCCTTTCCTGGTTTCCCATCTGAAAACCCCATATCACCTCTCCCCTCCCCATGCTCACCAAACCACCCATTCCTGCTTCCTGACCCTCACATTCCCCTATACTGGGGCATAGAACCTTCACAGGAACAAGAGCCTCTCCTCCCATTGATGACTGACTAGGCCATCCTCTGCTACATATGCAGCTGGAGCCATGAGTCCCACCATGTGTTTTCTTTGGTTGGTGGTTTAGTCCCAGATAGCTCTGGGGGTACAGGTTAGTTCATATTGTTGTTCCTTCTATGGGGCTGCAAACCCCTTCAGCTCCTTGGGTACTTTCTCTAGCTCCTTCTATGGGGACCCCGTGCTCCATCCAATGGATGGCTGTGAGCATCCACTTCTGTATTGGTCAGGCACTGGCAGACCCTCTCAGGAGACAGCTATATCATGCTCCTGTCAGCAAGATCTTGTTGGCATCCACAATAGTGTCTGGGTTTGGTGATTGTATATGGGATGGATCCCCAGGTGGGGCAGTCTCTGGATGGTCATTCCTTCAGTCTCTGCTCCACACTTTGTCTCCGTAACTCCTTCCATGGGTATTTTGTTTCCCCTTCTAAGAAGGATCAAAATATCCTCACTTTGGTCATCCTTCTTCTTGAGTTTCCTGTGTTTTGGGAATTGTATCTTGAGTTTTCTGAGCTTCTGGGCTAATATTCACTTATCAGTGGGTGCATATCATGCATGTTCTTTTGTGATTGGGTTACCTCATTCAGGATGATATCCTCCAGATGCATCCATTTTGCCTAAGAATTTCATAAATTCGCTGTTTTTAATAGATAATTCCATAAGCATTTAATTATATTCTGTTATGTTTTCAAATATTTTACTAATCCAGGAAAAGTTTTATTTTACAAAGCAAGTAAAATTAAACTGGTAAGATGATAACCTGGCTCATGCAGGCTGCTCTTTCAGAGGTTCTGAGCTCTATTCCTATCAACCAAATCATGGCTTATGACCATCCCTAAAGCAATCTAATGCACTCTTCTGGCATCGAGATGAAAATACAGACAGAGCTCTCATAAATTAAAAGTAAATTCATTAATTAAAAAAGAATTTTAAAAGGAAATGATAATATCCTCTGTAAGTAAATTTATATTTTATTGAAACTACTACAACTAAAGTACAAATAAATTTATTTATCTTTTCCTATCATTTACCAACTGAAATTGTATTTAGGCAATTGGGCAAGGAGAATCATTTGGACCCATATTTGAACCCATGGAACTGAAAATCACTCATCCTGGTTACATCCAAAATGGAAAGTTCTCCAATTTTTACTTTGTTTTTCCTCTCTTCAAGTAATAAACTTCAGTAGATTTTAATGCAACTGCTTTTATATTGCCATAATTTTTACCAGCCAAGTATAATTTTCTTCATGCTAATCTGATTTGATGCTGAAAACACACATTTCATTACTAGGTCTGGATAAGAAACTTTTTAAAAAAAAATCATAGAATGTGGGTCAAGGTTTGACTATGAGATAATCACATTCTAAGACTCTAAAGCAGTAATTCACATTCTAAGAATCTGAAGAATATTGCTTCAGAATGTCCATTTGACTCCTCCCACCCATTACATGTGTCTAGACATTATGAACAATATTTCACATCTTAAACTCAGAGGTTTGACAGCCAATTTATAAATGTAGAAGTTAGCACCAACAGTACTTGATGAAACTACAGAAGAATGTCGAACAACGAAGGAAATAACATTAATATTACCAGTCAGAAAACTAGATATGTAGAAGATAATAAACCTCAGTTGAGTATATTCTGATATTTCAACTTCTAGAAATATCTATTTCCCTACTGTTAGGCATAAAAGGAGAAGCAAAAGGAGATGATGGCATTTCTGATCATACTTTATTATAGAAGATATTATTCTGAAATTTTTTTCAGAAGTCATGTGGCTGTTTGCATATGGAATTCCTCCTAGATCTATTACTGTGCTCCATTGTTCTCCATGTAGATTTCATGTTAATGCCTTGCTTCAATTATCTCTGTATAATTTGATATCCAGTTCTGGAGATAACTTGGAATAGATGGAGCATATCATCATCGTAGAATTTATAGGTTATAAATGTCCAGTCATCAATGTAATAACTGAAAAAAATAAAACTCAATGTATCCCCATATATTAAATCATGAATAAGACAATTTTTGTGACTACTTTTTCCACATGCATTCAATGTAGACTTTGTAGTTAGATATAAAATGAGAAAATGGAAAAATGAAAAATAGATAAAGAGGGAATGAATCATATTATAACATTTAAGTCCCTGTATATGAAATGGTAAAATATCCATGAGTTGTAAACCGATAGTGAACAAAAGATAAAGTCAAAGTGGCAAATAAACACGAAAAAGTGTTCAATGCTTTTAGTCACCAGAGAAATACAGATCCTCGGTCAAATATAAGATGGAGATTGGGGAACCCAGTCGAATAGGTAGAGAAAGAATAGTAGGAACCAGAGGGATCAAAGACATCACAATATCAGACCCCACAAAACCAAATATACTGCCATCATAGGTGTTCAAGAGACTGAGGTGACACTCAGGAAACTGGTGTGGGTCTGAGCTAGGTCTACTGCATATATGTTATGGTTGTATGGTTTGGAGTTCTTCTGGAACTCCTAACAATGGAATCTAGACTTAGCTAGCTCTGACCCTACCTGCATTTGGGACCCCTTTGCTCCTACTGGGTTGCCTCATTCAGCCTTGACATGAGGGTATGTGCCTAGTTTTAGTATAATTACTTATATCATGTGCAGTTGATAACCCTGGGAGACCTCCTGTCTTCTGAAGAGAAATGGTTAAGGAATTGAGAGTCTTCTTTATTTAAATTTTGATCTTCCTACTAATTATAAGCATATATTGTGTGTGTGTGTATATATATATATATATATATATATATATATATATATATATATATATTCCTCTCAGGGAGAGCAGTGGCGATATAATTAAGAACAAACAAAAAACTACACTGCCATCCTTATCATCTGTGTCAGTGACAATATAATGAAAAAAAAAAAAAAAGAGCTCTATCAAATATATGGGGAAAACAGAACATGTAGTCTCTGGTGATGAGTTGTATACTAATCCAGACACTGTGGGAATCAGAGTAAAGATGCTTCATAAAATTAAAAACATACCTATTATAGCCTAAATATCCTACTGCCAAGAATGTATCAAAAGGACTTAAATCAACATGCAAAAGAACGGTCCTTGAACATGCATATTCATTGCAGCTCATTTCTCAGTGCCATATCATGAAATCAGCCTAGGCATCCATCAAAAGTTGAGTAAGTAAAGATGATGTGGCATAAATACATAATGGCTTTTATTCTGGGCTAGCAATGAAATTATGTTATTTTATGGATGATAGATGCAACTTGAGGAATCATATTAAGTGAAATCAACCAGACTGAGAAGGACAGACATTGCATGTTTGCTTCCATTATATATATATATATATATATATATATATTACATATATATATTCTACAGGCCTATAATTTATATTAACAAAAATTGAGTAAAAAAGAGGACTCTCAGGGAGGGGGGTAGAAATGATAGAAATGAGACAAGAAGGGGAAGTAGATATATGTTTTAAAGTACATAATATATTTGAAAGAAGTTTTCTAAATGAAACCAAGCTCTATGTTCATTACTATATCCCCATGACAAATTAAGGAATAATTAAATGGATTGCGTTAATTCTCAACCACTCAAAGAAAGTAAAAATCATAAATCCTACATGATTAAAATGATATAGTGGGGTAAACTGTGATTGCACATCAGGTAAAGTTTTATGCATCAAAGATGAATGTCCTAAGTTTGATGCTCAGTTCCTTCAAGGAAAAAGGAGACAAATGATTCTAGCATCTTTTCCTGGTCCTCCACAAGCATTCTATGATAGGCCCTCTCACCACTTCACATACATGTAAAAAGAATAAATATATGTAAACCAAAGATGTTTGTAAAATGATATGGGTAGTAATCTTATGGTTTAATAAACTAAAGCACTTTCATATTTTATTGTATTCATATTCAAATCTATGTAATGCTTTTTTAAGTAATCCAAAATTTACTTAAAACTTATAAAGAACCATAAATATATATTTTCTTTGGACAAAAATAATACTATAATTCAAAATAAAACTTTCAGTGTTCAGTGATCTGGTTGGTTAGCAGTAAATCCAGAACTTTTTCCATTCCTGCATAAGCAATCCAAGTAGTTTATTAAATATTTTATGATTCTCTGATGCTTCATTAAATAATTATACATTATGAAGTTATTCCTTTAAAAAGATAAATAATTTCCTATCCTTGAAAGGAAATGGTCACTGTGTTCAAAAATCTATGTGTTAAAATAATTGAGCAATATAAGTGGAAAATTCATTATTTACAAAATAAACTAATAAAGGGAACAAACATTTATTTAGTCATTGATATCTTATTTGCTAACTGACCTAAACAGTTATTTTATCTTCTACCTACTCTAAACAAGGCACTATTCCACATGTTACAGAACACCTATTATAGGCCTATGATTCTGCCAAATTTAATATAAAACCTAGTGTCAGTAAGGTTATTTCAATTAGTAATAAATATTAAGAATAAAATAGCACATCACAATGATGAGAAATGATCTGGTGACAGATAAACACAGGGGTATCAGCACTGCAGGGAAACAAGCAGTGGGTCTACTGGGATAGGTGTGGGCAAAGGCTAGTAAGTTTTATAAGGACTAGTGATACATTTATTCATTTCCTTGTTTATTAATTCTTTGACATTTTCATATACATGTATGCCATTTATGTTGACCACATCATTTCTTTCACCCCAGTGCCCTGGAGCACTACAATTTACCTTCTCCCAAATTTCCCTTTTTCAGATAATATTACATTGTGTCTAATTAGTGTGGCACATATGCACAGGAGTGTGGTGTTATCCACAGGGGCATTGATATCTATCAGTCAACACTCGTAGAAGAAACATAACTCCTCTTTCACCAGCAACTGCTTATGGCTTCTCTATAAAGTGTGGGACCTCAGGATATGCTTTATTGTCCAACTTGGACTTGTTAAATGTCATGACTTTGTATAGATTTTGTGCAGGTAAAAAGACCAGCTACTATGCCTTCATATGAGCAACAACCATGTAAGATGCAGAAAACACTCATTGCACTCATTCACAACCTTAGGCTCCTTTATTCTCTATTCCTCTTTGATTAGGATGCTCTGAGACTTGGCTTGGGACAAGTGTGGAATAGATATTCTATTGATGACTGGGAATCCTCCATTGCTTATTCTCAGAATATCTAGCAGGAATTACTCCATGGATTAACCACTACACTTCAATAAGAAGCTCTATGACCAAGGCTAAGGACGGTGTCAATCTGTGGAAATAAACATTAGAAATGAAGTTTAACCACATGACTTATTTCAACAACTTATTTCAAGTAGAAGGTGGTTCTACTGTTGGATCCATGACTTCCCTCTTCCAGTATTTTCTACTTAAATTAGAGTTCTAGACATGAATTCTCCTCTATGCAGAAACTGTAGATGAATTAAGGTGATCGATTAGCTATCCCCAAAGCAGGTAAGCCCTTTTTAGTCTTGCAGAAACAGTCAAGCTTCTCAATATTATATTGTATACATAGGTCCTGGATAGAATTTGAACAATGTTTTTGCTTGGAGCTTAATTCACAATTTTTTAACAAGCACATTATAAAAATGCTACATAAAGAGGAAGGAGTTTAAACACAGAATATTGTGGATTAACTCTAGATAATATGTTTTGTAATTCAGTTGAACAGAGAAAAATTATTCAGAAAATTACGGAAAGGCTACTTCCGTGTTTAAAATTTTGTGATTTAAGTATTAGAGTACTGTGCAAAGATATTACTCAAAGTAAATCAAAGGTAGGCACATGTCATTAATTTGAAGAAGGCTTAAGACATTTTGCACTAAATTTCTGAACATTTGGTGAATAGAGAACAGTCAGTCCTTATTTTTGTACTAAGCAATGTGTTCCCAAAATTAACTTCAAATGTCAAAAATTTAGAAAACACATCAATTTTGCCTCCAAAAGTGTCAGATAATATGAATATATAGGTATGATGAGGGAACTAATACAGTTGTACAATTGGATCCAACCTTCCATAAAGATGAACTCCCCTGAATTTTCAGTAATACTGTCCAGAAAAATCTGTGCCTGTTTTAATAAGATTGTAATCATTTTTTCCATTTTCCCTAAACAATCATCTTAAAATCAAAGGACTAAATTGTACCTCTAAAAAAAGAAAAAAAAAAAAGAAACAAACAAACAAATTGGAAAATAAAATAGAGAAGAAAGGAAGGATTCATTCTCTGGACTGTTGAGCTCTGAGTATTTCAAATTCTTATTTATTTATTTTTTTTTTTATGGTTTTTCGAGACAGGGTTTCTCTGTATAGCCCTGACTGTCCTGGAACTCACTTTGTTGACCAGGCTGGCCTCAAACTCAGAAATCCACCTGCCTCTGCCTCCCAAGTGCTGGGATTAAAGGCGTGCGCCACCCCACCCGGCTCTAATTCTTATAGCTATCTTCGAGTGTTATAAATATAAATTGTGAACTCAAAATAAAAAAAAAAGGAAAAAAGAAAAATATTCAAATGTGTGTTTTCTCACACTGGAGATATAGAGTACTTGGGTGAAGATCAAATTTGCTTCTTGAAAATGAATGCTGGAGTTTACACCCTAGAGAGGAGCGGTTAGCTCTGTAATTTTAAGCAAGGATTTAAAATGAGAAATCAGCTAGGGACATTGAGTCAGTGAGCTGTAATTGCCATGATCTTTCTCCCCAAAATGGTCTTTCAGACTCCTGTTCACAGTATTATTTCTTACGCCACAGGATGAACAATTTTGACACATGTTGGAATTATGAATACCCACAGTTACTTTTCATTTCTCTTGCTACCTGTTAAAGATTCAGGTAGCTATCCTAACCCAGGATGGGGGTGGGGTAGAGAGGAGTGGGTCGAGAACCGTTGATTTAAGCAAGTTTGAGACGGAGGTGAGAAGGTTTGCTCACGCTCAGAATATGCTTTCAAAAATTTAAGCAGCATATGCTGATTTACCTATATAGTGTGTATTCCATTAGTGCATGTTTATGGAAAAAACTTGAGGTAGGAGATAAAGAGAATATGATAATTAAAGAAATTATGGCTTGTATACCATATTAGGTTGTGTCACAGGCAAAATACAATCTTCTGAAAGCACCACACTGAAGACAGACCAAAAAAAAAAAATTCTAGAACCATAATCACATGTATAGTGTCATTATGAATCCATATCTATTCATTTATAAGTCCTTTATATTCATTGATAAGTCAGGGTTCTGATATACTTCTACAAAGAAACCATTCTACTGTATCCTTCATAGTTTGCAGAAGAATTACCTCCAGAGGCTTATATATTTGACCGCATGGTCACCAGGGAGTGGAACTCTTTGAAAGGATTAGAAGGTTTAGGAAGTGAAGTGTGGCACTGTTGGAGCAGTGATGTCCTCCTTGGGAGAAGTGTGTCAGTGTGCTGATTAAGTGTTTTATCTTCTATGAGTTGCCTTTGTATCTTTTCATAATTGTGGAATACTTAGTTAATATCTATACCACTGTATCAGTGCAGATGAATTGAGGAAAATATTGTTGAAGTTTTTTTGCTCTAGAGGGAAGTAAGGAACAATATCACTGACCTGGTGTTTGGACACAATTGGTAATTAGAATATAGTGTGAAATATTGAATATTGTAAAATGTAAGTTTACTACAATTAGATCAAATGGAAACAGTAATTTGTCATGTTGTCTACACTCAGGATAAAAGGTGCTTAAAATTTCTTACCACATAATCAAAGGACAAATTTATTTACAGACTAATAATATATTCTCAACAGTAAAATGGAAATGACAGAATGGCATTTTTTTTTTAATTTAGAGGGAAATTAATTCTTTTGTGAAACATTTTTTCTCGAATGCTATATCCTGATTATGGGTTGTCTCCTTGTATTCCTCCTCCTCCTCTTCCCCTCCAATCAGAATCTGATTTGTTTTTGTCACTCATTAGAAAACTAACAGACTTCTAGGGACAATAATAAAACAAAATAAGATAAAACAAAGCCTGTCGCATCTGAAGAGGAAACAACAATAAATAGCAAGGAAAGGCACAGGAATTAAATATAGATTCAAAGGCCCACTTGCTCTTAGTAATCCCGTAAGAAAACTAAACTAGAAACCATACTTTATACACAAAAGGTGCATAAAATAGGGTAAAATAGGGTGCATAAAATAGATAAAATAGATATAAATAAGACTGAAAATACAATGAAATTACAAATCAAGATAACACTCACAGGTTATTTTGAAAGGAACTACAAATGACTCCATTGGGTTGGTTCCTGTTGACCATGCATTGCTGGACATGCAGCCTACACTTAAGAATTGTACTTTGTTTCCTGAGTGAGACTGCCTCAAAGAATACTAATTTTTCACTTGTAAATTATTATTAAATAGAGATGGCATCTAGGTTAGGCATGGGAGCATGTGTCTTTCTACTTTCAGTTCTAGGACCCCACTTGGTGCAGACCCTGCATGCCCTGTGTATGCTAGCTCAGTCTCTGAGAGTTCTCTTGTGCTTGCATCCTATTGACTTAGAGTGCCTCTTTTCTTCGTGGGTTCCATCCTCTCTGGATCTGAAAATCCAGAGGTTCCTGTGCCCTGAGGTGAGGAATTATATAAGTTTTCAAAGGTCTCTCACTCTCTGTGTAATGGGTGGCTGTTGGTTCCAGTGTTTGTTCCCATCTGCTGCAGGAGGAAGCTTAGGTAATAATGGTTAAGTAAGGGACCTATGAGCAAAGCATATGTCACTCAGAGTCATTTTATTACTACTTATTTTTCTATTGGATTTAATTTTATACTAAATCTCCGGTTCTTGATCTTCCAAGAAGTGCCATGATGAGTTCCATTTCATAGAGTGTTCCTAATCAGATATTAGTTGGTTTCTGCTACAAGCTTTTTGGAACCTTTATAGTGTGTCTTTTATTCAAGACACTTGTCAATCATAGGAAATTGTGGCTGGTTGGTTTTTTTGTTTGTTTGTTTGTTGGTTGGTTGGTTTGTTTGGTAGCATGCAGAGAACCTTCTTCTATCAAAGACACTAGAACATAGTGGTGAAGACTTTATGGAGTTATCAGCTCTACTTTTCTGTACAGACAGTAACCTACAGTTAGTACATCAGCCTGGATTGTTTGAAGAGTCCCATGATATCCCTTTGATCAACAACTAAATTAGAGGTATGCACATCTCAGTACTGGAAGCTTCATTTGGTGACACAGGATGGCCAGTGGTGGGACAGTCTTACACATTCATTTTTGATTTCATTGCATCACATTAGTTTATATTTTGTGTATTCTCATTCATTCAACATAGTCTTTAATTGCTTTATTAATTTCTGTCTTGATCCATTTCTCATTCAGTAGTAGGTCATTCAGTTTCCACGAGGTGTAAGTTTTCTGTTAATATGCTGTTGTTGATATTATTAGTTTTGGAGACAGATCGATGACATGCTGAGAAGTAGGTAAATATTTTTGTTTGAGAATAAAATATTATGTAAAATGTCTCTTAGGCCCACTTAGTTTATAGTATCAGTTAACTCCGATATGTCTGTTTAATTTGTGTGGATGATCTGTCTATTAGAGAGTTGAGGTGTTGAAGTCTCCCAATATCAGGTTAATATGTGTGAAGGTTAATATGTGCTTTAAATTGTAGTATTCTTTTGATGAACTTGGGTGTCTTTGTATTTAGTCTTTCAATGTTAAGAATTGCAATATCCACCCGGGTGTGGTGGTGCATGCCTTTAATCCCAGAACTCAGGAGGCAGAGGCAGGTGGATTTCTGAGTTTGAGGCCAGTCTGGTCTACAAAGTGAGTTCCAGAACAGCCAGGTTTATGCAAAGAATACAGAGATACCCTGTCTCAAAAAGAAAAAAAAAAAAAAAAAAAAAAAAAAAAAAAAAAAAAAAGAAAGAAAGAAAGAAAGAAAGAAAGAATTGCAATAACCTCTTGGTATATATCTCCTTGGATAAGAACGTAGTATTCTTCCCTATCTCTTCTAATTACTTGTTTTGAAGTAAATTTCATCAGATATTAAAATGGCTACACAATCTACTGCTTAGGTCCATTTGTTTAGAATACTTTCTTCCATCCTTAAACCTTAAGGTGATCTCTATCCTTGATGTTAATGTATATTTCTTGGATGCATCAGAAGGATGGATTCTGTTTTCACATATATTCCACTAATCTCTACCTTTTTATTGGGGAATTGAGACCATTGATTTTAAGATATACCAATATGAGGTGCTTGTTGAATCCTTTTATTTTGTTGTTGTTGGTGGCTGGTGTTGATAAGGGTTTGTGTGTGTGTGTGTGTGTGTGTGTGTGTGTGTGTGTGTGTGCGTGTGTGTTTGAATATATATTTCACCTCTGTTGACTTGCTTATCTTGGGTTATTTATTATCTGTGTTTTCTTGTATGTGGCTAACCTCTTTGAAATGACTATTGATCAGTAAATGATTCCCTGAGTTCCAAATCCATTGTATTAATCCTCCCCAAAAAAATATTCCCCCAATTTTTATTCCTTTGTCTGTTCTCATACAATCTGTTTATCTGAAATTCATATGTAGAAGGTTATACTTTGTCCATTTTCCTTGTATTTTATACATTTGGTTGCTGTGTGAATGTCAACATATATTATATTTATTACTAAATGCTTAATTAGTTTGGTGGCTTGAATAGGTATGGCCCCAATAGGCTAATATATTTGAAATGTAGTCACATGGGAGTGGTGCTATTTGAATGGATTAGAAGTGTTAGAATGTATGACCATTTTCAAAGAACAGTGAGGGCTTGGGATTTTAAAACTCTGTACAAGACACAATCTCTCTCTCTCTCTCTCTCTCTCTCTCTCTCTCTCTCTCTCTCTCTCTCTCTATCTCTCTCTCTCTCCTTTCAGGTCAAGATATAGGTCTCAGGTACTTATCCAGCACCATACTGACATTCTTGCCAACCTGGTCCCTGGAATGGTTGTCTAAACCTCTGAAACTGCAAGCAAGCCACTAGTTACATTCTCTTCTTTATAAGAGTTATACTTGATTATGGTTTCTATTCCCAGCAATAAAGTAAGATAAATATAACGTCAGTGTCAGCAATAAATATAAATTGTTATTCCATTGAGCCCTCTGTGCTAGTCATTTGTGAAGTAGGTTTATTTCAGTCTACATTGACATTTTCAGGTGTCTATGCTCTTGTGTTAGGTTTTTTGGAGCATCCCTATAGTATCTACCAAAGTATAATATTCCACAGTTTGAAAACGTGGTTGGTCTCTTATTAGTTTAGTTTGTAATGTAATAAGTGGCTTATATGCAAAACATTTATGAGAGATTGCCTATAGGTAAGGGAAAATAAGAAGAATACAAAGAAATCTGCATTAGGGAAAAGCTGGAGTCACTTAAAAGGGAAAGCAGTAGATCATGCACAAATGGGCAACATTAATGCGAGTTATGGGCACACTGCTCAAAACGAATATGCCCCAAAGAATTTATAGAACACTGCTCATAATTGGAAAAAGACAGATTTTACAATTATACCCAGGACAAGCCTCCAATAGAATAAAACACATTGCTATTCTCTCAAGAAAATGTGTGAGACAAGAGAGAGGTTTAGTGGAACTGGAATGGGGTAAGGGGGACTTCAGAGGTTAAAAGACAGAACCACTCAGACTACAAATGAGCTGAATCACCTCAAGAATCTTGGTGTACTGACATCTACTGAAAATAAGTAGGTTCCATTCTAAAATTATCATAGAATATAAGCTCCATCACAGTCTGTAGACATTGTCCCTAAAATAAAATAACTGTAATGTCACAAGCATTCTTGGAAGATAAATAATCATGTTATTCTTTTACATTTTTACTATTTGGAACACATTTAACAGGTTACAATTTGGAGATAAAACTTTAAAAATGTATCTTTCTACAGAGGGTTTGTTAAAAAATCATTAATGAGTGCTTTCTGGGTGAAAATCTCTAGGAAACAGTATTTTGCAAATTTAGCTCTGTAATCAGTTTTATATTAAATATTTGCATATTTTATGTTAGAAAATTATACTCTTTAAAATATTCCAAATCAGTGTGCTTCTAATCAGACAGTACATAAACCTATAATTTCAAGCAACATTGTATAATTTGTGCTGAATTCAAAATAATGGATATGCGATGATTTATATGTATTTTTCTTCTCCTTTGGGGGGAATCATAATTTTCAAGTACAGTTTTAAAAGAGCCAAAAACATGTATAATAAAATTTCTTTTTTTCTACTACAGTTTTATTTATGTAATTTTGTGTCATGGGAATTGAGCATGAGTTGTGATGCAAGTGTGGAGATCGGATTATGACACACACTTGTGGGTGTTGGTTCTCTCCTTCCACTTCATGGCTCTAGAAGTTTGTGGTATTGCTTGTACAATTTTATCTCATTTCTTTTGTTTGTTTGCTTCTTTCTTTCTCTTTTAAATTTTATTTCATCTTTTTTTTTTTACACTCCTGATTTTATCCCCCTCCCAGTCTATTCCCCATCCCATACCTCTTCCCTGTCTTCATGAGGATGTTCCCACCCCACCCCCAGCCCCCATACCACCAGACCTCTAAACACCCTGGGGCCCCCAGTCCCTAGAGGGTTAAGTGCATCTTCTCTGACTGAACCCAGGCCCTGCAGTCCTCTGCTGCATATGTGTAGGAGACCTCATATCAGCTGGTGTATGCTTCCTGGTTGGTGGTCCAGTGTCTGAGAGCTCTTGGGGGTCCAGGGTTATTGAAACTGCTGGTCCTCCTACAGGGTCCTGTAGTCTATGAAAACCTATGTCTTATAAAATTTTCCAGTATCAAGCACTCCTGAAAATGCTTTAAAAAGAAGCAAGTTCTCACTTTTTTTTTTTTTTAAAAATAAGCTTTATAATTTATTCTTTGGTGCACAGAATGCTATAGAAACACTATGAATAATTTTGGAGAGATGCCTAACCTCTAGCACCTATGTAAAAGTAGGGCACATTTTCAAGCATCTTAAGACCAAGACACAGGTGGATCCAGTATCTTCATTGGACAAACAGGCTAAGCTGAACCTAGAAATTCTAGGTTCAGTCAGATTGAGATGCAATCTCACACAATATGGTAGAGAGTGACTGTGGAATTCACCTGGCATTTACCTCCTGTCCTCACATCTGCAAACACCTATGCACATACTTAGAGGAACAGATACTAGAATACACTCTTACTTATCAAGGACACACAAAGGCACTGCACAGATTTTCTATTCTGTGAATATATGTTCCCATTGACTAATGCATTTTATTACTATGCTGTATTTGTCTTAGTTGATCAATGACTTGGTAAATTTGAGTGTCCACAGGCTCTGAAGTGATGTTGTCCCATGACTAACAAGCTACAGTAGAGTACTAAATTTGTTAGGTGATTTTAGAAGTCATTACAAAAGAAGATAGATAATATCAAGATAAGAAATAAAATCCAGTGTGATTTACACAAGGAAGTTAAATGTGAATAGATTTGGAAAGAGAAATGGACTGAGATGTAAATCTTGACATGTGAAACTACTGAGATGTCAGGACGCAGAAGAGGGAGAGTAAGCATAAATCAGTACACTAACTCAGCAAGATATTAACAGTTGTTAAATGTTGGATGAGCCAATTGGAAAAGTACCCTGCCAACAGGGGAAAATCTCTCATGTGATTCAAAAGGGGTCAGTAGTCAGACATCACATTTTTCATAGTTAGTTATTTTTGAACTTTTGACTGGACTCTGTGAGTTCTTACATGAAAAATTGTAGCTATAGAAGGGGAAAAAAGCAAAACAAAATGTAAGGAGTGCAAGAATAGAGGACAAAATGACACACCATGGTAGCAAAACAAAAAGGCCCATAAACTGACAGAGACATTGACCAAGTCTTAAACTACATCCATTCCCATTGCATTAGTCAAAACAATCAACTAGCAAAGGCTAATCTGTGCAGTGCTGGGAAACTAGGCACCGCCCAAACTAGAGGCAGTTTTTAAAGGGTCATAAAACACCTCTAGCCCAAGCAAACATTCCTTAATGGCAGTGTGTTAGAATGTTTATAATATAATGAGAGTGTTTTCATGGTTAAAACTAAAGTGATGTAATATAAGAGAGTGATGGGGTGCTTACAGAGCTGAGGCTGGATAAGGAGAGTGAAGGTACCGTCCAGTGGAAAACTGAGATCTGATGGTGGCAGCAGAAGCTGTTTCAATGTTGTAGAAGGAGAAAGCCATAAAGGTCGTTGTTATTGAATCTGAGCTGATCAGATGATTTGCTTATCAAGTATTCCTACGTGAGTGTTCTGGCTAGTTTTGGGTCAACTTGACCCAGGCTGGATTTATCACAGAGAGGAGCTTCAGTTGGGGAAATGCCTCCATGAGATCCAGCTGTAAGGCATTTTCTCAATTAGTGATCAAGAGGTGGAGAGCCCCTTGTGGATGGTGTCATCTCTGGGCTGGTAGTCTTGGCTTCTATAAGAGAGCAGGCTGAGCAAGCCAGGGGAAGCAGGCCAGGAAAGGGCATCTCTCCATGGCCTCTGCATCAGCTCCTGCTTTCTGCCCTGCTTGAGTTCCAGTCCTGATTTCCTTGGTGATAAACAGCAGTATGGAAGTGCAAGCTTAATAAACTCTTTCCTCCCCAAGTCATGATGTTTGTACAGGAATAGAAACCCTAACTAAGACAAATTGGTACCAGCATAGTGGGGTATTCCTGTGACAGCCTGACCATGTTTTGGGGAGGACTGTGGAAGGACTTTGGAACTTTTGGCTAGAAGATCTATTTAGTGTTAAGAATTCTGTGGGATGTTGTGTAGGAGCTTGGAAGATTATGTTGACAACAGTGCTGAAGATGGAGGCCTGGCTTGTGACATTTCAGAGGGAGATTAAAGATGCTTTTTCAGGGCCATTGATATTTTGATTGTGGAGATTCTATGGTTCTAGTTAGCTGGGACTGAAGAATCAGCTGTGATTAACAAGATACCAGAACTACTAAAGCAAAATCTTTGCATTACTGGGACTATTGATGCTGGTTAGCTGGAGCTAAGAAATTAGCTGTAATTAAGAAGAGACCANCATCATTGAGGTGACATCTTCTGGGAAGTGTTTTCTGAGAGCACAGAAGCTGTGTTCCAGAGATAGCCAAGGTTATACCTTGTGCTATGGCTGGACTTAGTAATGTGTAAGAGTTACTCAGGTGGTACTGGTTTTGAAGGCATGAAGGGGTCGCACAGAGCAGCTGAGACTCAGCACTGTGAGAGGCCATGGAAGGCCATTGGTGAAGGTGCAGCCTCAGTTGCAATTGATGGTCCAGGACAGAAGGGGTCATGCAAAGGAGCTGAGGCTTGGCACCATGAAGAGAACCTATGAGAGGTTGTTGCTAAAGCCTAGTTACAGAGGAAGACAGCAGTGTTTGGAGATGTCAGTACCATGAGATGACCACTAAGAACAGCAGCTGCAGTGGAGTACAGGCAGCTGGAGCTGGAGCTGAGAAGACAAGGTGTGTGCTACGAAGGGCATGGCTGGAGAAGTGACCCAAGCCCTTGGAGGAGCCCAGAAGATCGTGAGTTGAATCTCAGACATTGGATGGTTGGAGTTTAATTTTTGCTTTTGATTGTGACTGTGCCCTGATATTTTTCCCTCCTGAAGGAAGTTTTTTATTGAAAGAGACTTTGAATTTTAAGGTACTTTGAATTTTAAAAAATACTGGATATTTTTAAAGGATTTAACTTTTAATATGTAAAAACTGTGGGACTTTTAAAGATTTGTAGATCTTGGGGATGAATAAGAAAGTAAGGGTTGAGGCTTACTAGTGATGTGTTTGTGTGTCAAGTTGACAAGAGGTCAATTGTACTGGCTAGCTTTGTGTCAACTTGACACAGCTGGAGTTATCACAGAAAAAGGAGCTTCAGTTGGGGAAATGCCTCCAAGAGATCCAGTTGTAAGGCGGTTTCTCAATTAGTGATTGGGGTGGGGGAGGTCCCCTTGTGGGTGGTGCCATCTCAGGGCTAGTAGTCTTGGGTTCTATAAGAGAGCAGGCTGAGCAAGCCAAGGGAAACAAGACAGTAAAGAACATCTCTCCATGGCCTCTGCATCATCTCCTGTTTCTGCCCTGTTTGAGTTCCAGTCCTGACTTCCTTGGTGATGAACAGCAGTAAGTGTAAGCTGAATAAACCCTTTTCCTCCCCAACTTGTTTCATGGTCATGATATTTATACAGGAATAGAAACCCTGACTAAGACAGTGAGTTAATGCTTGTTTGGCTCTTTTTTTTTTTGGATTCCAGTTTTGATTTGCATAATTTATCCTTAACCCTCTTCTGTGCCCTTTTTTACAAGCTCTCAAATAAACTACTTAAATCAATTTTCAATCTATGGTTTAATGTTTCTTATTATGACTTATAACATACTACTACAATTGACCTAAAATCTCAGTTTCATTTTTGTCCTATGTCTCAACAGACTTTTAGGTGTGATTTAGATTTCTTGATTTTAAACATAGTATTCTGTATGAGTACTGCTGGTTATGTGTTTGTATGTGTGTATGTGGTTGCATGTCTATGTGCAGATGCAAGGGCCTGTTGAGCTCAGAGGAAATTCTTAGGTGTTCCTCACTAACTTGCTATGTACTCATTACATTTAGGCTTTCTTGCCTACCAACAAGACTCAGGGTTCTGCCCATCTCTACCCTCCCAGTTTGTGAATTGCAATCAAATATCACTTTGTGCTAATACCCTTCCTGTTTCCATAACTAAGCCCGTTTCTAGTGATTTTCACTTTCTTTTTATACCCAATGGGTTCTGATCAGGGTCTTAATTTCCAGGAGCTACAGGTGCTCAAGAAAGAATGTCTTTACAGTCGAATATTCATCTATTCAGTGTCAACACTACTGGAGAAAATTCATTCTTTCTCCCCCAGAAACCTTTATCAGTATGTCTATCCAGAAAGGGGATAGGAACTCATAAGTCATTCTATTTATCCAGAATGCAATACTCACAGAACATCTTGTAAAATACTTGCTGCGTAGATAATCACATCAGATAATCTCAAGAGTACAAGAGTTTGACCTGTCACACTGTATATCACATTTCATATCACACCTCCATTCTTTCAGCCCTTGTTTTCTTTCCCTTCAAACTTTCCTGTAATGTTCTATGAACCATAGCGTAGGTATTAAAAGTCTCCCATTATGACTGGCCATCTAACATTATTACCTGTGCTTTGACATATTGGTTAATTTTTAAATCTATTATAAACAGCAATACATCCGCACATACATACAAATATAAGATGCATATCACAATATAGATTCACAGAAAATTTTGAAATATTGATTTAATTTTTTAATTATTGAAAATGATAATGCAATAAAACAAAACTACACACATAATATGGCTCCAGCTTTATAAAATTTCAAAGGAAAGATTACATTATATATAAACATACCAGTGCTGAGCAAGAACACATAAGGACATATGATCACATGGGTCACTCTATGATAACAGCACTCACACTGACAGGTGGAGTATTTATGTTACCCACCTAAGCTGAGTGCTTTCTATTTGATAAATGGGATCTTGGGGATGAACGGTATTTAACTTATAATATTTCATAATAACCATGATCAATAGATGTTTATATTGTTTTCACATTTTACAAAAAGAATGAGTAGAATTCTTTGGAAACTACTAATCGTTTCATTTTTAGAGTTAAATTTCTATAGCCTTGGTGGCTTTTTATTTACCTAAGCTCTTTCTTTCCCATTTAGAACCACAGTGAAGTGCCTTACTGTTTCATTTTAGATTATCTTGCTAGAGAGCCTGATATCCCAGGGCAAATAAACCCTAAATATGTTACAAACAGCAGCAGAACTAAATTGATTTAGACAGCATCCTTCCATTAAAGGATCCTATTATTTCATTATTATTTTAGCAAAAGCCCCATAGTGTTGACTTGCCAAGGCATGTGGTCAATTAAACCTCATCGACTTTTCTTAAGTAAGTTCTCCTCTCTGTGTTTATATGAGTGGATTTTTAAAATATCAATAATTGATTTTAAATTTCTCATCTTGTTTCCTGTGTCGTAACTATTGAGAGACTCTGATACCCCAATTTAAATAGTTTTTCTGGCACTTTTTTTTTTTTGAGCCTCAAATTAATCCTCCAATTTAGTATTAGAGGAGTGTCTATGCATTCACTGATGAAAGTGGTCAACGTATTGCTCACAATCAAATATAAACTCCTACTTAAATGGTTGATCGAGAAAACGTTTAACTTTAAAATGGCTTAGAATCCTCCTTCAGCTTTCTGCATTGTTTCTAGTCCTCGTAGGGGAATTATGTTATTAGTTGTGTGCTCAGAGTCTCAAGAGTTTCCTGTACTGTTCATCTATTTGCCTTACTGCATGTCTTTACTTTTCTGAACACCACCTTGACACTTCTGTGGAAGATGAAACCCCCCAGCAGAAAGACATGCACAGCATGAGCAGAGTCAGATCCAGTATGAAGTTTCCTTAATTCCCTAACAGAAGAGACCAAATAACTAACTTAGAAAGTTCATGCTCACGTTCCTGATCGCTGGTGTGAAAAGTTCAAACGACACTTAATTCATCCTGGCTTGGATGATATCATAATAGAATTACAAGAGGTTTTGTGAAGTCAGGATGCCCAAGCATCTTTAGACTAAAGAGTAATTCATAATAAAATTTCTAATGAAATAATTTTCATAATTAAGAAAATGAAAATTAAAGTCTAGGTGTAGCTCAACAGTGTCACTTACCATTAACTGATGAATTTTAAGATCCTGAAAAGAAAGAAAAGAAAAGATAGGGCAATGAAGGCTCTCATCTGGTCCTTTCAAAATTAGATCTCTGAGAATTTCATAGAAAATATTGTGATTATACTCACTCTGTAAAGCTTCCCAGATCTTTGCTGCTTATCTATCAATCAGAATTTACAATTTTAGTTTTTAAAAACCTCTTCCTTCAGACTTGTGCCTCTCATGTACTCTTTAGCATCTGGGCATTTTCTGGGAGCATGATCAACTTACCAGGGACCACATCCTTATGGAAAATGGATGCCCTATAAGAAGTTAACTATTGCCAATACCTCTTCAGTTGGATGTGAGACTCCATAACCATCCCTCTCCATGAGGCTGGGCTTTATCTGGCTTGAGCTTGTCTAAGTATTGTAAGCTCTATCATAACCCCTTTGGGTTTGTGTGCATCTTCCCTGCTGTGTCTATAAAGCTCTGATTCCTTGTTTCCAAAATATCTTGCTCTTACAATCCTTCTGTCCCTCCTTCCAAAATGATCCCTGCACCTAGAGAAGAGTGTGATGCAGGGTTTCTATTTACTCGTAAGTCATTCAGCATTATTTTAATATCATATCAATTTAAAAGGATAATATAAGTGTGATCCCTCCTATGATCTTTGAAGAATTAACTACACTTCTCATCTAGTAGGATGCATAGCACATTCTAGAACTTTTGAAATCTAGGCAGTAGCAATGAAACATCCAGGTAAATACCAGTTTGATCAGTTGTTCCTTTTCTCTCATTATCGTCTTCCCTCCTCCACCCTGACCTTTTATTTCACTCCCCTTTCAACCCTTCCTGTGCCACATGTTCTTGTAGAAACAACTTCAGATTTTCTCATAAAGGTGAAGATACACATTCCACGTTGTGCAGAATTTAAGTTTCTCAAGAATTTTAGTAGGAAGAAGGAACATGAAGGCAGCAGGCAAATATTTTTCTTGATCTCTTTCTTTCTTTCTTTCTTTCTTTCTTTCTTTCTTTCTTTCTTTCTTTCTTTCTTTCTTTCTTTCTTTCTTTCTTTCTTTCTCTCCAAACTTTATTCCCCTCCAGGTTCACCCTCCAAATATTTCACACCCCATATGTCCTCCCTGTCCCACTGTTTCCATGAGGATGTTTCCCCTCCCACCCCCAGCCCCCACCCCACCAGACCTCTAAACTCCCTGAGTCCTCCGGTGTCTTGAGGGTTAGGTGCATCTTCTATGACTGATCCAAGACCCGGAATTCCTCTGCTGTATATGTGTTGGGTGCTTCATGTCAGCTGGTGTATGCTGATAGCAAATATTTTCAATCTGTTGTGAATAGAATAGGATAAAATTCACACTGTGAAAATGGATTATTTTGATATTTTTATAACTGATTCTTTACTGCTACATTAGATTAATGGATGCATTTTAATATGAAATATACAGGTAATTAGAAAAAAACACCTGGGAAAATACATACAATATGGTAAATTCAGTGATGTGAACATGTATTTCTGAATGGCCTATATGGAAGATAAAACAATACAGAATATAAAAATAACCTAATAATAACAGTTTTTGATGTTCTGGGGAGACTGAGAAACAGTGTGGAGTTCTATTGTGGCATAAAGTTAGACATACAAGTTCTATGAAGAAAAATATTTTTAAGTTTGAAGGAGTTCACTTGTTAACTTTACATGATATAAAACCATCTGGGAGTAAAATATCAATAAGAGAATATTTTATATTTATGGGCATGGGGATGTATATATTAAATGCTGTAGAAAAGCCAGCTAGGTGTGGATGAAAGTATTGCCTAGGAAGGGCACTCCTACCTGTTAAGAATGGAGACAGAGAGCTAAATACAAGTAAGAAATAAGCATACACATATTTTTAAAATATTTGCTCATGGCTGTTAATGAGATATAACTAGTTGCTTGAAGTTCATAATTCATCTTCCTCACAACGACACTGTAACCTGGAATTATGAATTAAAATATAATCTTTTCAATCATAAGTTTCTTTCTGTCGGGTATCTTATGACAACCACAGGAATGAAACTAGAACAAAACTGTGCATCATTTTTAAATTATATGTATTACCCATGCAAAACCTCCAATTATAACTATTGAAAAGAAATAAAATTTAGCTATTACTCTAGTTGGCACTACTTTATTCATGTTATAAGTGGTAATTTCTTTTCATGTACCGTACCATTTAACTAGCTTAAAAATCTGGCCCTGTTAATGTATAAAATCATTGTTTTTCTTTCTTTTCCCATTTTTAGTTATTTCATGGCAGATACAACCACACTGTGTCTTGGAAAATGTGATATGCTATCCAAAGATAGCTGGGCAGATGTTTTCAGGAGCATAACACTATATTATTGAATCCCATCCTCTCCATTTTTGTGCCAAAGCAGCATGCGAGAACATACTGACTTTCACTCACACATAGTAAGAGGGGAAAAGGCAGGGAGTCCAATATTCTGGCCACATCCCCAGACCTTCAGTCCTCCTAGGGGCAACAAATAATAATATAAAAAATAGTGCCCCCTACCCCAGCTGAATAGACTGCGTTCTCTTGGAACGCGCAGCAGAACGAGGTTCGGGTGACCCTAGCCGCGTTCGCTCCTTAGTCCTTTCGCCTACCCACTGGAGTACCAGGCAGATCCACCCCGTCCTGAGCCAGGAGAGCACTGCCACTGGCACCATGCCATACCAGTACCCAGCACTGACCCCCGAGCAGAAGAAGGAGCCGTCTGACATCGCTCCGGGCAAGGGCATCCTGGCTGCAGATGAGTCCACTGGAAGCATTGCCAAGCGCCTGCAGTCCATTGGCACTGAGAACACGGAGGAGAACAGGCGCTTCTACCGCCAGCTGCTGCTGACTGCCTACGACCGCGTGAATCCCTGCATTGGGGGGTGGGGGGGGTGATCCTCTTCCAAGAGACACTGTACCATAAGGCAGATGATGGACGTCCCTTCCCCCAAGCTATCAAGTCCAAGGGTGGTGTTGTGGGCATTAAGGTAGATAAGGGTGTGGTGCCTCTGGCAGGGACCAATGGCAAGACTACTACCCAAGGGCTGGATGGGCTATCTCAACAATGTGCCCAGTATAAGAAGGATGGAGCTGACTTTGCCAAGTGGCGCTGTGTGCTAAAGATTGGGGAACATACTCCCTCAGCCCTGGCCATCATGGAAAATGCCAATGTTCTGGCCCGTTATGCCAGCATCTGCCAGCAGAATGGCATTGTACCCATTGTGGAGCCTGAAATTCTCCCTGATGGGGACCATGACTTGAAGCGCTGCCAGTATGTAACTGAGAAGGTACTGGCGGCCGTCTACAAGGCTCTGAGCGATCACCATGTCTATCTGGAAGGCACATTGCTGAAGCCCAACATGGTCACCCCTGGCCATGCTTGCACCCAGAAATTTTCTAATGAGGAGATTGCCATGGCAATGGTCACAGCACTTCGTCGCACAGTGCCCCCTGCTGTCACTGGGGTCACTTTCCTGTCTGGAGGGCAGAGTGAGGAAGAGGCATCCATCAACCTCAACGCCATCAACAAGTGTCCCCTGCTGAAGCCATGGGCCTTGACTTTCTCCTATGGCCGAGCCCTGCAGGCCTCTGCTCTAAAGGCCTGGGGTGGGAAGAAGGAGAACCTAAGACAGCCCAGCAGGAGTACATCAAGCGAGCCCTGGCCAACAGCCTCATTTGTCAAGGAAAGTATACCCCAAGTGGCCAGTCTGGAGCCGCAGCCAGTGAATCTCTCTTCATCTCTAACCATGCCTACTAACGAGAGCTGATCTAAGGCTGCTCCATCAACACTCCAGGCCCCTGCCTACCACTTGCTATTGAAGAGGGGCCTTCAGGCTCTTTCCCATCACTCTTGCTGCTGCCCTCGGGTGTGTGGTGTTGTCTGTGAATGCTAAATCTGCCATCCCTTCCAGCCCACTGCCAATAAACAATATTTAAGGGGGAAAAATAGTAATGAAAACTAATGTAAATATATTTTATTCTTCTTGTATCATCCAACTGTAGTTTCTCCTCCCATTGTCCCACCCAGTCTCTCAAACCCGAACTCTGCCTCTCATTAGAAACAACACGATATCAGGCAAATACTGCATAACAACAAAAAGACCAGGCACATACCATCACATCACAACTGCTATCAACTGTAATTTGCTGCATACAAGTCAGTAACCAGCTTAACCTGCAAGTATCATTTTACATATGGAAGAAGGAACATGGTTGTGGGTAAACCAAATTCCGGAATTACCTTTGAATACATTTGAAGATGAATCAAGAAGAAAAATAAATTTTTGATCTCTTGACTTCTAACTGTTCATTAATGTTGATTTTCGTTATTTGTCTGCCTTTGTTCTTCTTAGCCTAGAAGCAGTGTCACACGTGCCTGTCAGCATGAGGGAATATCCCACGCCAATGTCTACATGCCCCTTGCTTTGAGTTGAATACACCTTTTGTACCATGAATCCCATGTAGAGAATGAAACTGTCAGTGGAGCTGAGCCTGGATACTAATGTTAAACAGTACAGTGTGCAGAATTTATATAAGCCCTGGGCCTTTGTTAAATCTCAAATTAGCTAAACCAGAGAGAAGTAGAATGCATGCTGAGATAAATATAATCACTCACAAAGCTGTTTCTTGCTTAAATTGCTTTATTTAAAAGGCAGGCACCACAGGGAACGAACACTATAATTTCACTAATTGAACTCTGAACCTAAACTACAGCAACGAAAAAAAAAAAAAAAGATGAAGAAGAAAAAAGATGTTTATAAGCTAGGAAAGATTAAGTTAAATTAAATAAGAGTTTAATTTTTCTTCTGAGGAGATGTGTATTTGAAAAAAATGTTT
>NC_034600.1:66131360-66142759 GCF_900095145.1 Mus pahari
AAAAAAAAAAAAAAAAAAAGAAGATATAGGAAATCAAGAATTGTCTGCTATGTCCTCCTGACCAGCATCTGAATGTTCAGAACTATGAACCCTGCTAAGTTAGAGTCTAATTTCTAGCAAAACAATAAAAAGTAGTTTGTTATTTAAAAAAAAAACAAAACAAAACTCATTCTCAAGCACCTTCTGGAGGATAGCGGCATGTTTATTACCTGAAGCCGTATTGTATAATAGGATAATACTCATTGTATTGCAATTACACACATACTAACTTTCTACAACATAAAGCATGATACTGGCAATTACTAGGTTGTTCTAATATGCGAAGAACAAGCCCTCACTTTAGTTTCATTAAGGAAAAACATGAGTAGTGCATGCCAAGTTTTAAAAACAGGTAATATAAACTCAGAAGGTGCAGTTTCTATATAATCTCCAGATTGTGGGTAATTTTACGATGTGAAAGGTGATTTATATTGATAGTTATGGTTGTAATTTTCAAAACTTTACTTACTTAAGTTTTTATTTTCTTCAATAGTTTTTGTCATTAGAAGTGAATAGAAAAACATGTATAGACAAGAAACCTTTAAGAGCAATAGTTTAAGATGATGAATATCACTCTTAAATATTAAGAGTAATTACAAAATTTGAGAAACTTCAGATTTTGTAATCCCCAAATGAAGAGCTTTCATTGATCCTAAATTCTGACAGTCTTAAACGCATTGAGACTCAAACCCACAGTGTATGTGAACATATTCGAGTGCTTTGGGTTGGGTCTTTATTCCCCACATTAGTGGAGCAGCTTCCTAGTTGTGTCTCTTTGTTCTGTTTTGATAGTGATTGCTGTTAGGTCTTTAGATAATTGGGTTTTCATACCGTGAAAGAAAGGTTAGATATTTCTCCCATAATGTTATGAAGACAGCAGCACTTGAAAATGAGTATAGTATGGCATTATTCCCAGTGATGGAAAAAAAAAAGTGGAATAATATCTGAATTTTAGTATTACTAGAATGCAGTTGTTAGCTGTCTAATTTTCCTAAATTATGTCACGGCTTAACCTTGCATTTGGAGGAATAGTTCATCTCTCTCTGTTCCATTAACTGCTGTGATCTTTGAATTTGTTTACACTTTATCTGCTTTCCTTCAGTACTGCCACCTCACCTCAGCCTACACAGGCTGCAACTGCCTCGGGCTTATTACCACGATGTAGGAAGTTATTAAAATATGTTAATTTACTTGACTGCAATGACTTTAAATTAAGCCCTTATAACTTTCTGCCTTCCAGGCTGTCCGTAGCTATGAGATACCTGGAATAAGATATCATTCTGTGATCAAATAGTTACTCAGTAAAAAAATAAAATAAAATATATTGTTATGGCATCTTTGCTCATAACCGTGGCCATGTTCACTGTATAAGACTCACAATTTAAATAAAATTGGAGACATACAACATGGCCAGAATCTTTGTTCTGGGTCAGACTTGCTCCTGCACACTTTACATAGCCTCTTATTATCCACATTGGTTGCAGCAGGACTGAGAGGGTGAGGAGATTTTACAAAGGCATGGAACTAATCTGGAACACGCCCCTGTGAGCTCACATGCTGCTGGGATTCAGGGTCAATGTCCTTGGTTACTGTGATACATGGCCAATAAAATGCTACAGTAAGGACAAAGAGGCAATCACTTCTTTCTTTAATTCTCTCTCTCTCTCTCTCTCTCTCTCTCTCTCTCTCTCTCTCTCTCTCTCTCCACTCTTAATTAAATAATAAAAATATTAAATAATACTCTGCAGAAATACAGATGAAGATATAGGTGTGTTCCTATATCATTATCAACTCCTGCTTTTCTGAACTTCCTGCTTTTCCAATAGTGGGATGAAAAGGACAACTCTCATCTTAAATGTCTTAAGAGATCATTTATTCTGGGTCCTATTAAGAGTAAACCTCACTGGAAACACTGATCTAGGTTAGCCAGTTTTCATGTTCTAATATAAAATAAAAAGTAAGTTTTTTTTTCTTTTCTGAAATTATAATTGCAACTGCATAAAATACATTTTTATTATAGAGGTCCCTCTTCCATCTCCTTCCAGATCCACTCTCCTTTCCTAATAATGTAACCCAACATTTTATCTATCTATCTATCCATCTATCCATCTATCTATCTATCTATCCATCATATCCATATGTGTGCATATACATACATACATACACACACACACACACACACACACACACACACACACACACACTACAAAAAGTACAAGGAAAAGGTACAGTAAGAGTAAAAGAAAATGCCCAAGCAAAGCAATATGAGACAAAAATTCATAAAATTATATATTACCATTGACTATATAATGCATACCGTAGAGTCTTTTTAAGAATTCCAAACAGATTTATATAATAACCAAAGGATGTCAACTCAAACAGGAAACAGACCATTTATGTAGTAGCTATTTAATAAAATATAGATATTACAAAGCCAGACCAAGAATAAAGCATTTGAATACTATTCTAATTCTAGCACTTATGTAAAGCATACAAAAATTGACCAGCTCATATTTATAGCAAGATAAAAAAGATAATGAGAATGAGAAAGAAAAGCAAAGGGAATGGAAGAGAATCCATTGGCAACAGCAAGATAATGAAAATAGAAAATCTATAAATATAAACCCTGCATCTGGTACATGCCTGAAATCCTAGCACTAACAAAGAAGATATCCACACTTTCAAGACTACTCTTAGTGAATTTCAGGTCACTTTGGGGCAAGTGGAACCATGTCACCAGACAGGAAAAAATGTCAAGAAGATTAAGGAACTCATGTTATTTTCATAATTGAGAATGGTAGGCATTAAAATCTGCTCCTGAACCTGTTCTTGTCCTGGAGCATATGACCAGGACACTCCACTAAGAGGACCATGACAACTGGTCATGTAGCATAGAGCCCAGAGTTCTCCATGCTAAGGAGGTACCTAGATAGGCTGCCAGAGGGTTTAACCACTAAGCTTCCCTTCCTGGACATTCCTTCCTGCAAAAGGTATTTAATCTTTGGTCCACCCTGAGTAAGTCTTATGCATCAACTTTTCCACCGTGAATAAGCAGTTTGGACATGCAAGGACTGTCTTCTTCCTCCAGGACTGCCTTGGGAGGAAGCCTTCCTCATACAGAGCTGTGCCTAAGTCTTCCTACAGAAGGCTCCTCCACACTCCTGACACTTAACCCTGAGTTATGCCATATTCTTCCCAATCCTGAGCTCAGCACAGGCTCTTGGGGCCTGGTCTTGATTCTGCAAGCCCCCCACCCCACCTCCCCATTCCCAGCATTGTCTGGGTACCCAGGAGTATGAAAACCACAGCCTGTGTCTTTTTTTACATGGAGAAACACTGGCTGGGGGCTAGGGGCAGGTGTCCCCATCTTAGGCTGCATTTGGCCTCCCCTGAAGCCATGAGGAAGGAATGGAGCCAAGAGACCCTGCATTTTGCTTCCCCAAGCTGCATTCACACACCTCACCAGTAAGGCTCACTGCAGACACACAGGTCACCCAATACTACAATACACTACATCACACCACAGGAGAAATCAGATAGAAACATGAGACGTTTCTTGTTAAAACAAATTACAAGTGAATTTGCATTTAGGAAAGAGTCCTCATCCTCAGGTTAAACAGTGTTTAAAGTGGTAAGTGGAAGAATTATCCGTATTTTTAAGTAACATTATTTACAAAATTACTATGAGTTGTATCAAAATCAAAACATATGCAAATGATTGGAAAACATAGGATTCTTCAAATGTGTTGGGGGTTACTTATGAAGTATTTTATAAAGTATCTTACAATGAAAGGCCAGTAATAATAGTGTTCATTTAAAACTGTGTGTGTGTGATACAAGGAGTAGAAGCAGGTACTACTGACCTAGGGAGAGAAAATTAGAAGGTATATAGTATATAGTTTAGTTCCTGATACGGGAGACTTAAATAGGGATTAATGTTACAATGATATCCTTTGCAAAATAACTAATTGCTTAAAGTACTGTATTATTGATTTGGGAGGTTTATTAGATATTTTCTTTATTTACATTTCAAATGTTATCCCCTTTCCTCGTTCCCCCTCTGAAAACCCCCTACACCATTCCCCCTCCCCCTGCTTCTATGAGGGTGTTCCTCCACCCAGCCACCCACTCTACACTGGGGCACCCAGCCCTCACAGGACCAAGGGCTTCTCCTCCCATTGATGTCCTACAAGGCCATGCTCTGCTACATATGCAGCTGGAGCCATATGTGTCACTCCATGTATATGCTTTGGTGGGTGGTTTACTCCCTGGGAGCTGTGAGAGGGGGTCGTCTGGTTGCTTGATATTGTTGTTCCTCCTATGGGGTTGCACACCCCATCAGCTCCTTCAGTCCTTTATCTTACTCTTCCATTAGGCAACCAGTGCTCAGTCCAATGGTTGGCTGCAAGCATCCGCCTCTATATTTGTCAGGCACTGGCAGAGCCTCTCAGGAGACAGCTCTGTTAGGGTCCTGTCAGCAAGAACTTGTTGGCATTCACAGTAGTGTCTGGGTTTGGCAACTGTATATGGGATGGATCCCTAGGTGGGGCAAACTCTGGATGGTCATTCCTTCAGTATCTGCTCCATACTTTGTCTCTGTATCTGCTTCCATGAGTATTTTGTTTCCCTTTCAAAGAAGCACTGAAGCATCCACACTTCAGTCTTCTTCTTAGTGAGCTTCATGTGGCCTTTGACTTGTATCTTGGGTATTCTGAGCTTCTAGACTAATATCCACTTATCAGTGAGTGCATACCATGTGTGTTCTTTTGTGACTGGGTTACCTCACTTAGGATGATGTTTTCTAGTTCCATCCATTTGCCTAAGAATTTCATGAAGTCATTGTTTTTAATAGCTGAATAGAACTCTGTTTTAACATATTACCAAATAATACCAACAAAAATAAGTTCACTTTCCCTCAATGGAGTTATCATTGTTGGGTATGATTGAGTGTGATTACTTAGAGGTAGCTGATTTTACCTCCTGGAAATTTTTTCAGGTACTCAGGCGTTGTGTGTCTAGAGAATGGACAAACGAGGTACAGTAAAGTCTATATTATAGATTTCAGGAAGAGAAGAGAGCTTTAGACTCTACTTATAAACATTCATCAAAAAGCTTAAGGAATGTGTGTAAGTACTAAAAACATACAGAATTCAATAGGGTCTTCATATAGAATAGTAGACCTTTAACACAGACTTGAATGTTCATAATCAAAATATAATTACAATTATACCAGTCTAAATCAATATTATATTTCTTCCTTTGTTAAATTTTTAAATGTTTATCTCTTATTTTCTCAGTTTAATTAATGGTTTGTACTAAAATATTGTCCCATTGATATCTAAATTTATTTGGATATGATTTTCAATTTTCTGTTAATTTACAAACTGTACTCAACATTCAAGATTTACTTTAAACCTCCCCAGGAAATCTGAGACCTTTTTGAAGACAACCTCAAGCATAAAGTATGACTAAAGCAGTTTTATGTATTGACTCACATGTTAGCACACATTCAAATTTGAATGTTACAAATTTAAAGAATCCCATACATTGGAAAAATAGGACATTTTTGGAGAGGAATATTTTATATTAAGGGCAAATGAATATTATAATTGTGGTTTATATTCATTTCTTAGTTTAAAAATAGAAAACATTTTAGTTCCAAAAACTATATGAGATTACTTGAGGGTGGCATAAAATTGGCTGATGGCTGCTGACAGATCTCTGCCTATAAAATAGTTGTTCCACATGCTGAGCCTCTAACGTAAATACTAGCAACATTGAGACCTACGTCTGCGTTTGTCTGGGAATCCTTTTACAAACTAACCGATGTAGTTTAATAATTGTCCAACTCCCGTGAAATGCTCATTAGGAAATGAGGTAAGACGAATTCTATGAATTTTACCCATTACAATATTTAGATGAAAAGATTTTTCTCTTTTTATTAATACATGAATGGAATTTATGTTACGCTTAGCTTTCTAAAATCTAATATACTAAGCCTTACCTCTAACACAATTTTAAATGAGTCTGCTGTAAAGATTTGACATCCTTGTTATCAACTGAGAGAAAATTTAGACCTCAGGAAAAATAAATTAAAATATAAAAGAACCTGTATATTCAAAAACTATGATCAACTGCTTTAGGGAAAAATATAATGATGTTGCTTTATATTGTATTTTGGTGATGAGGAGGGGACATTTACCTGGCAGCTTTGTGAAGAATGAACTTCTGAGTGTGGGGGAATGCTAGCTCACTAATCATTGCTTAGTATCAAATATTAATAAAATTTAAAAGCAATTTTATGTCTCCATATACACCAGAGTTCCTTGGATACTTGAAGGTGTTCCCTTGGTATGAAGTTTCAATTTGGTAGAATTTGATTTTCTTTCATTAGCTGTTTCATATTCAGAATTAATATTATGATTACTCATCTGTTGTGCATTGTCTAGTGTCCCGAGCTATTGTCTCGCCAGCAAGAACACACTCGGACAACTGGATTCTTCTGCAGCAAAGCTTTACTGCTTCATCAGGAGGAAGACCCCAAGCCCCAGAAATGGCGCTGCTTTTATACATCTTAGCGCGGCGTGTCTGGACCTGATTGGTTGCTCGCTCATTGCCTCATTGTTACACCCCAGGATGGGCGGTGACTTGGGTGACTTGGCGCAAATTCACTCTTGCACCTTCGCACAATGCTTGTTTACTAGTTAGGCTCAGCTGAAGCCGATGCCATCTTGTAATGGCGATTGCTCACGGCTCTCCACAGTCTAGTTAGAATATTTTAGGAAAATCCTTCGTTAACCAGCCATTCAATGTTCCTCTTAAAAATAATTTTGCTTTTTGTATAATATACTCTGTCACCCTCTTCATTTATAGTATGAAATTTGTATTCAGAAACACTATGTAAACCATCAATTTAGATATCATGCCAGTGTAGGCAGGGACAATCATTATTTATTACCTATTATCTTATTCTATATTTATAATATGTTTGTACTTTTAAGCAATAGGTGGAGTCTCATGAATCCAGTGAGTTCTGTAAGAAGGGAAATCTTCACAAAAGGGAAACCTACAAGCAAATAATAGATTTTATGGATATATATTTTTTAAATCTAAAGCTGACCTTCTAGCACTAAACTTCCATTAGTGCATTAATGTAGGTGTTAGGGGATATACATATAATGCCCAGAATGATTATAGTCTGGAGTAAAACTCGTTTATTTTCCCTCAATGCCTTAGGAATAAGTCAAAGATTGCTATATAAAAAGTCAATTTTACATGTGCAAGTAAAACTAGACAAAATCTCTTGCTTGTGGTATGTGTTGAAAACTCTGCAGAAATTTATGAATGATAGTATCCATTGAGAAGTGACAAATCTTTAATCATGTTGACCCAGAAAATTCTGGGGTTGATATAGGAAAGAACAAGTCTAAATCATGTAAGGACTTGAACGTGAAGGTTTGCTTGTTGATCCTAATTTTATAAAAATTTAAATATGCAACGTCATTTGCCAATCACCAGTCATCTTACTATAGTCAATTGAAACAGAATCTAATAGAATGCATTTGCTTAACATCAGTCCAATCTATCTTATTGATACTCAACCTACTGTCTTAAAATATTAAAAAAGAATTCTAATCTGTCATTTTATTATGGTGATTTAAAAATGATATCAATGTGTGGCCAAAACATATTATCTACATTCACAATGTATTATTATGTTTTATTACCATATGTAAATTAAACAAAATGGTGAGTTTGTGTTACTTTCATCCACGTATACTAATATTTGTTTATATTTAAATCTCTTATTATACTGTTGTCCTAGCTGCTTTTTCTGTCTTTTTTAAATTGTTTTCAAACAGTCTTATTGATATTTATAAGCTATTTCTTCTGCTCCAAGCTATTTTCATGTTAACATATGCTACATGTAGTATCATATATATATATATATATATATATATATATATATATATATATGTGTGTGTGTGTGTGTGTGTGTGTGTGTGTGTGTGTGTGTGTGTGTAACATAGTGGTAAAATTATGTGGTAGAGTTTTGTTTATTTTGTTCTCATTAAGTGAAGGCTAGCCTTGAAATCACTGTGTAGTAGTGAATGCTTTTGAACTCTTGATCATTCTATCTTAACTGTTCAGGTACTAGAATATAGGTATGCACTTAGGTCATTCATAGCAACAAAGTAAGTTCAAGGCCAGAAGAAATGAAAAAGAAAAACAAAAGAGAGAAAGAAAGAAAGAAAGAAAGAAAGAAAGAAAGAAAGAAAGAAAGAAAGAAAGAAAGAAAGAAAGAAAAAACGAAGAAAGTGAAAAAAGGAAGAAAATATTTCCTGCTCATGTTTGCTTTTTAGAGTGAAGAGATGACTAAGACACAGTTTGTTCTTCGAAGAGGTCATGTAGATGCAATCTTTATGAAACACTGATAACTTTAAATTGTGCATTCTCTGTGCAATTTCGACAGCCAGACCTTGAGACTCTATTAAGTCCCTCTGGCTTTCGGTTGCCTTTCACAAAACTCTTTACCCTTGTTCCTGTATGACTTACTTGCTCATAGTTGAAAGCCAAGTTTTGATTGAATGTACTTGATAACTTTGCTATTGTGGAAGCTGCTTTGAAAATGGAAAATTCATATCTAACCAATAATTTAAAGTGAAAAAATAACTCCAAGCCTCTGAAGTAGGAAAAAAATATCATGTTTTCTTTTATTTTCATTAGCTTTGGACATCGAGTTGTTTTAATCAGACATATGTGTGTGTGTCTATATACACATATTTTTGAATATTTGAATATATGGTTGCATGTTAGATTATAATAAATCATATTTATTATATTGGAACTCTCATCATTTTCCTAAAGGATGGGAGATGAGGTATTGAAATAACAGCATTATACTCTGTATACATATGAGTAATCAGACACTGTTTTCTTCTCTGAACTACATGTGTTATATAACTTGCCTCACTTGTAAATGTGTGATCGGTTGCTAAAGTCACAATGAGACCCTGAAGAATTATACAACATATCGGAAAATGATAGCGCTCAAGGGCTTCATTTTTTTCAAGCAAAACTTCATAGGAATTAAAGTAGAATATCATCAGCATGGTGTCATTGTTATTGTTAACTGTAGAAGAAGCATGCCTTGCGACTTGTCACAGGAAAGTATAGTGTTAGCCTCATTCAGCTCTCTGCAGCAGCAGAATATCAAGTAGCCTCACCTTCTGTGCACCTTGTTGAAAACCATTAGTTATGCACAAAATAGCATTCTGCTCTGGCAAGCATGCTATTCACCTTGCTGGCGTAAGACTAAAGAAAGTAATTTACTGACTCTTAACGGTTCCAAGAATTTATACAAGCTGCTCCAATCAAAGGCTTCCCAAGACAGTTATACAAAGTAAACATCCTCAGATGATCTTTCACACACATCTCATTCTTTTGACATTGTCATTATTTGTACATGATTCTTGGAGGAATTTGTGTATTCAGTGAGACACACTGAATATTTTAAATTTGCCATGTAATCTCTGATACTATTTTATGGTTTTAAATTTTTGTTGAGCTTAAAGATTTGGAGATAATTATTTTGTAATCAGATTATTAAAGTAAGATCATCTTACTGACTTTATCAGCACAAACGTCTTTTCCACATAAATCACAGAATGGAAGTCTTAAAGGACTGTGGTTGCGAAGCAAATGAAATCCCGATTTACAGACGAGCCGCTTTCTGAATCAAATCTCACATGGTGCTTTTTAAAAGACAATGGACTAAAAAGAATGACTTGAAAAAACAAAATACAACTTTTTAAAATTTATTTATGTCTCTGAAACTTAAAAGAACTTTGGGAATTGTTCTGCAATGCCATATTCAAAACTATGCAAACTGCTTCACTTCCAACCTGGAGTTGTTGTGCAATTTAAGTCCTTTATGTTTAATGAGAAACACTTAACAGAAACATAAAATAAAATACTTGTGACAAAAGGTTCCTCTGTTCTTTGTTGAAATGTTCCTCTATGGCTGCTGGCACAGCTGTCTTAACTTTTATACTGTTAACATTTGTACAAGTGCTGAGAAGCCAAACATTGAAATTTATCTTTTGGTCTATTATAAAGAATTTAAAGCAAATTGAAAGCAGAGATTAGCAAATGCTTTTTCTATATGAGTGTTGTATCCTTTGACATTGAAAATTTTACTTTTTGAACGATAAAATTGTGACCGTCTTTGTTTTGATATGCTTTTTAATAATTTCATGAATAAAACTATCAGAAAGTTAAGATTTCTTGACTTTATATTTTATTTTCTTATTTTATTTCTATTTTATAGAGATTGATGTACCATTTAACCAGTGGCTTTTCTGACCTTTATGTTGTTCTGTGTGGCAAAGTTTCTAATCTGCCATTTTCACTACCAGAAGTAGAATAAGCTATTTGTTTTTATTTGAACAACAAATCTGCAGCTGGCTTTCTAGGATGTGTGGCCATAGGACTTTATGAGGTCCTGAAGGGGAGGTATAGAACTTGGGTGATGAAAAGATACTGGATAATCCAAATGAACAAGCTTGATGATTTTGCTTTTCCTGTTATTCATTAGTCAAATATCTTCTGTAAATATTTCTTTTAATTACTTGACAGTCCATCTAGTACTTTTGCATGATATAGAGGAGAGTATTTTGCCACACCCATTTCTTCTTACATTCATAAGTAACTCTGCAGCCTCATGTAGACCTGCAGGTCAGTCCATTTCTTTCTAGTCTTTCCTACCTTGATTGTATCTTCTTTTTTATTCTTAGATAGTCTTATCTCTGTGAATATTATTAGGTTTTATCATTCTTGCTCTTTAAGCAATTATGTTACAGGTTTTGTTTTATAATAAATCTTTCCTTACACTAGCAGTTGTTATTATCTTACTGTGTCTAAGGTGTATGCTCACTCTCATCCGATAAATACAAATACACATTGTATATAGGGCTTGGTGCTATACACAGCTTCAACCTTCACTGAGATATTTTAAAATGTTAATTGTTGTTAAGGGGGCACTACAATAAAAATTTGTATTCATTCTTTGAAATTGTCGTATGGACATACAATGAAATAAGATATTATCCGGTCATTCTTTATACTTTCCATCAGCCTCATGATCTTTCTGGAATATATTTCTTTTCCAATTCCATATCCTCTACATTTTATAAAGTAAATACTCACTAAGCTCTATTAGTGTCCATTAGCTGCCTATATATTTATGTGCACGCTACTACATATTGAACGAAGGCAATCTATCAATGCCCAAACCTCCAGACAAAGAATGTCACTTTCTCCTACTGTAATCATCAACTACTGATAGATTTTTTTTTTTT
>NC_034600.1:66143259-66145257 GCF_900095145.1 Mus pahari
TTATTTATTTATTATATGTAAGTACACTGTAGCTGTCTTCAGACACTCCAGAGGTTATGAGCCACCATGTGGTTGCTGGGATTTGAACTCCAGACCTTTGGAAGAGCAGTCGGGTGCTCTTACCCACTGAGCCATCTCACCAGCCCGATAGATTTTTAAGAGGGGAGCCAGGTCAGCTCCTCTGGTACCCATGCTGGGAGTTGTAGCTGGTTTAACATAGTGCAGATAACCACAGATAATGTGAGTTTATGCATATAATGAACATTCTGTGTCAAGAACACGTCATTTCACGTACTATTTGCTGGATCTCACAGTCTTCATGTCTTCTTTCTTTCCATGTCTCCTGAGTCCTGGTGGGGAACTTGATAAAGATGTTCCATTTAGGGCTAGAAAAGTGGCTTAGAAGTTATGCACATTTTCTTTTTTTTTTTTTAGACATGGTACAGGTTCTGCTCCCAACATCAATATGGTAACTCACAATCATGTTTAATTATATTTCTTGGGATCTCTGACCTTTGCTTGTACCAGAGATGCAAGTGGAGTGATACATATATGCAAGACAAACTCTAATACATTTTAAATGCTTCAGTAATAATTAATAGTGACAAATGTTGTATGTAGTTTTAAAATCATGCTGCAGCATTTGTCTAGGAGCTGTTGTGCTACCAGCCCCTTCTAGCTTCATTTTGTTCCACCTGGCTTAGCTCTGGGATCAGTTGCCACCATCTCAAACCTGGCTTCCTTTTTACCCATCTTTAAGCTCCGGGAGGTAACCTAACACAACAAGCCCTTTCCCAAGAATTCATGCATAAAAGATGCACAGCACAGTAATTTGATTCCTTTCAAATTCTTTGCACAATTGTTGGGCATGGATACCTCCTGTCTGGAAGAATTTGCCCTTACCAAATTATAATCTCTGCTTCTCCTCCACATCCTTGGGTATCTGCCTGTTGTGGAGGCTGCAGACCCTAGCTACCTAGAGGCCTTACATGATTGTTGCCTTCTACTAGTTACAAAGCATGGCAGAAAAATCCCCTATTTCCTTCCCTGTAGCTCCTTTTCCTCTTGTACATTCTTCTGGCCTTCTTTACTGAGGAATCAGGAACAAATTAGGGAATAAGATCTCAGTATCAACCTCACCTTACAGACAAAAGGATGTCTCACTTTATGCTAAAAACTCACAGTCACGCCTTTAATCCCAGCACTGGGAGGCAGAGGCAGGCGGATTTCTGNGNTCAAGGTCAGCCTGGTCTACAGAGTGAGTTCCAGGACAGCCAGGGCTACACAGAGAAATTCTGTCTCAAAAAACAAAACAAAACAAAACAAAACAAAACAAAAACAAAACAAAGCAAAACAGAACAAAACAAAACAAAAAAAACCCTCACAGTCAGTAAATCTCAGCATTTTGACAAGTGATTTTTTATTCCATTTTTACCTGTTTCCTTATGTCTCTATTCACTGTGTTTTCTCTGTTTCTGTGTGAATAGCAATGAGTATACCAGTTTGAGTTCAGCGTGTAAGGAGCTTATGGTTACATCAGAGATTATCTCATGCTAGGGAAAACTAAATAACTAAAGGCTATCCACGATATAAATCTTACTTCTGTTTAAATTCACTTTTAAGGAATTAATTCTTCCTTGACAAACCATGCACCCACTTTGTTTTGTCATCAGTTTCTCATAAAACTAACTTCCTGTCATCAAAAGATAGAAAGGCCAGGCTGTTCTATGCTCATACCTACAGCTGCAGTTTCCCATAATTCTCTCATGCCTTCTATGGTAGTCACTGTTCTATCACTGTGAAGAGACCATGAAGAAGGCAACTCCTATAAAAGGGAACATTTATCTAGAATTTATACTGGAGTTTAGAGTGTTAAACCATGATCATTATGGCAGGAAGCAAACAGGAGCATTGGAGTCTAGTAAAAGTTTTAAATCCTCATTCTCAAGCAGCATGGTGTGTGTGTGTGTGTGTGTGTGTGTGTGTGTGTGTGTGTGT
>NC_034600.1:66145385-66146778 GCF_900095145.1 Mus pahari
TGTGTGTGTGTGTGT
Source organism: Mus pahari (assembly GCF_900095145.1). Classification (NCBI taxonomy): domain Eukaryota; kingdom Metazoa; phylum Chordata; class Mammalia; order Rodentia; family Muridae; genus Mus; species Mus pahari. Next base: position 66,145,401 of record NC_034600.1, read on the forward strand.
GTGTGTGTGTGTGTGTAGGGCAGGGGGACTCTTGGCATGGGCTTTTGAAACCTCAAAGCACATTGCTAGTGACACACCTCATCCAACAAGAGTCTTTCAAAATCCATCCTAAAATGTTCTACTAACCTGTTACCAAACACTCAAACATAGGAGTGTCATGAAGAAAATGCATTTAGACCACGGTATCAAGACTAACCTATTAACTATAACACCTTGCAAAAACAAAATTTAAATACCCAACAACAAAGACAGATAACATACTTCCAGCATACAATGGCAGAGAATATACATTACCATTTCCAAGAGGAGGAAAGGTGGTGTGTACTGGCTGGTTTTGTGTCAACATTACAGAAGCTGGAGTTATCACAGAGAAAGGAGCTTCAGTTGGGGAAATGCCTCCATGAGATCCAGCTGTGGGGCATTTTCTCAATTAGTGATCTGGGGGGGGGGGGTCCCCTTGTGGGTGGTGCCATCTCTGGGCTGGTAGTCTTGGTTCTATAAGAAAGCAGGCTAAGCAGGCCAGGGAAAGCAAGCCAGTAAGTAACATCCCTCCATGGCTCTGCATCAGCTCCTGCTTCCTGACCTGCTTGAGTTCTAGTCTTGACTTCCTTTGTTGATGGACAGCAGTGTGGACTGTAAGTTGAATGAACCCTTCCCTCTCCAACTTGCATCTTGGTGATGATGTTTTGTGCAGGAATAGAAACCCTGAGTAAGACAAGGTGTATTTGGGGAACACATATCAAAATGAGACAAAGAAACATCAAGGCAGTCTCCAATTCTATATTTGTTATTAAAAGGGGGTAATACAATGGCCTGCCCTTAGAGGTTTTCTGAGTACAACATACTTTTCTATTTTATACTGCTCATTACCTGCAGTTCTCTTTTGCAGGTATCCCATAGCTTGGGAATCTCCAATTTGTGGGGTCTCCAATTCAACCAGACTTTACCATCACAACTTCACACAACAGCACCTTGGGGCTTCCATTAAAGGACTCCTCTGACATTTTCTGGACTTAGCAGTTTTCCTAAAAAGGAATATTCCACAGCCATTTTTCTACATCCCTTTTGACTCTGAAGCCATACTTTTGTGGCTGAAGCTGCCAAGTTCCTCTGTTGGGGACTAGAACCTGGCCCCCTTCTTTGGATCACAAATTGGGAAGTTTTCCTTGTTGCTTAAACATAGGAATTTCTTTAGGCCCTTTCCTTTCATAGCGTCAATAGTAGGCTGTCTTGAAATTCCTCTAAAACTCTTCAATTTAGCTACAGTCAGACTTCTAGAACAAGAGCAAAACACCACCCATCCTCTTTCCTTCTCTCTCTCTCTCTCTCTCTCTCTCTCTCTCTCTCTCTCTCTCTCTCTCCTCTCCTCTCCTCTTCT
>NC_034600.1:66147096-66232309 GCF_900095145.1 Mus pahari
CCTTCCCTTCCCTTCCCTTCCCTTCCCTTCTTCCCTTCCCTTTCCTTCTTCCCTTCCCTTTCCTTCCATTCTCTTTTTCTTTTCTTTTCTTTTCTTTTCTTTTCTTTTCTTTTTTTTCTTTTTTCTTTCTTTTCTTTTCTTTTCTTTTCTATTTTTCTTTCTTTTCTTTTCTTTTCTTTTCTTTTCTTTTCTTTTCTTTTCTTTTCTTTTCTTTTCTTTTCTTCCTTTTCTCCTTCTTCCTTTGGACCAAAAAGGCACAAGAATGATCTCTTACTTTTACTTACTTTTACTAGTGTTCCCTCTGAACCCGCTTGATCTGGGCTTTTATCCTTCAAATCACTCTCAGCACCTCTGTCTTCAATGTTCCTCCTAGGATGATCCACTCAAAAGGACATACATGGAAATGCAGGGACAAAAATGGAGCAGAGACTAAAAGAAAGGCCACCCAGTGACTGGCCCAACTTGGGATGCATCCCATGAACTCACACCAAATCCTGACACTATTATTGAGGCCATATTGTATGTGTAGACAGGAGCCTGGCATGGCTGTCCTTACAACCAACCACTGGACTGAGGTCAGGGACCCATATGAAAGAGTTAGAGGAAGGACTGAAGGAGCTGAAGGGGATTGCAACCCCACAGGAAGAATAACAATGTCAACTACCCTGGGTTCCTCAGAGCTCCTAGAGACTGAGACAAAAACAAGGAGCATACATGGACTGGGTTTTGTCCCCAGGCTCATTTGTAGCAGAGAACTGCCTGGTATGGCCTTAGTGGGAGAGGATGGACCGAATCCTGTGAAAACTTGATGCTCTAGAAAGAGGGATGCTGGTGGGACTGAGAGACGGATGAGAGTGTGGGTGCTAGAGCACACTCTCAGAGGTAGGGGTTAGGGATGGGGTGAAGAACTTGGGGAGGGAGGAACAGAATGAGGAACTGCTTTTGGAATGCAATTAAATAAAATAATAAAAAGTGTTCAACCACATTCTAGTTCAAAGTCCAAGATTCTTTCATATTTATCCAACAAAAGGCAAGGTCAGGTTGTCACACCAAAAGCCCTACCCTCAGTAACAACTTCTCCCTCAGTTACTGTTCTATCACCGTGAACAAACACTATGGCCAAAGCAGCTCTTATGACAGAAACATTTAATTGGAGGCTTGACTATAGTTTAAGGGGTTTAGCCCATCGTCATTATGGCAGTGAGCAAATAGATGTGTTGCTATAACTGGAGCTGCGAGCTTCACAACCTAATCTACAGGCAACAAGCAGCGAGAGACACTGGACCTAGCTTGTCCTTTTAAAACCTCCAAGCCTACCCTCAATGGGACACTTCTTCCAACAGTCCTAAGCCTTCCCAAACATTCCATTTGGAGCTAAGCATTCAAGCATGTGCAACAATAGAGGCCATTGTTATGAAAATATTTTCTTTTTATAAATATTTTAAGTTACTTTATAGGATAATAGGGTAATAATATTTTCATTTGCACATAACACAAGTACATACATGCACCTCCTCATCTCCCTTTTTATGTACTTCTTTCGGCATAAATTTTATGTGCCCCTTTCTGCATCTCTTCTCTTCTCTCTCTCTCTCTCTCTCTCCCTCTCTCTGTCTCTCTCTCTCTCTCTCTCCCTCTCCCCTCCCTCCCTCTTAGACATTCAAACAACCAAAAAAATCACACACACCTTTCCTTTTAACGCTGTCTGTAACTTTATTGCTCATCTGACTTTCTGGTTTTAATTATGTTACTTCTTCTTATTTCTAGCCACACAAACTCTAGATTCAGCTTCTTCTACAATGCATTATCAGTTCCTTTCTTTCCTTAACATGACAAAACCTTCTGTCTACCCCAGTTCCTCTTGAATATCCACAAGATTGTGAGTTTGTATCCATATTTGTCCATTTTTGTTATTTCTATTATGATTTATGAGTGACAATTAAAAGCATAATACCATTTTGATCCTTAAGCTAGTCATTATACAAGATTTTAGATTTTTTTAGAGTTTCTCACATTATTTTTTTTGTAAATATTTTAAGTTACTTTATAGGATAATAGGGTAATAATATTTTCATTTTGCACATAACACAAGTACATACATGCACCTCCTCATCTCCCTTTTTATGTGCTTCTTTCTGCATAAATTTTATGAGCCCTTTCTGCATCTCTTCTCTCTCTCTCTCTCTCTCTCTCTCTCTCTCTCTCTCTCTCTCTCCCCTCCCTCCCTCTTAGACATGCATCCATTTCTATTCCTACTCCCTCATTTCTCAGTCTCCTTGAAGACAAAGGAGACAAGATAAACTTAAGAAAAAATTAAGTCATTATTAAGAAAGGGGAAATTCTAATTTCAATGGGCAAGAAGAATGAGACTATTTCATGTGATTGCTTTATTTAACATAACTGTGCTAGATTATACAATATATTACCAATATGAGAAAATATTTGAGATAACTATAAATTAATTATATCCTAGTTTAGGAAAATAGACTTTTTGTTTTTATAGAATAATGGACCTCAGTGGCATATTTAAGTGTTCTTAAGGAGTAATAGCTGGATCACAATAATTAACTCTATATAAATAGACCTTTAAGAGCTCTTCCTTTAATTTCTTTACTATGGTTTATGGCTCATGTCAGAGCAATGGCACATAAAAATAAACAAGGTAATATCTATATCAGTTCAATGGAATCTGCAGTGATAATAGCTCATCCTAGGCTAGCCAATATCATTACTCAGTTGACTATACTGTGGTTGTAAGCAATGTTTTGTACAGAAGGATATGCAGGGTAATACTGTTATGCTGGGCTTCATTGATTGGGATGTCTACTTTAGGCATTGACGCAACCTTCATTCTGTCATCCTCATGGAAACAATTATTTCATTCAATGCACATTATCACACACACACACACACACACACACACACACACACACACACACACATGCATTCTCAATACAGAGATAGAATTTCCTTCTTATAATGCTTTTAGCTTTTAAGCACAATGGTCAGCTGCTGCAGAGTTTTATCACATATTTGTTAGTTTGCCCCATGTGTATGATCTCACCCATTATCAGGGCTTCTTACTGCAGTAGTACTTTATTGTGTTTGCTACTTTGCCTTAACATATGGGCATATACATGCAAAGCAAGTACCCTGCCACATACGGATCTCTACATCAATTAGAATACTTATATTTGTCCATATACCATCATTGATATTGTCTCTCTTGAAGTTTATTGGTTTGCTCAAAATACTATATATTCTATGGACATGGAAACCTGAATGTTAGGTAACCAGCATTGTAAGATTATTCATAGAAGTTTACTACATACCCCAAACTTTATGTATTCCACTGATATTTGGAATGTCTCAATGATTTTTCCAACCTCATGGTGTTCCATATTTAGAATTAGATTGCATAGTGTCTCCAAGTTGGTTTCTTTTTCATTGGAATATATATTTTAAGTTTTTCCTATGCCTTATAATGCTTCATTTCTGTGTTACATATGAGAAATGTACTCATTCTTAGATACAACACAGTCTACTTATCTTTTTCCTATTGAAGGACTTATGGGCCTTTTATGCAATTTAAAAACTATGTATAGTACTGCTGTAAATACCTATGTAACTCTCTCTTAGGTTATGAATTTTGCTTTTTGTTTGTTTGTATGTATGTTGTAATCATTTGGTAAAAATGAATGCGAATGATTTCTGGAAAACCTCTTAAGAGGTTTTTGAGATTCTTAGGAAAGTGGTAAAATGTGTGCTATAGATGTTCATTGTTCATTGCTATCAGCTGTTAATGAGAAAACCCATTATTCCAAACTTGATTCCACTACTCTAAACTTGGGCTGAGTGTTGTTAAAAAAAATACAACATGAGGCATATTTTATACTCCTATTCATCACACATACCTTCTTGAAGATTTTCAATTTCAATCATTGGTACAATTTATGATCTAAATTTATATTATTCTACCACTAAATGTTAAGAGGTCTCTATAGATCCTGAAAAGAAAAAGAAATACGCCTTTGGATACATCAGTAACCTTTCATAGACTTGTATTTATATAATGTACTATCCATAATAAAAACCACAAATTTGATGTCATTTATTAAGGCAATTTCTCTCAGAATTCATAGAATGTCTATTATGTTCCATTATGCTCTGTAATCTATCCTGGAATTTCTACTTTCTTCCTCAAAACTATCTGAAGGAGAAAAATGATTTTATTCTTAATACTGTATGTATGCCTGTGTCATTATTTCAAAATATTGAGTCCCTCGTCTCAGAATATTTTACAATGTGCTATTGAAATAATAAGTTTATAATATATAAATTATCAACTTTGTTTTTTAAGTTATGTATGTATATTTCATACATGTCTAAGAGATTGTTAAGATATGTTAAGCATTCATACATTTTACTTGGCGTGTTGATGATTTTACCCATGTGGCTCATTAGGTTTGTATGATTAGAATTTTAGTGTTATTAATGACTTGTAAGTCTATTAAGGGTTATTAAATCAGTACCAAACATAATAGGTCTTAATATTTCACAATTTTATTCTAATATTACTATTTAAATCAATGGAGATCACCTTTAACGTACACTGTAAAATATGAAACAGCTAGCTGGTCCCATGAGACAAAGGGAAATAAAAGAAAAACAAAGCTAAACCCAGATAGTCCATTCGTTTAATAAGTACATGTATAGAATATAAACAATTTTTTTCTAGATATGGAGAACTAAAGAAAACTCCCGATTGGTGATATAATGGAGGGAAAATGTGTAGATCAATGGGTGGGAAGTAGAGAGGCATGAGGAGTATACATGCTGAGTTTCACTTTCCACCTTGAACAACAGGATAGTAATTTCATTGAAACGGAAAACAAGTAAAGGAAGGTCTTAAGCTGCACTATGCTATTATTGGATTTAAGCAATAAATTATTGCTGTGCACATGAAATGGAAGACAGTGGATAAGTTCAGGAATGTCACGAGCAACACGAGAGACACTATTAAGTTATATTGTGAATACAATCATACCATCAAGTTTCATCAACAAATCCAGGATACACTTTAAAGTTAAAATCAAGGGTGAGCTGTGAAATCTTTGACTAAGAATGACACTGTTGGTTTACTCTGAGCAGGAGTTGAGAGTCAGAGATAGAGATGAGATAGGGAGAGGGAGAGGGAGAGGGAGAGGAAGGAGAGGGAAAGAAAAGAAAGTTATTAAGAGGGGAAACCTAGAAGGTAAAAGATAGGATTCTATTTAAAAAATGAGTATCTAGCGCAGGCATATGGTTTTGGCTCTTATTAACCAATACAATCAAATGAAAATACCATTTGTTCCTGAGATCAGTGCTCTTGATGAAAACTGTGAGTGTGTGTGTGTGTGTGTGTGTGTGTGTGTGAGATGTGTGTGAATGTATCTGTGTGTGCATGTGTCAGTGTGTGTATGTGATAAATGCTAGTGTATCTGATTGTATATGTGTTGTGAACGTATCTGTGTGCATGTGTGTATGATGTGTGTGAGTGTATCTCTGTGTGCTATGTGTATGTGAGTTTATCTATGTGAATGTGTCTCTGTGTGTGTGACTGTGTGTATGATGTGTGTCTGTGTGCAGAGAAATAAGTATTCTGCAGAGTGGAGGGACAAGAACCATGTCAGAAAATGTCCCCTTATGTCAGAGAGATATAAGGAAGAGATTCCAGCAAAGAAAATGGATATTACTTGATGTGTATATGAAACAAGAGAGAGGAAGCCTCAAGTTAACATGCTCAGAGGGAGTGATGTCAGTATGTGTGACATGTTACTAAGAGGAATGACTTAGAAAATACAGAAACCACTATCCTTTGCAGAGAAGGAGACATGAGTAGATACCTTTGAAGTTTATTTCAGTAAGGTTGTTAACTTTCAATCCAATTAGGACAAAAACAGAGTGAGATATCATGAAGAAATCCAAATACAGTTAGAGCTGTCAAGAATTTCGTTATGTAAGGAACAAGCTTATGGATTCTGTGATGGACGGTACTTTGAAGGAATTTCTCTTTGTCAGACTGTATATGCTGTTTTACAATTGTGCACATTATTGACTTATATTTTATATAAACTAGGATAACAACATTAAAAATTTTGACAATGGATTTCTGAGGTGTTGTTTAGTCATGGTGCAAAAGGTAATAATATAATATTAAGAAATGTTAGCTTAGAGTAGAAAATTCTAAGCTGTTTACAACAATTTCACAAGTACTAAATGAATTAGTATTATTGTCCTGAGCCTACCCTACTTTCTTCACTGCAGAAAATTTTTATGTGAATGGATACCAATATAACATTGTTTTATGAACTAACTCAAAAACAAAGTATAATTTTTAAAACATTTTAGAGATGGATAATATAATAATAGCCTTCTGTAAAAAATGGTCTTGTATTTTCAGAACAATATAACAAAACTTTAAAAGAACATAAACTATCTTTGCTAAACTTTATCATAGATATAAAAATATAGCCAATAAAGTACTATTATGTGTCTTTCAGATGATATGGGAAATCATAAATGCAATATTGGAAGGTTTAATGAGAAGAAAGTAAACATTTTTTTTCTTACTTAGAAAATAAAAAAAATATGTAAAATTATTTTCATTGTATAACTAAGAACTAGTTTTTGGCGACACTATTTAGGTTATTTTTGGGGGGGGGGATTTATCGAGACAGGGTTTCTCTGTATAGCTCTGGCTGTCCTGGAACTCACTTTGTAGGCTGGCGTCGAACTCAGAAATCCACCTACCTCTGCCTCCCGAGTGCAGGGATTAAAGGCGTGAGCCACCACACCCGGCTATTTAGGTTTCTTTAAAAATATATGATGACATAAATTGGGAATATTATAGCATTACAAATAAAGCATTTCTAGAAATAATAATGTAGGAACAAAATAGAAGAGTATTCAGGAGGCCAAAAACATGCTCTCATGATCAAACAACAACTATTATAACACTCATATTACAGAAATCTATTTAAAATTTAATGCCATCTTATCTCAAGATTTCATAGTGGTAGTCCTGCATGATATGTTCTCAGATTTAATGCAGGGATACATGTAAGCAGCATCGTGTTTTGGAAATGTTAAGTAATACAGAGACAGGAAACGTGTAACATTAATACTCTTACTGGAGACCTATGGAGCAACCTAAGTTATTTTACCTAATTTTCTGGAAGTCTAGCTTAAAAATTGCAGAGCTTATGCAGCTTAGTATATTTCCAGGTAGAAAAAAAAATGATAAAGATTTAGATTGTACAAATTGGACAGGAAATGGATAGTTACCCTACAAATAAAGGACATATGTTGAATCTATACTTTGCACATACCCATGTACTGTTTCTTTTGTTCTCATGATCCCAGCAAAAGTAATGACAGATAAATTTCATCATTTATTTTAGGAAAATTGCATGACTGAACATATATATATATATATATATATATATATATATATATATATATATGGCAGATATATTACATAGTTTATACTTGAGGTGATTAAGGTTATTATAAAAGATTAATGAAAACTTGTAAATGGTTACATGGGAGATTTTTTGATAAGTTATAGTTAATAAAATTGATGTGATAGTCATTGAACTGGCTCAAACGTAGTCCAAATTTAATGTGAAACTATGCAAATTGATGGAGAGATAATCAAACTAAACTCTTTTTAAACCTCACATCTAAATACTTTCCTGTAAATTCCATACCAAATAAAGGTTTATACAGGTTTGAAAGAAAGGTTTGCAGGACAAAATTGTGGAACTCAATAGACTAAATTTCAGTCAGGGATTCATTCTGGTTTGTGATTCCATACTTGCTAGGTATTGTTCATGAGATCTTTGTTTTCTTAAATTCTTTTTAAGCTTCCAGACATCACGTCTCTGCCTGTTTAAGCAATAAATATTGTGCAATGGTGCAAAGTATCCAATAACAAAATATTAAATATAATTTGATGTATTGATAGATACTTTACAAAATATCACACATATTTTTATTCCCAGATAGGCAGAATTGTTTCTCATTTTTTTTTCATTTCACTTCAAATTAAGAAATCAATATAAGTAGAAAAGACAACTGCTATTTACTAGCATTATCTAGCCATGAAATGACAGAGTTTAGAGCTACATATTAACTGGCAATATTCAAAGAATAAATCATTTTGTATTTCGGGTAAAATAAATGACATGTAAGTGATAGTTTCATACTCTTGTTATGCAGAGCTCTCTGTCAGTCCTTCAGAATCTACTCTTCTCATTTCTTAGAATAATATGCCCATATCTGTCAATATTCCCATGATGAGGGATCTACATAACCACACAAGTCTATTGTTTTATATAAAAATATTTAGTTCACAATAAACTAGATAGTCACAAGACAACATTAAAAAAAATAGCTGTCACAATAACTTAGGTGTGGCAGGTTGGCTCTGTCAGAGTCCCTCAACGTGGGGGAGAAATCAGGATCCTGGTACTCAGGTGGGAAAGGAGTCCATGAGTGACAAACAGATACAAACACAAGGTTGTGTTAGATCTGAATATAATTTCTCAAAGGAGCATCAGACTTATACAGAAGAAAACAAGGAAGTTAGGTGATACATGAGGTCACCTGATGCATAATGACTTTACACAAAACAGAGAAATGCATACGTTAAAGCAAGCAGGAGCCAGGCAGTGTTTAAAACTGGGATAAAAATCAGCCCTAACTAAGGTCCGCTTATTCTAGGATCCAGGTAGGGATTTTGCACCCCAGTCATAATTCTAGTCTATTGTATAACTCACCATCAGGGGGTTCTGCTCTTTCTAACCTTTTCATGAATAATGCAATACTCCAGTTCTTCCTTAAACCACAACCATCCTTCTTTCTAGACCAGTGTATATTCCTGCATTTGGGAGTGACTTGGCTGTTATTCTAAGTTTACTATGTAGAACTTGCCCTGAGATTTCTACTCTTATCCAGTAAACGGCAATGCCTGATTTTTTTTTCATTATCTCTTTCAACACTGGAGGCATTTTGTCTGAATAACTCAAATCATTTTACAAAATTCCAAGCTCATGGTCGGATCAACGACCCCCTAGGATATTGAGACACTGGTGAATGCCAGGAAGCAATGTTCAGTCTAAATTAGCTATTTGTCAAATCATTCCTTGGGGGCACCTTTAATAAAAAAGAAAAAAATACTGAAGGAAAGCACAAGGAACCTTTCACCACTATCTCAAGGACAAATCTGGACCATATCCATTTTATGGGATGCCAGAGACTCCAGGAGACCAGTTTGCTTGAAACTCTGTGCCTCAGGACCGCGGCCAAGCTTTTGGATTTGTCATGCATACTCCACTGGAGTGGGCGTGGCACTTAGGCTTTTCAATTTCATTGTATGAGTTAATTTCTTTTAGCTTTCTTTACACAATAGGTACTCTGGGATGAACTTTCTCAAATACATTCGGTTGACTAAAATTTCTCTGTCTAGCAACCCTCATGTGAACACACACCATGTAACTGGGTCCATCTGATTTTAAATACTGTAGAGGAATTTAAGTCCAGGAACATGGCTGCTCTGGCTACGAATAACATACAAAGATCATCCAGGCTCCTGTAATCCTGCTGGAATAAAGAAACACTTTTCATCCCAGGAGACAGAGAGAAGCAGATCTCTGAGTTGAAGGCCAGCCTGTAGAGCACAGGTATCAAGTAAAGAAAAGCTCAGGCCCAGGCATGGCAGTACAAACCTTTAGTCTCAGCACTCAGGAGAGCAACGTGCACATCTCAGAGATCTGGTTAGTCAGTTCTGTTACGTCTGCAGGTAAATTCAGTGCAGTGGAGTTGAGTCAGTCAGTTGGGAGTCAGTACAGCTGGGAGTTGAGTGCAGTGCAGTGCAGTGCAGTGCAGTGCAGTCGAGGTAAATTCATTCGTGAGTTCATGAAGTTCACTGCAGATCAGAAGAGGCAAGTAAAGCCAGAGAAGAAGGAGCCAGAAGATTAGATATCGAACCAAAGAATATATAATTGGTATTCCTGATATTTTATGTTATAGATATAAACAGAGCTACTTAAATAAGAACAGTGTTTATTTCCATGTATATAATCAATAGCTATATAATAGCCAGATAATTTGATACTTTCCATTTTCTAAATAAAGTTAAGTGCATATAGAGAAACTTAGTGGTATTTTTGTCCAATTAACCTTTTTTCTCCAATGAACTCTTTTGAATATGTCACTGAGTTTCTAGAAAAATAGTACTTCTTTAAGTTGTTGTTGGTTTTACAATGATAATTTTTTTTACAGTGATAATCATTTCATTTGTTGGAGAACAATTAGCAAAAACACAGTAGGCAAACTAAGAATATTATATTTTCCTTGATTTAAAATCCAGACATTTCAATGACATTATGATTTGATTCAAACACTTACTTAAGGAAGACTAGTAATTTTCTGAAAAACTGTTCACAAATAAGTATTTCTCTTAGAATATTTTCAAATATGCCAGGAATCTGAAATAAATATAATTTTATTTGGTAAATCACTTTTGTATCATTTTAAATGCACAAAACAAGAACTGTTATAGTCTGAGATTGCCACTAAAATATTCTCATATCTGTGCTTCAGACCTAATAAAGAAATTTTTGTGACCTCACTAATCTTGTTTCATATGTGTATCTAGAATCAACTATGAATAGCCATTTTATCTGTCTACCTACTCTACATGTCTGTTAGTAAATTAATTCTTGTCACACAATTTTAAACAATTTCATGCCTCCAAGTGGCACAAGAATAACCTGCTGTTTTTTTGAATCTAAAGATAGTTCTAGCTGATTTAAATGCTATTCCTGTAGTGGCTTCTTCTCTGCATTTCAGGACAACTCAAATGTATCCTTTACAGGTAAATTTTCCCCCAGCATTGATGGATATTGAGCCAGCACTGCAGATAGCTCCTTTATGTCCTTTGAACTACATTGCTGTAAGTGTCTCAGCATAATGACCTAATAAATTCAGGGTTAGAAATCTGTCCTCCCTACCTGTATTCCATCCACCTCAAAGGAAGCTGAAAGATCTCATAGAAACCCATTACTAAATCATATATTAAACAGGCAAATGTATGACTGAGCAGTGTATTTTATGTGCTTGCATAAGTGTAGACTGGTGTTCTTTTAACCACATAGTGACAGAATATAGTTCATACTTAGCAAACTCCGGTTTATAAATAAATAATGGTCACCTGGAATCATTCTCACTGGAAATGTATATTCAGTTCAAAGGAGAGATGAGAGCTATGATGCACTGCATGGTACTTATACACATACTTCTCACACCAAGGTACATATTCTGCAACCATATTATGATACACAGTATATTAACCTTTGTACTGATATGGCAGTTCTGGAATCAGTAGGAAATCAACTTAATGCTCCTGTTTTAGCAAGAGAGTTGAAGAGTGTACTGTGGAGTAAGCTGTTGCAAAGGAACCATCATATCTGATAAACACTTACGGTTGTGACATTCTCTTCATGGTTTAAATTTTCTTCAGTTGTAAACAACAGGAAGGATTGTTTCTGAGCATCATCTCGTTCTACATTGTTAAGTATCATTGTAAAGCAGGTGGCAGTACAAGTCAATGGATGCAGTGTACCAAATTCTTATGACATCTTAACCTAGAAAAAGCAATTAAGGCAACTCAGGAAGGCTGAGTTCGAAATAATTAGTTATTCCCAGCCATGAACCCTTTAGTTGGTTACCCAATTCCAAGTGATCAGCCATGAAGACATATGCATACAAGAAGCAATGCACAGTCTCACTAGGTTGTATTTATATATATATATGCACATGGGCACATACATATATATCTTTAATTTGCCAGTAAGGGAAAAACAGGAAAGGTTTTGGGGGAAAGATTCTGGCATTACCTTGTATTTCTTTATGTATAAAATGGAAACAGAATTATATACCTTAAAGAGAGTTTGATGGTAGTGTGGACAACAAAGAAAGAAAGGGTGCAGCAAAGAAAATTCAGAATTTGTAAAAGACTGACATATTATTATTGATTATTTATTCGTATACATATTATGACACATTTTTTATAGAAATTAGCCAGAACTAAAGTCTGTTTATACCAATGGACATCTATACAGTTGGAATAGACATATGGAACATTTGAAACTTCATATTGGATTTGGGTGGGGAGAGGGTACAGGGAACTTTCAGGATAGCATTTGAAATGTAAATAAAGAAAATATCTAATAAAAGTATAAACAACCTAACAAAGGGGAAAAAAAGAACATATTTTTTCCCTTAGCTACCACCAAAATTAAATTTAAAAAAACTATGACCGAGTTAGAATGAGAAAATCACTTAAAATCACTACTTAATAACTCATGTCTACTTCCTACCTCCATTTGGTCCTTCCTCGTCTCCTTACACTCACCCTTTCTTTTCCATTTCCTACATGCTATGTGGTACCACACTTGCAATTGCCTGTTAATGTACTGATACATGCTTGGCTCCACCTATATGATAGAACATATTTTCTTTTTACTTTCTTATGTTGTGTGACTTTACATTCATATTATACATTTAAAGTATATGCTAGAGATGAATAATATCCATACATATGTAATACGCATATTTGTTATATATAATATGTGTTATATATATGTTTAAATATATATATATATATANANNTNTATATATATATATATATTTAAACTTATATACCATATTTAAAGTTGCATTCCTCTGTTGCTTGACACCTAGTTGATTTTATTTTCCAACCCCAATAAGATCATATGAATAACATGCAATGTAGTTATTGTAATTATGAGCTATAAGCCTAGATCATGCAGATCTAACACTATATTAACTTATTCTCCAACTGTAAGACCCCTTGCTACTTAAGGTTTATCCTGGCCATGTGGTTCCTGGCATCCTTCTCCTTGTCTTCCATCCTCTCTCCTTCCCTTTTCTTCCTCTTCCCTTCATCCCTTCCCCTACTCTCAAAGACCAGCCTTCAACTGCTCAATCACAGCACCTGAGTAAGTGGTTGACTGCTGAGTTGGGGCTAACTCCTCTTGTAGAAGCAAAATAATTAACATCAGACTACAAACAGCAGAAATAAAGCTGGTAAAAATATCTCTATAATAGGTAATGGAGTTCTCTTTGTATGTGCTCAGGAGTGAAATGGCTTGCTAGGCATTATGGAAGTTCTAGGTTTAACATCTGAGACAACTTCAAATTGATTCCACAATGCCTGCATTAAATTGAAATGCAACCAACAACAAATAAAAGGTTTCTGTCTTTTCAACATTTGTTTTTAGATATTTTTGGTCTTTACCATTATTATTGGAGTAAGATGAAATCACAGAGAAGTTTTGATTTGCATTTCTTTGATATATAGTGGTATTGAACACTTCTTTTTTTCCTTTTTTCTTTTGTATATATAATTTTGTGTTTTAATATTTCAGTTAAAAGCAAGCAAAAATAAAACCATGAAAGCCAGATCTTATCCTTACTATCTTGGGCAAGTTGTCTAGAGTTTATGACTATCATTTCCCCATCTGTAAAATGGGGAGACCTATCTCCTGGGATTCTTGTGATGATAAAACAAAGTAGCATGTAGAAACTGAATAGCTGAATGCTTGCCACACTCCTATCTTCTTTCCTATTTGAAAAGCTTTTACATTTTAAAAATTTAATTTAAAAATGTTGTCTGATCACGATGCATAAGTTTCATTACATGCAAGTATATAATTGCTTTGAGCAATCCTCTATCTTGTTTGTCCTCATCTCCCCGTTCATTGTTTTGCGAAACTCCCCTCCAGTTTCACTTTGACTCTCACAAAATCTGTGAATACATGACTATATATCCGTTGCACATCAATGGATGCACGCATAAATAAATTGAGGTATAGTTACAAAATGAAACCTTTTTAGTCACAAAGAACAATGAATTTATTTGGCTTCTCATTCTCTCAAGGTTTTCTGATTCCTGGCAAAAGGTTTTCCAATATTCCTAGCCTTTGAACATTATTTGTCTTTGGGAATGGTAAGTGGTTTTTTTTTTTTTCAG
This sequence comes from Mus pahari, assembly GCF_900095145.1. Taxonomy (NCBI): domain Eukaryota; kingdom Metazoa; phylum Chordata; class Mammalia; order Rodentia; family Muridae; genus Mus; species Mus pahari. The sequence continues at coordinate 66,161,198 of NC_034600.1, forward strand.
ACTAAATAATTGTATTCATTCAATGTTGGTCTATCTCTGTACTTATGTTTTTCTTTTAATTATTTTATTTACATTCCAGTTGTTGCTCCCCTATGTCCACCTCTCCTGCTGTCCCTCATCCCATTCCTCCTATCCCTTACCTCCTAGAAGGTGTTCTTTCCCCACAAGGCCTCCTGCTTCCCTAGGGCCTCAAGTCTCTCAAGGATTAAGCATATCTTCTCTGACCTAGGCCAGGCCAAACCAGGCAAACCTCTGCTACACAAGTGCCAGGGGTCTTGGACCAGCCTGTGTATGCTCCTGGTTGGTAGCTCACTGGGAACTCCCTGGGGTCTGGGTTAGTTGAGACTGCTGGTCTTCCTATGGGGTCACTCTCCCCTCAGCTTCTTCCAGCCTTTGTCTAATTCAACCATAGGGATCCCCAACTTCGGTTCAATAGTTGGGTGTAAGTATCTGCTTCTGTTTCTGTCAGCTGCTGGTGTCACCTCTTGGAAGGCAGCTGTGCCAGGCTACCATCTGTAAGCACATCATAGCATAGTAAAGTCAGTCCCCTCATGAGATGGATCCCACATTGGGCAGGTCACTGAACCTCCTTCCCTTCACCCTCTTCTCCATTTTTGCCCCTGCTGTGCTTTTGGACAGGAACAATTGTATGGAAGGAATTTTGACTGTGGGTTGGTATCCCCGTCCCTCCACTTGAGGCCCTGTCTATCTAATGGAAGTGGACTCTTCAAGTTCCCTTTTTCCAATGTTGGCCATTTTGGCTAAGATCAACCCAATGAATCCTGGGAGTATCTCACCTCCCGGGTCTCTGATATTTTCTAGAGGGTCCTCAGACCTCACACTCCCCAAGGCTGCTAATTTTCATAAATTCTCTTGGCCCTCTGGGCTTCTCTCCAGTCCCTTCCCACCCATATCTAATCCTGTTGACCCCCCCCTGCCTTCTTCTCCCCTCTCCTGCCCAGGTCCCTCCCTCCGTCTGCCTCCTCTGTTTATTTTCTTGCCCATTCAAGCTGGGGTTTAAATCCTCTTCAATGGAGTCTTTCTGCTTGTTACACTTTATGATCTGTAGGTTGGGTCCTAGAAACTCTGTACTTTTAATATTCACTTACCAGTGAGTAAATACTATGCAGGTCATTTAGGGTCTGAGTTACCTCATTCAGCATGATATTTTCTGGTTCCATTCATTTACCTGCAAAATTCATGATGTCCTCATTTTTAGTAGATAAATATTATTCCATTGTGTACATGCACCATATTTTCTGTATTCATTCTTTGGTTGAGGAACATGTGGGTTGATTGCATCTCCTGGCTATTACTGATGAGGCTGCTATTAACATGGTAGATCATTTCTCCTTGTGGTATGATGGGGCAACTTTTGGTAATATGCCCAAGAGTAGAATAGCTAAATCTTCAGATAGAACTACTTCCAATTTTCTGAGGAATTTCCAGATTGATTTCCAGAGTGGATGTATCAGTTTGCAATCCCCCCAGCACTGGAGGAGTGTTCTTCTTTCTCTATATGCTCTCTACCGTGGATCGTCACTTGAGTTTTTGACCTTAGCCATTCTGATTATTGTAAAGTGGAATATCAGAGTTGTTTTGATTTGCATTTCTCTGATGACTAAGGACTTTAAACATTTCTTTTTTTTAAAAGTATCATAAATATATTTTTGATAAAGATAAAACTGTCTTACACACATGCTTGCTGTGTATGTTGAGTCAAGGCTCTACTCTTTAATAGCCTTGGGAATTGAGGCTAAATATGTTTCCCCCTGTTTTAATTAGATATTTTCTTTATTTACATTTCAAATGTTATCCCCTTTCCTGGTTTCCCATTCAGAAACCCCCTATCCCATCCCACCCTCCCCTGCTTCTATGAGGGTGTTCTCATATATACCCACCCACTCTCTCCTCACTGCCCTGGCCTTACCTTTCACTGGGGCATAGAACCTTTACAGGACCAAGGTCCTCTCCTCCCATTGATGCCAGATATGGGCATACTCTGCTACATATGCAGTTAAAATGTCCAATATCTTTTAAAATTCAAAGTCTTTCAAATGTGGGCTCCACTAAAACACGTTCTTCCTTTAAGAGGGAAAAATATCAAGGCACAATCACAATCAAATCAAAAATCAGTGTCTAGCCATCCAATGTCTGGGATCCAACTCACAATCTTCTGGGCTCCTCCAAGGGTTTGGATCACTTCTCCAGCAATTCCCTTTGTAGAATACACGTTGTCTTCTAGGCTCCAGCTGCCTGTACTCCACTGCTGTTGCTGTTCTTGGTGCTCATCTCATGGTCCTGGCATCTCCGAAACACTTCATGACCCTTTCAGTCCTGTGCCAGCAATTGCAACTGAGGCTGCACCTTCACCAAAGGCCTTCCATGTCCTCTCACAGTGCAGAGCATCAGCTGCTCTGCATGACCCCTTCATGCCTTCAAAACTAGTACTACCTGGGTGACTCTTACACATTACGAAGTCCCATTGCAGCACGACGTACAGCCATGATTGTCTCTGGAATACAGCCTCTGTGCTCTAAGAAAACACTTCCCAGAAGATTTCACCTCAAAGATGTTGGTCTCTTCTTAATCACCGCTAATTTCTTAGCACCACCTAACCAGCATCAATAGTCCAAGTGATGCAAAGGTTTCACTTTAGTAGTTCTGGTATCTTACTAATCACAGCTGATTCTTCAGCCCCAGCTAACCAGAACCACAGAATCTTCACAATCAAAATTGCAATGGCCCTGAAAAGAGTCTTTAATCTTCCTTCTGAAATTTTACAAGTCAGGCCTCCATCTTCTGCACTGTTATCAACATTCTCTTCCAAGCTCCTACACAACATCCCACAGAGCTCTTGACACTGAATGGACCTTCTAGCCCAAAGTTCCAAAGTCCTTCCACAGTACTCCTCAAAACATGGTTACGTTGTCATAGGAATACCCCACTATGCTGGTACCAATTTGTCTTAGTCAGGGTTTCTATTCCTGGACAAACATCATGATCAAGAAATAAGTTGGTGAAGAAAGGGGTTATTCAGCTTACACTTCCATACTGCTGTTCATCACCAAAGGAAGTCAAGATTGGAACTCAAGCAGGTCAGGAAGCAGGAGCTGATGCAGAGGCCATGGAGGGATGTTCTTTACTGGCTTGCTTCCCCTGGCTTGCTCAGCCTGCTTTCTTATAGAACCAAAGACTACCAGCCCAGACATGGTACCATACACAAGGGGCCCTCCCCCTTGATCATTGAGAAAATGCCTTACAGCTGGATCTCATGGAGGCACTTCCCCAAATGAACCTTCTTTCTCTGTAATAACTCCAGCCTGTGTCAAGTTGACTCACAAAATCAGCCATTACATAGATCATTTGAGACTCCTCAGTTGAGAATTCTTTGTTTAGCTCTGTACCCTGATTTTAATAGTGTTATTTGGTTCTCAGGAGCCTAAATTTTAGAGTTCTTTGTATATTTTGTATATTAGCCCCCTATGGGATTTAGGATTGCTAAAGATCTTTTTTCCAATCTGTTGGTTGCCTTTTGATCTTATTGACAGTGTCCTTTGCCTTACAGAAGCTTTGCAATTTTATGAGGTCCCATTTGTTGATTCTTGATCTTACAGCACATGCCACTGGTGTCCTGCTCAGGAATCTTTCCTCTCTACCCATATCTCCGAGGCTTTTCCCCACTTTCTCCTCTATAAGTTTCAGTGTCTCTGGTTTTATGTGGAGTTATTTGATCCACTTAGTCTTGAGCTTTATACAAGGACATAAGAATGGATCAATTCGCATTCTTCAGCATGCTAACCACTGTGGTTTATTTATATATCGTCTTTCATGAAGAACTTTTCACTTCTCTTATTGATCTGTAAGAGTTTGTTATGTACTTCAGGAATGATACTTTGGGGCTTCTTGTTCTTTCTCAGAGTGCTTTCTTATCATATCCTAGATCACAGAACCACTGGCAGCACAATCCGCACTGAGCTGTGTCCAACCATGTCACTCATTAATCCAGAAATGAACCATGGTCTTGTACACAGACAAATCTTGTAGAATAGTTTCCTCAGTTAAGAGTGCTTCTTCCCAAATGACTGCAACTTGTATCAGGTGGACATAAACCTAAGCAGACAGGTCGTGCCTGCGGACTCTATAGGCTTCTGGAGCAGGGACAGCTCTGGTAGCATCACAAGCATCATGGACTTAAGCAGCTGAGTATGATGCTCTGGTTGCGGTTGTCAAATGCTATTGTCTTTAGAAATGTTCTTTACACATTACGCTGCTTCATTGCTTTTCTATTTCATGTAAGAAATACCCACACTTATCTTAATTCATTTTAAGATTACTCCCCACAGCTAAAGGGGTGATAAACATGGACTGTCACTATAATTAATTCAGAGTATGCCTATTGAGAAAGTTCTACTTAGAGATACCCATTACCAAGGTAACTATACAAGCTAATCAGTAATTTTAGGGCCACTTCTGGGAACTCCTCTAGTTATTATAAATCACTACAATTGGTTTAATGCTGTACTTATATACTTTAAAGAAATTATGCAAATATAGCTGAAAAGCTGATCACTAAATAGTCATTTTTCTCTCCTTAACCTGCTTATTTTCACCTAATTACTATACAAGAAGTTTTTAGTTGAGTTTCAATACCAGAATATCTAGTTATTTTTTTAAACAATTTGCTCTTTAAAGTAAATTTGGATTCGTGGAATGTAAAATTTTAGAGCTTGTAAGTGTGATGACATGTCTATGATCCCAGAGAGACAAGTAACAACAAACCTAAATAAGGATACAACAAAATTCCTAACTGGTGAAACAGTTTAATAAATTTTATTTGGGTTACTTATAGTTGCTTACAGGAACAATCGTAACTCAGAGAGCTGCGTTACCAATTCCAACTCAAGGGAGGGTAACACCTCAGAGAAGATGGAAACCTACAACATACTTTACATCTTGCAGGCAGATCCACAGTTTGGAGAGTATCCTTTTTCAGGTATTTCATTGGTCTGAAGCTCTTTCGTTTTGTCTGAAATGGTCTCTCGGAGGTTCGAGTGGTTATATCTGAATGGGGAACAAAGGAACAGTAACTCCGTAGTTTCAGGAACATTCTGACCATCCTCTGAATAGACATGGGATTCTCTGTAGGGTGGGATGTTTCTCCTTCCTTAAAACCTCCTATTAGTTCTACCTTCTGATTAACTCCCTGTGTCCTAACAAGCTTGCCTTCATTATGGAAGTTTTGAATTGTTCGTAAATGCTATACAACAAGGCAGTGGTATTTTCTGTTATGCTTATACACAGATTTTTTTTTTTTGATTTACTAGCATTTTTTTTAATTCGATATTTTCTTTATTTACATTTCAAATGTTAACCCCTTTCCCAGTGTCCCCACCCCCGAAATCCCCCTATCCCATTCCTCTTCCCATTGCTTCTATGAGGATGTTCCCCCATCCACCCACACACTCCCACCTCCCTGCCCTGGCATTCCACTACACTGGGGCATTGAGCCTTCATAGGACCAAGGGCCTCTCCTCCTATTGATTCCTGACAAGGCCATTCTCTGGTACTTATGCAGCTGGACCTATGGGTCCCTCCATATGTACTCTTTGGTTGGTGCTTTAGTCACTAGGAGCTCTAGGGGGTCTGGATGGTTGATGGTATTGTTCTTCCTATGGAGTTGCAAACCCCTTCAGCTCCTTCAGTCCTTTTTCTAACTCCTCCAGTGGGGACCCCATGCTCAGTTCAATGGTTGGCATCTGCCTCTGTATTTGTCAGGCTCTGGCAGAGCCTCTCAGGAGACAGCCATATCAGATTCCAGCCAGCAAGCACTTCCCAGCATCCACGATATTGTTTACTGTATATGGATGACCTTTCCTTCAGCCTCTGCTCTACACTCTGTCTCTGTATTTTCTCCAGTGAGTATTTTGTCCCCCTTCTAAGAAGGACCGAAGCATCCACACTTTGGTCTTCCTTCTTCTTGAACTTCATGTGTTCTGTGAATTGTATCTTGGATATTCTGACCTTGGGGTTAATATCCACTTATCAGTGAGTGCATACCATGTGTGTTATGATAGGGTTACCTCACTCAGCTTGACTCCCAGGTGCTCTCACCTGCTCAGGATCACAGGCAAAGAGGATCACAACATCTGCCCCAACACCAAGAGTAACTGGGACCCCCCCCCCCCCGATTCAGGGAAGCAGGAATCCTTGCCTGGCCAGTGACACCTTTTAACCCATACCCACTCTCAGCAATGGACAGATCATGGAAACAGAAACACAGTAAAACTAACAGAGGTTATGAACCAAATGGATTTAAAAGTTATCTATATAACATTTCATCATAAAACCAAAGCATATACCTTCTTCTCAGTACCTCATGGTACCTTCTCCAAAATTGATCATATACTTGGTCACAAACAGACCTGAACAGATGTAAGAAGATTAAAACAATTTCATGCATCTTATCAGATCATCAACGACTAAGGCTGGACTTCAATAACAACAAAAACAAAAGAAAGCCCATATGCACATAGGAGATGATTTACTAAACCTATATAAATATCATATAACCATATATTAAAACCATCACTGTAGAATTTCAGTTTCATGGACTTGTTATTATAGAAAAGAATCCAAGGGGCTACACAGAGAAACCCTGTCTTGAAAAACAAAAAACAACAAAAAAAAAAAAAGAAAGAAAAGAAAAGAAAAGATTCCATAATTTTATATTGATGAGTACACACATGTATTTAGATGGATATGGTGGCTAGACAATGATGTTTATCCTGCCCAGAGTTTGGCTTATATACTTCATCATAATACTTTTCATCTCTTTCCTTTATAAAATATTTTCCTGTGTAATGAACTAGGAAATGTAAAAACTAAACTTATCCTTGTCAATTTTCCAATGCACACAATGCTTTTAACACCCTGTAAAATTACTGTGCTATATAGGGTTGGATCATTTTATGCAGAGCACCCCCTGAGATACAAGAGCAAATTATTGAACTAAAATCTGCCAATACAAGACACAATTCTCATCCCAAAAATGATAAGAGAGTTCATGCTGTGTACCTATATATGTAGCCATGGGCTAGGAACATAGATTTAGGTCAAACCAAATGCTGTGTCCATGTGTGGTAACAGTTTATGGAAGATTTTAACACAACAATGAAGAAAGTCATAAATTAAGACATTTCAAATTCATTGGTATACATGTCAGAGAGGCAATCCACGGCCAAGTGGGGAAACCTCTATTATAGCCTCCAGACACTGTCTGGCAGCATGTTTTAGGTTTTGGGTTGGTGAGAGCTAGTGAGTGGCTTGCCAAGTTAATAATTTTGCTAAAATTCTTACCTGATAGTTATGAGGATATTAGATTAGACACTAAGGTAAGAAACAAGTGATTAATAATAAGGACTAAAATAAATCATAATGAATTCTGATCAATTATTGGGTCTGCTGCATTCTAACATTTTTATCATCGTTGAAGTTTTTTTTAATTGGATATTTTCTTTATTTATATTTCAAATGTTGTCCCTTCTCCAGTTCTCCAGATTGCGTAAATGTACCACATTTTCTGTATCCGTTCCTCTATGGAGGGACAAGCTGGCTTGTTTTTCCGCTTCTGGCTATTATAAATAAGGCTGCATTTCTCCTTGTTATATGTTGGAGCATCTTCTGGGTATATGCCCGGGAGTGATTTATCTTGGTTGCAAGTAGTACTATGTCAAATATTATGAAGAACGGCCAGACTGATCAGTTTATCAGGCTTACAGAAGGCTTAGATGACAATATGACTCCTTTCTAGAATCTTTCATTCATAAGCACCTTGGCCACTCAATATATCGGCCATTGGAACCTTAGTTACAATTTGTTGTTTTGAAACCTAAAGGCATGCCTGAGAATAGAAGTGGTTAAGAGACTTTTAAGGGTCTAATGTTCAAAAATCTGAGTCTTATGACTTTATAGGTTACGTATCCAGCTATAGCTTTAAACCACATTTGGAACTATCTTGATCTTGTTGTGTAGGTTTTGTTACATATACTGTGTCCTTGGCCTTCATACACCTTTATCTATTTGTCCAACATTAGTCCTGATGCATGTTCCCAATTTCCTTCTCTACTGCCAACATTTCATTTGATAAAAGTACCATGAATCCAATCAGAATCCTTCTTCATGAATTTGTAGTCTAATCAAATCAAAGAAATTTTGATACCTCATTCTGCTCAATTCAAATTATCAGTTAGTCACAGGATACTAACTTGGGTTTCATGGCCCAATCAAACAGGGAGAAATGTCCTATAACTGGGATATTTGACAGGTTTGTTTGTGAAAATGCAGAAAGCCAAGGTCCTAGATCTCTCACTTCTGTTTAAGAGGTCAGGAGCACATCTGTGACATGCAGACACTATATTCTTCTGAAATACTGGAAGTGAATGAAGCAAACCAAGGTATTGGTATATGGTAAAATAATTCAAGTGCCACAAGGACACCATGGATTCCCTCACCAAAGAGACAGAGCTCCTGAGTCTGAGGTAATGGTCAGACTTTTCCACAAAGCAAAGTTGCATCCAGTTTTGCTGAGGTGTTCCACCATGAACACATTTGGAATATTGACATTTCAGATACAGTGTCTCATGCCACATGAGTGGGAAAGAGTGAAGTCCTGTCTGCTTCAGAATCAAGATCTCTGCATCATTTCCCTGAACACTGGGCACATCATCTCACAGCTCATGTTCAAGTTAAAAAGGCAGAAGCATGAAATGAAGAGGTTCTGGCACACTGCCAAGACCCTGCAGCAGCTGCCTGTCCAGGTGGGATTTTATGGGGCTTAGACTGAGGAAATGTCACTCAAGTGCCTGACACCATTGTCTTCTCCCAGCCGGAGGTGTGATCGTTGATGGCTCAGTGGGCATGAGAGCTGCAATTAATGCGTTGGGCAGAGATGGCTCTTCCATAGGATTCATTAGTCACTTCTAAAAATACAAACCTAAATACCAGCAAACAAATGACTTCCCCTGGAGGGAATGGCAGAACAGGGCCTTTCCATTTTCCAGCTGGACATTCCAAGGAGAGTGAGGTCCTATTTTATATGTGAACTGGGAAATATTGGAATGAAGAGAATGCAAAATGTGGTAAATATTGCTTGAATTGTGTTTTCTGTGCATATAACTTAGTATACATGTGCATATAAGTTAATATGCATAGAATTGATTTGTAATATGTCAGAGGTAGTTTGCTTCACAAAATTAGCATGTATATTTCCACTTTGGCATTTTTCTGTTTATAATAAATTCTTGAGTTGGTGACCAATGTCAGAGGACACATGATTCTGGTTTATATGATTACTATCTTATTTAAAGTTGATTATCAATACAGTCGACTTTAAATTTCATCAGAGTGACAGAGTACACAAAATAACTTTCTAAGAATCAATACTTAAGATTAAGTATTTGTGGATGAAATGGATTTCATTGTGAGGTAGTCTCTGGATTGCCTTTCCTTCAGCCTCTGATCCAGTTTTGTCCCTGACACTATTGCTGATGCCAAGATGTACTTACAGCCAGGAGGTTGGTATGATTGCCCTCTGAGAGGCTCTGCCACCACCTGACTAAGACAGATGCAGATACTCACAGACAACCATTGGACTGAGCCCAGGATCTTCAAAGGAAGAGTTAGGCAAAGGACTGAAGGAGCTGAAGGAGATTGTAACCCCATAGGAACTATGACATATCAATTAACTGGACCCACAGCTCTTCCAGGGACTAAATTACCAACCAAAGGGAATATATGGGCCAGTCCACGGCTCCCACTACTTATGTAGCAGAGGATTGCCTCATTTGGCATCAATGGAGGGTAGGTACTTGGTCCTGTGGAGGCTTGATGCCCTGGTGATGGGCGATACTAGAGGGTGAGGCAGGAGTAGGTGGGTAGGTGGGAGATCACTCTCTTAAGAGGCAAAGGAGAAGGGAAGTGTGAGATTTTATGGAGGAGAGACCATCAGGGCAGGAAAACATTTGTAATGTAAACAAATAAAGCAATTAACAAATAAATAAATAAAAAGAATCACTTGGTCTCAGTGTTTACAATTGCTTCTGAATAACTGTAGAGAATAACTAGCAAAATGATATAGTGTCAACTCGGTATGTATCTATAATATTATCTGATTTGGTTATCAGACTTGTATTGATATACTCCTGCACCGGGGAAAATATATAATATTTATGTGATTTAAAATATTTTCTTCCGTGCTGACATAAGAGAGTATTTTTCTGTGTCGATCAAAACATATTTTGTAAAGTCATTGGAATATTGGCTTAAAAACAAGAAATCACTGTAGAACATTTCATTGACATTCAATAGGGAAATAGTGCTGACAGAATGTTACAAGTCCTGGAGTGGATGGAAGCCAAGAGAGTAAATTAAAAACAGTCTGATAGCTGTCTTTACATTTTACAAGGCAAGCAATATGATCAAGTTGTTGGGCTGACATCATAAAATCATTTGAAAGCAAGAAGGAGCTCCTTATAAAAAGATTCCCTTCTTTTTATAACCTTGATACTTTCATAAAAAAGTGCAGCTTTGAAGTGTTGGCAAGCAGGACATCTATACAGAGTTCATATGTACAAGTCACCTGTTTGTTCGCAGCGACTTTATATCCACCTCAAGGACAAATGAACAAACTTTCTCCCGAATTGAATCGGCTGCACACTTATTGGGCCACTTATCTATATCTTGGTTTATAAACACCACGTATTTACACCAAGCTCTGACATGTGTTTTCATACATCACCCTGACAACATAATGCCTGAGGACAAGTAAGCTTACTGTGCTCACAAGCAGATACTTTATCATACTTTGCAGTAAGGTCTTATCCATCAGTCTTCCTTTCATCCACTCATGTAGTAGTAACATCAGTATGTTAAAAAAATGAAATCAATAATGTATTCATGAACACAGTTCACATACACTATTAAATCATTACTATGCAATTATCTTCTTTGTAACATGTAGGCAAGACCTCTGATCCTTGAATCTATGATTAGGAAAATGCAGTTTTTAGTGTAAATTTATGTATATTCAAAGAAGAAAATATCTAAGTATCCCAGTCCTTGAGAAACTTACTCTTAGATACTATTAATGAAGAAACTTTTTGATTACAGGTTTTCTGATCATTTAATTACTCTTCTGACACAATGTGTTCAGATTCAATTTGTATCTGCGTTCAGATATCTATGTGTTATAGTCCTATATTGTTGAAGTAATTGCATACCTTATACTATAATAATTAGCCATTGACTAGAGCTATTCTACATTGTTTTGAATGTCACATATTTCTTTTTTCCTCTTCTTACTATTTTTATTATTATTATTATTATTATTATTATTATTATTATTATTATTACTGTTACTATTATTAAATTCCACTCACTGGCCCAGGACTGGTAACTCCACTCCCAATTCCTACTCCATCCCTCCTCTCTTATTCCTCTGAGTAGGTGAGATGCCCCTGTGTATTTCCCATCCCTGGCGCTTTAAGGCTTTGCAAGGCTAGGTGTTTCTATTTCCACTGAGGCTAGAAAATGCAGCCCAGCTAGAAGAACATATCCCACATAGAGGCAACAGCTTTGGAGATGGCCATCATTCCCATTGTTCGGGACACACATGAAGACCAACCTGCTCATCTGCTACATATGCAGGGGGAGGCTGAGGTATAGCCCATGTACGTTCTTTGGTTGGTGACTCAGACTCTGAGAGCTCCAAGATTTCAGGTTAATTGATGCTGTTGGTCATCCTGTGGAGTTCCTATGCCCTTCAGGAAACACAATCCTTCCTCCTTTTCTTCCATACGAGTCTCCAAGCTGCATCTACCGTTTGGCTATGGGTGTCTGTATCTGTCTGAGTCAGCTTCTGAGTGAATCCTCTTAGAGGACAACATACTCCTGTCTGGAAGCATAACAAAGTATCATTAATAGTGTCAGGGATTGGTACTTCTGCATAGGATGGGTCTCAAGTGGGGCTGGTTATTGTTTGGCCATTTCCTCAGTCTCTGCTCCATCCCCTGTGTCTGCATTTCCTAGAGACAGGATAAATTTTGGGTTGAAAATTTTGTGGTTGGGTTGGTGTTTCTCTTGCTCCACTGGGGTTCCTCCATGGATATGGGAGGTGGGAATGTCACATATTTCAATGGCATTCAATGTTCAATTGCTTTAGTGTCAGGAGATATATGTATACATCAAGCATTAGTGTTGCATACATGGATTTAGAAAGGTATATCTAGGAAAATATAAAATGAAAAACAAAATAAAAGAAATTTAAAAAATACTTCCATACAAGATAATTGATAAATATAACATTTGTACAAGGATTCTCAGGAACACAGGTTACAGGGATTTTTTTCCAAGAAGATGTTAATAAGTATCTATTCACCCCAGCGATGACACCAATGACAGACTAAAGAAATGGCTCCACCAAAGTCTACATTAATCAAGAAATGAGCTAGTAGAGTTTTGTTCAAAAAATGAGTGAGGGTCTACTAACAAGAACTTGACTGACTCAAGCAAGTGCATCACCAAAGCACCCAACCACAGTTGCTGCTCATAAAAATTGTATCATGTCTGACCCTTGCTCAAGCAGCAGAGAGTTCTAAATAAGAATCTTAACTTTTAAACAATTACCTAACAAGTGCTCCCTTCTCATACAAACTTATTGAAAGGTACGGTGGGAATTAATTTATTTGTATATTTATCTTCCTAATGAGACTTTCTACTTGTCCAGGAAAGGCTATTTCTGTTCAGAGGGAACACCTACTTGGCAGAATGTCTTTTTTTTCCCATAAGGGATACCTGGTATATTGGGAGACAATATTTTCATACTAGATTAGTTGGTACTAAGTGGTAGTTAATTTGTAGAAATCTGGGACAGTGGAAAACATAATAAAAGGCACAGAGTAGATGTGCATAATAATAGTAATGACATATCATTCATCCATACACACTCACACACACACACACACTTATATATATATATATATATATATATATATATATATATATATATATATATATTATATCCTAGAATTCTAGTAGAGGGAATGTTGGCACCCCTTACAAAGAATTCTTGATTTGAAAGTAAAGGGACTCAGTCATTTCTGTCAATGAATTTTGAAGAATTTGCCAGGCAAAATTTTAAGACAATAAAATGAAACATGAAACAATACCACAAAGGACACAGAATGTCAAAATAGTTCAATGAGAAAGAAAGCAGATTTAGACTAAATTAATGATAGTACTAAATGAAGGAGAAAGAACGATATGGGGGATGGAGGGTGAAACCCTGTCAGCAGGGACAGGAGGCAGCATTTGGGACGTAAATAAATAAATTGATTAAAAAATATGAATCTGTTGCACTGTGATAAGGATAAAGGATTAGCTTTATGTTTTCAAGGATACATACAAATTTCTGGAGATGTTTAGAGAATATCATGGGTAGCACCTTGAAAAAGTTACGTGAGAAGTCTGTTACTGCCTGACTGCAAGCTACCTAGCATTTACTGTAGCAAGGTCAGTTTGCTGGTAAGTGTCCATCTCAGTGCATCAGCGGTGCCTTGATTAGAGACAGTAAACTAATATAAACTTGTGCAAACCCCAAATGACAGAGGTGACTACAAACTTTGCCTAAAGACTAAAGAAGTACAAATGTTATATCATATACTTTGTTCATAACTACTGTATACATTATATACTATAATTACATATCTCCTCATACATAGAATAGACTTAATTCTTTTATTCTGTTTTTAACTACTCAAGGAATCTCCCAACAAGTGGTTTAGGATAAACTTTTTGTATTATTTTATTTATTTGTTGTCTTAACTATATTATTTTTTTAACGAGTTGGTAGCTAAAAAGGACATTCATTCACCAGTGGTATTACCTTTAGAGTTTTGCTTGATGTGCATATACAGAAAGTTTGAATTGTTCTAATGCCCATTTACTATTAATGGCACAGTAAGAAAATGTCTGTGACTCAAGGTCATAATAAAAGATGCTTATTTGGTTCTCAGGGTTCTGAAGAAAAGGCCCGAGTCTGTCAGTTCTGATGGGGCCAAGGCCCAAGTGTGAGGTCTTTAATCTTTTTAATGAATTTTGAATATTCTTTTTTTTGAGTGCAGTGTTATTTCTCTAGGTCATGCAAGAGGCCATTTACATCAGTAGAACCATAAAAACGAAAGTTAAGGAGAGGGCTTTGTGCAGTCAAGTGGCTTTACAGCTGAGCTAAGCATCAGATTATGCAGCTTAAAGTTCACACAATTAACCTGTAATACAGATAAACAAACAAAAGAATAGTTCAAAGTATCCAAACAAATTATAATTTTGACCACCACTTTATAGGTTTTAGATCTTCATTGGCAACTACGTACCTATGCATATAATATTACAATGTATATATTATAACTCAGGTATGTGAGACTCAATAGTTGGCCTAATAAATAAGACATGTGGTCTCTAATCATGAAGAACTCAACACAGGTTTAGGTCAGAGAGAAGTGAGGATCTCTGTGGCTTCCTTGTTGATCACTTAGCTCCAAATTCAGTGAAATACTGTCTCAAAGAAACAAAATGGAGAAAGAGAAAGAAAAAAAAAAAAACCTGTTATCTTCCTGTGCCCTATGTGTGTACACATCTGCACACATAATACAGATATACCACACTTACATTCCACAAATCCAAAATGGGATTAAATATTTAAAGATACACAGTGCCATAAATAGACACACAGAGTGGAGCGGGTAAGAACTATCCACACAAAACGCATGAATTTTAACATCAATGTGAAATACATGAAAGGAGGGAGAAAGATAAATGGGGAAATTATGTGACTCTATCATCTTCCAGGAAAAAAAATCATTTTAAAAAATTAGACATATATGTATGCTTTACAATATCATAGAGAACATAAGAGTGTTTAGACAGAATACTCATTATTACTGATAATTACTGATTTGTGCTAGTGAAGGTGCAAAACAGACTCACATTTAAAGCTCAATAATTCCAAAACTAGTAGACATTGGGTTTCTAATGCTAGGCATACTGAAAGACCTCAGGAATGCAATTCTAGTTCTCCAGTGAAGACCAACTTCAGCACAACCACAGATCCTAGTAGCTTCTAGTGTCATGGACTTCATGCTGTGTTTTACTAACTTTTGACCATAGTCACCTGCGTACACACTACTTACTACTAATGCATTATATGCCTTGAGAACATGATAGTTTTGTTTGTTTGTTGTTGCTGCTGTTTCCCTGCTATCAAGGAGCATATAATGCAGGAGGTTGGGATTTCTCACCCAAGATAAAAGTCCTACAGAGGGAGACTGTAAAGTGAGCTACGACAAGCCTGATGCTTAGGAAACAATGACTGAGCCCTTCATAGCAGCTCTTCATAGCTAGTGTTGTTGCACTGTGAAGCAGCTTGATGACTAAGGGAGAGTCCTGTATTTACAAGAATCTAAAGAGTATACACTTTATATTTTATCTTAGAAAAAACACAGAGCATTATACACAGGCATAAGTTGTTTGGTTTTTGTTGTTGTTGTTGTTGTTGGTTTTGAACTTTAAAATTTGGAGTAATTTAATTTGCTATTTGCATCCTAAAGTTAAGCTTTCCTATCCGTACTGTTGCAAAGGCTTTTATCTCATAAACAGGATATTTATTTCACAGCTCGATGCTACAAATTGACAGATACTAAGTCAAAATATAAATAATTAATGATATCTTAACAAAGCATCAACTGTGTGACATGCTAGCAATGCAGTGAAGGCATAAACATGTAGTTGTTCTACAGAGCGATGTTTAGCATATGCAAAGCACCACAGTAATTTGAAAGAAGCATTAAAGTGTCCTAGTTTTAAAGACTCATAAAATATATATCCTTAAAGAAATGAATATATTATGTAATAATCATATTTAAGCAAACTTAAAAATATTTTGTGATCACTTTACTGCTAGTGCTCTGTTCTGATTGCTTAATGCTTTCTTAAAAATTCAAGTTTATTGTTGAAAGATAGAAAAGCTTTATTATTTAGCTTTTTTTTATGAATAAAAGCTTTATTTCAGTGAGCAGTAATTAGCTGAATGCCTTTCATTTCATTGATGTCCTGGAATATTGTACTGGTCTTTGTGGGGTTTTTTTTTTTCTCTTTGTCCATCTTCTACATCTCTATTTTTATTTATTCTCTGATATCCTCTCATTTCCTTGCAATTGATGTGTTATGGATTTTTGTCTTCTGATTAGGCTAACCTAGCTATTCTCAGAGTAGAATGCACATCTCTCTGAGAAGTAAGTGGATGACCGTTCCCATTCTCCCTCAAGGTTGGCTGTTACTGCCATCCGTGAATCCAGGAGATTGAGAAGAGCTAGGTTCTCTGTGATGTATGAATGAAAGCATCAACTTATTAAATGTTCCATAAACCTATTTGGATTTCACAAATCGTAACTGTGTTGAACATACTTGAACATAGAAGCAGAACATGGTTTGTTCTCCCACATATTGTGTGTTCTTTGTGTGTACTACTTAGTTCTAACAAAATTTCAAAAAGATAGAAGCTAAATAGGTTAAATTCCAAATAATATGACGTATATACGTATACTATAAGTACACAGGAGAGAGAGAGAGAGAGAGAGAGAGAGAGAGAGAGAGAGAGAGAGAGAGAGAGAGATAGCAGATGTATATATGGATGTTGGTGAATGATAGGTGATTGACAAATAGTAGGTAGATGGAAGATAAATGCTGAATATGTAAATAGATGATCAATATTTTATAGGTAGGTGATAGATGATGATGATGATGAAGATAGATAGATAGATAGATAGATAGATAGATAGATAGATAGATAGATAGATGGTACAGATATAGAGCCAAGTATCAATAAATGATGAAATATATAGAGATAAATGTTTTCTCTGATGACTGGTACATTTTGTCATATATCTCAAAATATGCTTGTATAGCCTATTACACACATAGACTATATGTTCATCTTTGACTAAATATCTATACAGTAGATTACCACAACAGTAAGTTAGGCAATTGTTGTATAAAACAGTTGTACAAGTGAACATTCCTAAATATAGGAAAATGAAAAAAAATTAAGTGATAAATTTATTTTATTGGTTATTTTATTTTATTTACATTTCAAATGTTATCCCGTTTCCTGGTTTTCCCTCTGCAAACCCCCATCACATCCTCCCTCTCACTGCCTCTATGAGGATGCTCCCCCACCCACTCACACATCAGTACCCTAGCATCCCCCTACACTGGGGCACAGAGCCTCCACAGGACCAAAGGCCTCCCCTCCCATTTATGCCAGATAAGGCAATCCCCTGCTACATATGCAGCTGGAGCCATGAATCCCTCCACGTGTACTCTTTGGTTGGTGGTTTAGTCCCTGGGAGCTCTAGGGTTTCCTCTTAGTTGATATTGTTGTTCTTCATATGGGTTTCAATTCCCTTCAGTTCCTTTAGTCCTTCCCATAACTCTTCCTTTGGGGTCCCTGGGCTCAGCCTGATGCAAGCATCCACATTTTGATTGGTCAGGGACTAGCAGGGGACAGACATACCAGGCTCCTGTCAGAGAGCACTTCTCTGCATAAAAAGTAGTGTTGGGGTTTGTTGTCTGCGGATGGGATGGATCCCTAGGTGGGGCAGTCTCTGCTCCCCTCCTTGTCTCTACATTTCCTTTAGACAAAAACAATTCTGGGTTTAAAATTTTTGGGAAGTGAGGGTGGCCTCACCCTTTATCCAGTGGACCATACCTATCCACTGGTTTTGGTCTTTATAGGTTTTGTCTCTCCTTTGTTGGGTATTTAGGCTAATGTCATCCAAGTTGGGCCTTGACAACCTCTTGCTTCCCTGTCATCTAAGACTTTTTAATGGATACCCCTAGCTCCCCAACCGCTACTGCTACACACCTCCATTCAATTTCCTGACCCTCTGTACTTCTACTCTGTCTCCTTCCACACCTAATCCTACCATCATTTTTTTCTCCCCCTCTTCTCTCTCACCCAGTTTTCTCCCTCCCTCTACCTCCCATAATTATTTTGTCCCCACTTCTATGAAGGGCTTAAGCATCTACACTTTGGTCTTCTTTCTTCTTGAGCTTCATATGGTCTGTGAATTGTATCTTGGGAATTCCTAGCTTTTGGGCGAATATCCACTTATCAGTGAGTACATACCATGTGTGTTCTTTGGTGACTGGGTTACTTTACTCAGGATGATATTTTATGGTCCCATCCATTTGCCTGTGAATTTCATGAAGTCATTACTTTTAATATCTGAGTAGTATGCCATTGTGTAAATGTACCACATTTTCTGTATCTATTCCTCTGTTGAAGGACATCTGGTGCATTTCCAGCTTCAGGCTATTATAAATAAGGCTGCTATAAACATATTGGAGCATGTGTCCTTTTCATCTTAATAGAGAATTTTGTCATGAATAGAGCCTGCTGCAGTGGAAGTTACTTTATGAAGGTACAGTGGAATATATAAGACCTAAATATTACTGTACATTACTGAAGTCTGTAAAAACACTGCATGCTTTGGTTATATTAAGTTCTTTTTATTGTTTTCAAAAAGGTTTTGATTATTATAACATTTTATTAAAATCAAAATGTCATATTACTTGATAAAACAATATTTTGGGTTGATATTTTTAAAAATGTTAATTTTTGAAAATTTTAATTACATGTTTTAATATTTTATTTACTATTAAGAAACATACACACTCCTTTAGGTTACATAGATTCTGGCTAGTCAGTATCAATGTCTGCTGCTCTATGTGTTGCCATAAAGTCTTCAAAGGCAGCGCTGACAAATTCTCATCTCCGATGTAAGAGACCTTCTTTGGGATATGTTTGAAGGACTGACAAGAGGCTATGCTCAAGTCACTGCTTTACCTTCAGACACTGGTTTGGGTCATTTGCTGCCTTAACATTTGCTTTATCCATATACCATTTCTAAGCATATAGTGCAACATGTACTTGTACTAATGAAAAGCTATTGCTGTTGAAAGACCCACAACGTGAGGACTTGAGGACTCCCCCACATTCTGACTCAGGAGAGGCGACACCCCAAATCACTCAGGAGAAATGGTCTTGATGCAAACTGCAAGAGGTTTATGCAGGGGGGGGAAGGGGGAAGGAATAGTATACTGGGGATGACTCATATCCCACGCAGGGGTAGAGGAGTCAACAAGGAGCTCAAGGGTTAAGGGGCTTAAAAAGACACAAAAACCACAAGCACCTGGCATTGGGCTATAGAAAGGCAAAAACCACAAGCACCTGGCATCCTGGAACAATGGGGCTATTTTGGACACTGGTCTAGGGGCTTAAATAGTTTTTTACTCTCTGTCAGAATCTTTTAATCCCCACTTCTTCTAGTTACTAGTTCTAACCTTAGAACTACACTCCAATCTCTTCTTCAAAGTTCTGCAGAGACTGGTAGTGTTGTCTCAGCACCAACAGCTAGACTGCACTAACCCTTTCTCTTACAAAGGTCACTAACCTATTAAGAATCAGTGGGCCAAACGTTAGCAGCAAAAGTGTCCCATCAAAGTGGAAACAAGGGTGTTTATTAAACAGGCCTTCGGCCACCATGTCCCCGGGGGGTTCCTGGAGGGTATCTTGAATATCCTGCATTAGTCATGGCACATGGTACACAGTTTCTGACTACGGCCTCTGCTACATCGGTGAGTCCCAAAACATAATAGTTGGAAGACTTAACCAAAGTCTGTAGATGCTTGGCCGCTAGATGGGTTAATTGATATAAATTAGTAGCATATCTCTAGGGGTTTTCAAGCTTATTAATCCAGGTTTTCATGGTGAGGACCATAGGTCCTTGTGCCACTTTTTTGGCTTCTTGGTCAGCCATCTGATTACCTCTAGCCACAGGGTCTCGGCCTCTTTGATGTCCTGAACAGTGTATGATGGCCACTTTGGCTGGCATGTGAATAGCCTCAAGGAGAATCAGAATCTATTTTTAATATCTTTACCTGCCGACCTCTGCCTGTAGATGGCGCCATGGACATGGGCTGTAGCAAAAGCATTCCTGCTATAGGTGTAGATGTTAACAGGGCCTGGGTCAGGGCAATTAGGTCAGTTTTCTGGGCCAATGTACTCTCTGTCAGGCTGCTGGCCCACACCACGTATTTGCCATCTACCACTGCCGTCCCTGCCATTCTTTCACCCTCCACCAAAAAGCTGCTCATTGGATATTGCCGCACCGCTATAAGGGTAGCATCCGTCTTCAGTCCCACAACCACGGGGGTACTCTGACAGCCATCCCCACGCCCCCAGTCTCTGCCCATGCCCTAGGGAAGGCATTCAGCCTGTCTCTTAGGTCTGCCCCCCCCCCCCCCCCNCCTTGCTTCAGACATCCATGCAGGCGATACTCTTCCTCAAGTTGTAGGGCCAGGATCATGGAGGCAGGAGATTCCCAACTTACTCTCAGCCCTTTTTGAGTGAATCTGATCTGGGCC
This sequence comes from Mus pahari, assembly GCF_900095145.1. Taxonomy (NCBI): domain Eukaryota; kingdom Metazoa; phylum Chordata; class Mammalia; order Rodentia; family Muridae; genus Mus; species Mus pahari. The sequence goes on from NC_034600.1 coordinate 66,181,739, forward strand.
TTCAGTTTAGTCAAAAGGTCTCTCACCAGAAGCGGTGTGGGACACTCAGGCATGACCAAGATGACTCACTTGTCCTTTGCCTAAGTCTACAGTACGTGCAGTGGTCCAAGGTTATCATTTCTGGCTTGTGGCTCCAATGACTATGGTGTTTTGTTTTGTTTTGTTTTGTTTTTGAGTTTTCCCAATGGTTGTTTCAACAGCGAGTGTTCTGTCCCAGTGTCTACTAGAAAGTCCATAGGGGTTTCCTCCACAGTCAGGGTTATCCTAGGCTCAGGGAGGGGGTCCTAGCCTCGTCTCTCCTAATCATCATCCTCTAGAGCCAGGATTTTAGGGGCCTTCACCTTCTTCTTATGGCATTCTCGCCTCCAGTGTCCTTTCTCTTTGCAGTATGCACACTGGTCTTTTTCCAAAGTTTTCTGAACGGGTCTTCTTCCACCAGGTCTAGATTCCCTGTTGCCCAGGTACCCAGTGCATCTATTTTCAGATCTACCTCTTCCCTCACGCTCTCCTACTGCTCTGACTCAGGAGAGGTGACCCCCCACCCCCAAATCACTCACAAGAAACGGTCTTGATGCAAACTGCAAGAGGTTTATTCAGGAAAAACCAGTGCACTGGGGACGACTTGTATCCCACGCAGGGGTAGAGGAGTCCACAAAGAGCTCAAGGGGTAAAGGGTTTATAAAGACACAAAAACCGCAAACACCTGACATCCTGGAACAATGGGGCTATTTTGGACACAGGTCTAGGGGCTTAAATAATTTTTTTACTCTCTGTCAGGATCTTTTACTGTCTAGCCACATTTTGAAAATTTTAATTATAATAGGTATTATTATTTATTAACAATTTAACACACACATACACACACACATATATATATATGTGTGTGTGTGTGTGTGTGTGTGTGTGTGTGTGTATCCTTTCAAGAGCCTTCTCTTCTCAGCAAGTTCCCTCTCTCACTTTTATTTCTGTGTTGCTGTTTTGTTGTCACAGTTTGTGAGTCTCTGACTTTAACCAGGGCTAGGCTATGGATATGAGTGAGGAGATATCAGCTGATACAGGGGCATTAACAACACTGATAAGCTCTAACTGCTCATCTTCCAGATGTTCCCAACACTCATTGCCTCCCCAGAAAAGATCTGGGCTCTATGAGACCACAGCCCCCATGGCTGAGTGTCAACTAGCATGTCTTATTCAGAATCTATCCACTGTTACGGGCTTTTTAAGTTTTTGTTTGTTTGTTTGTTTTTGTTTTTGAGTACAAGAGCCATGAAATGAACATAAGAAAACATTTTCTAGTCTACTTCTCATCTATAGGTTTTTACATTCTTTCTATTTTTTTTTTTTTGAGATTGTTTCAGAGTCTTTGAAAAGGCCCTGTTGATATTCCACTGAGAGAAGCATTTTAGTAAACTTGTTTATGTCTGAAAATTTTCTGTCTCACATCAAAGAATGTACACATTGCTTGTGTCTTCCCATTTAAACTCCTTTTCTCTGGACCCTTCTTCAATCTGCGGTACTGCCATGTTTTACAACATTGTTATAGGAAAAGGTTTATTTCTATTGTTCATCACTGAAATGTCATAATATGGTGTATGACATTTTGTTGATCTAAATGAGGGATCACCTGGTAGCTCTGATTACTTGAATTTAAAAGGTTTTATAATTTTATTATTCTTTTCTAACTTCCTTGATTATCTTTACTTCCCAAAGGCCTTAAATTATGCTTATTACCTTTAGGAATTCTCACTATGTTTATTATGAATTCTAAACCAAACCTGTACTTCAACATTGGCACTGTGATTGTGCTTTGATCTATTTTATTTAGTGAGTTGTCAATAGGAAGTTTCTTTAATGAATTATTTACTTACCTAAAAAGCATGGATAGAAACTAATCACATAGTCTATTTTAGAGAAACAGAATTCTGGATCAATTCAGTAACATATTGAAAGTCAAGTAACAGGCCTTTAAGAAATATGTTGAAATAGTTCTCTTTTTTATTAGATATTTTCTTCATTTACATTTCAAATGCTATCCTCTTTCCTAGTTTACTCTCCTAAAGTCCACTGTACCCTCACCCCACCCTGCTCACCAACCCACCCACTCCTACTTTCTAGCTCTGGCATTCTCCTATACTGGGGCATATGATCTTCGCAAGACCAAGGGCCTCTCCTCCCATTGATGGCCAACTAGGCCATCCTCTGCTACATATGCAACTAGAGACACAAGCTCTGGGGGGTACTGGTTAGTTCATATTGTTTTTCCTCCTATAGGGTTGCAGACTACATATGCAACTAGAGACACAAGCTCTGGGGGGTACTGGTTAGTTCATATTGTTTTTCCTCCTATAGGGTTGCAGACCCCTTTAGCTCCTTGTATACTTACTTTAGCTCTTTCATTGGGGGCCCTGTGTCCCATCCAATAGATGACTGTGAGCATCCACTTCTCTATTTGCCAAGCACTGGCATAGCCTCACAAGAGATATCAGGGTCTGGTCAGCAAAATCTTGCTGGCATATGCAGTAGTGCCTGGTTTTAAAGTTGGGAGCTGAGACAAAAGGAAGGGCCATCCAGAGACTGCCCCACACAGGGAACACAGTTCTTTTGATGTTGAACTTTCTTCAGAACTACTATCCTTCCGTAGATATGACAGGTGATTTTTATATGAATTAATGCAGCACTCAGGGGGCAGAGGCAGGCGGATTTCTGAGTTCGAGGCCAGCCTGGTCTAAAGAGTGAGTTCCAGGACAGCCAAGGCTACACAGAGAAACCCTGTCTCGAAAAACCAAAAAAAAATAAATAAATAAAAAATAAAAAAATAATAATAATAGAAGTAAAAGAAAGAAGAGGACTACTAAAAGATGAGGAGGGACAGAACTGGACTTCTTATGACACTGTTAAAGAGATGAATGCAACGATGGAATGTGTAGGGTATGGAGTCCTTGCTCAGAGTATCAAATAGCCCTATGGATTGTCTGATCTGTTTGGACTATAGATAATGTTAGTGATAGTCTCAGGTAATATTTATTTTGCAATTTGAATTGCCATAACTGTGAAAAGTAATAGCATTATACAATTTATAATATATGTCTATTTTTTTTTTTTAACATTTAAACGTTTTGCTGCCTTACTTGCCCAGAGAGACCGAAAAGGGTATTCAAACAAGGCAAGAACTTTGCAAGCTTCATAATTTTCATCTGTTCTGACTGTTTGGGAATTGTGGGTTCGTGGTTTGCGCTTTGTCATGTTAATATCAATTCACACCAGAGACTTTGTAAACTTGAGGTCATCAGAAATGCGAAGAGTCAAGAGGAGTCAGCATCCTATAGATCTGAAAGTCAGACTCAGCCAGAGAGCTATGTATATGCTCCCCAATGGTGAAATTAAAACAAGCCTTCATTCAGCAGAAATTTCCTGAATTATAAATTAGGAAGACTAGAGTTCCAATAAGTATTCTCGCTCTATAGAAAGCATGCCTTTAAACATATCTGAGTATCCTAGAAATATTACTCTTTAAATGATGATTTTTCTACTTTTGCTGATGTATTTTCTAATCAGGACCAACTATATAATGATATCATATGTAATAGCTATCATCTATCCATCACAACAATCCATCCAAAGAAAAACATACTCTTATTCCAGTTCTTCATGAAGAATCAGTCTTATAAATAGCACCACCTTAATATATTAACAGAGTCAGCTAGACTATTTTAGGGCATGTAAAATGTACATATATACTGTGCATGTACACTCAAACACACACATACAAACACACAGGATGGGGGGGACATAAATAATAAGGACAAGATGTAATTTTGACAGATTAGGGATACACATCAGGTGGGGTATGTTTGAGCATATACTGTTTCCCCCTTATTTCCCTTATAATTTTTTTACCATTTATATTTAGTATAACGTGATGTTGCTTTTGCATTCAAGCCATCAAAGCAATGACTTCTGTCTACAATGTCAATAGAGAGATGGCCTTGTGAACATGCATCATGGAACTTTAGGGTCTCCAAGTATAGCCTTGAGACTTCAGCAATGGGAAGAACTGTGTAGCACATCAAGGAGGCTGGTCATCTCTCTGCTTCCCATACAGACTTTCAGTTTATCTTGTCTGGTTTGACATCTGTGAGTTTCCTTACATTGTAGGACACATTCCCTGCCACCATCACCACCACCTTCCCCTTCTTTTTCTTTCTTTCTCTCTCTTTCTCTCTTTCTTTCTTTCTTTCTTTCTTTCTTTCTTTCTTTCTTTCTTTCTTTCTTTCTTTCTTTCTTTCTTTCTTTCTTTCTTTCTTTTTTTCCCTCTACCTGCAACCTTGACAGAATTGTGTTCTCTTCCTTGGTCACTGTGTCATTAATTTCTAATAGGCCAATGTTGTTTTTTGAACTTGGCATTTTAAGAATATTTGGTTTTGTTTTGCTTCATAGTAATTTTGGTGGGAGGTTATCATAGAAACATATACAGACATGCATGCATATGCAGCAATGTATTTCACAGGAACTATCTGAGAATATAAAAAGAAACAAATATTTAAAAAAAAATCATTGACAATTTTCTTTTGAGTTAACAACACTGGTAGAAGTTTACACTTACACTTACATGTTGCCAAAGTACTAGTTATATATATATATATATATATATATATATATATATATATATATACACAAAAGTTTCAGAAAATTGTTAGCTTTATACCATGTGGACATGGACCATATAAACACTGAGGCTTGGGGTGGGATTTAAAGTTAGGTGTTTCCTCTTGGCTCAGTTTGAGATGTTAGTGATGCTCTAATCCCATGGGGAAGGACTCCAGGTACTTCCTAATGTGCTGACTGGCGTGGTCCTTTCAGTGAGGTGTTGTGATTACATGTTCCACCAGATCAGGTGCAAAAATGGGTAGAGAGTAGCTCTATTGCAGATCTCAAATCTTTGAGATGCTCAGGGTCCGAGCTCACTCAACCTTACCAGTTCTTCTGTCTGGTGGCACAGTCCACTGGCCCTTCATTTATATCTTAAAAATCTGACCTATCCAAACTGTTTCTATATGGCATATTCTGATTACACAGGAAAATGAATTTTGTTTCAACTATTTATCCTAATTACACTATCATCAGTAGTTTTCAGAGTATGATAATTAAGCAATGTAAATGGGACAAGAAATAGTATATTATAGGATTTACAGAAAAGATTCCCTCACTGTGTGTGTGTGTGTGTGTGTGTGTGTGTGTGTAATCTGATAAAGAAATAATCATCTCATAAAGGATAGAAAATTTAAAGAATATTTTAACTTGAATAGATGAGAACTCCCCAGCAATAGAATAATAGAATAAATTATCAACTTTCCTTTCTTTATTTCTTTGGTTCTTTCTTCCTTGTTTATTTCCTCCGTTTTTCTAAGATAGAGTTTTATATATCAGGGGCATCAGATCAGCTAGTGTATGGTGCCAGGTTGGTGGCTCAGTGTCTGAGAGATCTCAGGGTCCCTGCTTAGTTGAGATTGCTGTTCTTCCTATGGGATCATCCCCCTCCTTAGCTTCTCCCAGCCTTTTGTTAATTCAACCACAGGGGTGCCCAGCTTCTATCCATTGATTGGGTGTAAGTATCTGCTTCTGTCTCAGTCAGCTGCTTATTGGGCCTCTTGGAGGAGAGCCATGCTAGGCTCCTGTCTGTAAGCACATCATAGCATCAGCCTGGGCCACAATGAGAGAGGATGTACCTAACCCTTGAGAGATTTGAGGCTCATGGAATGGGGAGGCCTGGCTCTGTGTGTGTGTGTGTGTGTGTGTGTGTGTGTGTGTGTGTGTGTGTGCGTGTGCGTGTGCGTGTGCGTGTGTGTGTGTGTGTGTGGTGTGTGCGTGTGTGTATCCTCTTGGAGGTGGGGAGGAGGAGGAATGAGATGAAGAACTGTCAGAGAACAGAATGGGAGGGGGATAACAACTTGACTATAAAAAGTGATTAAAGACAATTAAAAAAAAAATAAGAGTTTTATGCAGCACAGGGTGCCCTCAAATCTCTATGGTGCTGAGAATGAGTTCAAATTTCTCATCCTTTTGCTTTCACCTGTCAATTAACATGATAACAGATATGTATCACAAGATATGGCATAATTCACAGTAATTTAAATGTTCAAATTTAACTATTTAATATTTACTGGAAAAGTTACACGTATTGAAGTTATATTGTACTCCAGAGTGTACTCTGTCCTATTTATGCCACTTTGAATTTTAGTGTATGTTTCTATTCTCATCCAGGATGTTATGTTTTAAGATGGTTTAATGAATCTAACTAGACATTTCTGGAAAATGTTCAGTTCAAAGCAAGTATACCTATTTCCCATTCCCTTGAATTTATATTTACTTGAATGTCTGAACTTAGGAATCAATAGTTTAGTGATGTAGGATATGGACCAAATTCCTTCAGAGAACTAATGCTTTGGTTTTTGTTTTTTGTTTTTTTTTTTTTCAGATTAAATATTAGATATCTTTAAAATCTGTCCTTCCAAACCATCTGAATCCAATATTTAGTGGACTTTAAGATAATTTCATATCTATTCCTTCAAAGGAGTCAAAACTAGTTTAGGTTGCTATAGATGTTTGAAATATGAAAAAAAAAAGGAAAATTAGGGCAAAGCGAAAAGCATATATACTGACATAATTATGCTCCTGATATTCCCTTTTATTTCAGTTCCACTTCCTGGAATAGAGATATGTTACTTTTAAAATGATACGTTTATAATGATCTCATTCTTTGGAGACCCATCCTTCAGAATGACTTATTGTTCCATGGCTTGAATTTTACTTGAGACTCTTGTAAATTCCATCCTCAACTTAATAATTTCAAGCAGTTTGAAACAGAAATGACAAAATTCTATAGCAAAATTGTCAGTTATTTCAATAGATGGTGAACTCAGAGTCCAACTGCTTCATTTCATTCGTCTCATGCTCCCCTCTCTCTCTGAGATTTCCCGGTGTGCAGTTGCTAGTACTTCCCTCTGGTGACAGGTTTGACAGTAAACAGACTCCAAGTCTGCAGAGGGCCCTTTCATGCTGACCCCTTGTTGCTCTTACATCCCAGAAAAGAATGATGCTTCTGCTAGAAAGTAGAGATGAAATTTCTACTCTTATTGTTGATAAGGTGGTACTGAGATAAGGATGACCAATATCGCTACTGTCTTGTCCAAATTTCAGGGGACATTGAATAGTGATAGTTAATGTTGTTTACTAACTTCATGGCATCACTGGATGGCTAAAAGTTCAGCGAAGCGTTATTCTCGGTGTCTGTTGTCATGATATATCTAGATAAGACTAATATTTGAACTAGTGAGCTGAAAAAAAAACAGATTTCCTTCTACTGTGAGCCTGTCACTTTGTATATTAGGGAATCTTTAAAAGGACAGGAATCTCTTCCAAAAGACAATATTTTGACACTACTGCTTTGAACTGGAGCATTGTTTTCTTTTCCTATCTGTAGATAGAAACTGATGCATGAGGTCTTTATTGCTATGGAGTTTGTTGACACTCAGAGACTGATTATAGCATAAGATCTCCTGAATTTCAGAGTGGAACTAGAACTACCAGATGTATTTACAGATCTACACATCTGTCTTCAATAATTCAAATCAGAAAGTTACATGGTCCTATTATTCCACTTGGTTGGTTAAAACATGAAAAAAATCACCAATATATGGTTTTATTATTAAAGAGTATATAACAATTGTCTCACTGCTCACACCATGGCATTTTTATATGTACATAAAATGGATGATCATCACATTAATTACCAAAAACCTCTATCTTGTTTAGTCATCCCTTTTGATACCTTTAATATTCCCTAATTGTCCCCTTTCAACTTTTATGCCATTTTTCCAGATCTAGATTTTACATTTGCCTTTTAATTCATAGATACCTACACAGAGAGGGTCTGTAGGGCGTAGCTATATAACTGTTACAAAAAGGTGGCATGATCCCTGGTACTCTTCAGCAGCTCTGTGAACACTGTTTTCTGTATGCTAGACCTTAGCATGAGAATGGCGGATATTAAATAGTAGATTTCAATGGCATGAATGATAGAATTGGACACAGAAGTGACAGGAACTATCCAATGGCACTTAACCACCAAATGCGCAGGAGCATGATTAATCCAATGTGCTGGAAAAAAAAAAAAAACTAGTAGTCAGGGTAGTAGATCTTTCACAGAGGGACACCACTGGCTGACTCAGAATGTTGCTACTATCAGTGAATTACATATTCTAGCAAGTTCAGCAAGAATTTGCCTAAGTAGAGCATAAGTCAAGGGAATATAAGATTTCTGGAGGGATTAAAGGCATCATACTCATGATCCAGGGCTTGGAAGACACAAGATTAGAGGTTCCCAATACATGCTCAATCAGCTTCCCTATCTCGTCTAAAACTGATAGAGGATTATCACCATCTTAAGCAAATGGTCACTTTAAATGCAGCTGCTTTGACATATGTATTTTCTTTGCATGAGCACATTAATACTTTCCATATGATTTGACATGGAGTTATTAATTAACCAAGCATCTTTCTTTATGCTGATACTATCAGAACTCCAAAAGTCGTTCACTTTCAGCTGACTATGATATCAGTACACTATCAGTGCCTCTTGTCAGGGTGGTATAAAATGTTTAACTTTCTATGTTATAATTGTAAAAGTATTTCATCACCTTTCCCTGTGCACTACATAAAATTGGCCATTAACATTGTATTTCTTCTTAATGTTAATACTGTAATGTTAATAATGAATTATCAGATTTTGTATAATTCCCAAAGTGACTTTTTTGAAGAGGGGAGGTGATCTAGAGCAACATGATCAAATAGGAACTGGGAGGAAAAGGAGGCAATGTGGGAAAACCAGAGATGGGAACATTAAATGACTAAAGGCTATGTCAGTGATTGTATGGAAATCCAATACACTATAAGCTACCTAAAATATATACATTCAGAAATAAATCTAATGTATCTAATGGAAATTCCCAAATAATGTTGAGACATAGACCCAACTGGACAAATATTATTTCCAAATGAAGATTTCAGGACTATGGATGGATTATATCTTATTTCTTTTATAGCCAAAAGGGTCCTGTGAGAACCCTGAAGCATCCCAAGCTACTGCCAATTCAATTTGTGCCTCACCACACACTGACATTGTGAAGAAAACACCTCTACACATGGCTGAGCACTGAGAAATTAAACTGCTGCCTACATACAGCCTTCACCTCTATGGACACTTTATGGTGCTAGGAAGTACTCTGTATAAGAAAGGACAAAGTTTAGCTCAAAAGTCACTCCAAATCCTTTAGCCTAAAATAGTGATCTCCCTTCAAAATGCACTGCTCCCAGTACTAACACACACGCTTGTGGGAATAACCAATCAAGATCTGATTCTGATTTGATTTAAGGCCCACTCCATAAGATGAAACCTATACCTATAACTGCTTTATGGCCAAGACTCTGAAATAAGCCAGGGACTGGATGGAAAACCAAATACTACTGTTCTGCTAAAATAATGTATCAATACATATAGATCAATGCCTTCCTCAGACACCATCAGAGAAACTTCCTCCTGCAGAACACGGCATGGAATACAGAAATACACAGTCAGAAAATATGCAGAAGACTTAATTTTTTTTTTTTTTTTTTTTTTGGTTTAGACATTTCTACAGATACACAATACCATTGAAAGAAAACTTCACATATATTGTGGGATCAAGTTAGGCAAGGCAAGACAGTGATCTACGAGCATAGCAGATGTCATTAGGAGTCATTGTTTGCTATATTCCTTTAGAGAAACAACAGTATTTAATTTTACTCCAACTCCTTGGACTAGACCATCTAAAGTTCTTGGCCAACCAAGATTCTATCTTAAGTCAAATCAGAGACACATATCCACACAGCATGGAGAGACTAAGAGGCTTGGAATACTAAGATAAATGGGATATCTTCATCAAATACCCCTGCTCAGGACTCAAAGAATCCAGAAGAAGAGGCAAAGAATGTAAGAGCCAGAGCAGATGTAGGACAACAAGGAAAAAGGTCTTTCTAAACAGAGTACAACCAACTACACATGAATTAACAGAGAATGGCAGCAGGCACAAGCCTGCAGGGGTCTGTACTCAAATGGATATGAAAGACCTCCGTGGGGAGCCCTCCCCACTCCAGTCTCAAGATGATAGCACCGGAAAAACACAAATAGACTATCTTGATGTAAAAACACGAGGTAGTTTAATAACAGAGCTCCTGGCCAATACATATCTCACACAGGAGACGGGGAAATCGACCACGAGGCCTGAAAGCTAGGGTTTTTTATAGGGGAATGTTCAGAGGCTGGAGAAAATTGGCATGGTTGCACAAGATTGGCTCATTTAAACATCAGCAGAATGATTACACATCAGCAGAGTAGTACCTGCAAGTCAAGATGTCAGGAGTCCCAAGGGACAGATGCTTATCTACCTCAGCGGAACATTTGGTTAACATATAACTTCAAACTAGGTGGCTGATGACTCAGCTAAGATAGGCTGGACAAGTTCCTGCATTCCTTTTTTGTCCTCAGGAATGTTTTAACAATGGGCCTGCCCGGGTGTGCCTGGGCCTGTTCCACTGTGTTCTCCACCTCAGGCTTCTAAGCTTACAAACAACTTTTTCTTTGGAAGTTATATGAATCAGGCCTCAGATTTTATCTTAAATTTCATTTCCATCAGATACCAGAGCTTAGCAATAAGTGGTCTCTAATTGATGGAACTACTCTTTTTTCATCCACAAGCCCCCTGTTCCCATCTCCTACTTCTCTGAGGATGCTCCCTTACCCACTCACCCACTCTCTTCAGCACTCTAGCATTTTCTTATGCGGGGTCATTGATCCTTTACAGGATCAAGAGGCTCCCCTCTCTTTGATGCCAGATAGGGCCATCCTCTGCTACATAGGCAGCTGAAGTCATGGGTCCCTCTGTGTGTACTCTTTGTTTGGTGGCTTAATCCCTGGGAGCTTTGGGGATCTGGTTGTTTACTATTGTTGTTCTTCCTATGAGTTTGCAAACTCCCTCAGTTCTTTCAATCCTTCTCCTAACTCCTCCATTGGTGTCCCCACCCTCAGTGTGATAGTTGGCTGTGTGAATCTGCATCTGTATATAGGACAGGCTTTGGCATAGCCTCTCAGGGGACAGCTATACCATAGGCCTGATACCTAAGAGAAGATGCCTAATACAAAACAATGTCAATGTCATCTTTGGAAACTCTTTGTTTTCTAATGTGTTAGGGTATTTTTTTATTATTATTAATTTACCTTACTGTTCTTTTGTGCGTAAGTTAGGTGTTTTGGTTTTGGGCTATTTTTATGGAATTCTAGGTTGTGAGAACATGAATGTGTGTGTTTATATTTCTGTATCTATATTTGAATTCATTTTTTGTTCTTTTTCTTTGGCTTTTTTTTCCTTCTGTTTGTTTCTTCTTTTTGTTCTGTTTGTCACAGTGTAATTTGTGTGATTTTTTATCTTGTTTTATATAATTATTATTCTACAGATACTTGCTTTATTTCTAAAACAGGAAAAAAAATCAATCCCAGATCCAAATAACAAAGTTAGCAAACAAACAAATGAATAAAAAAGTGTCTTTTTCATGTTATTATTTAATGAGATATTGAGATATCTTTTTATCTGTAGAATAGAGTTTGCAAGGATTCTAACACACGTCAGATGCATAATTTGCCTCTTTAGAATTAGGAAAGGACTGAGTAAGGTTCTTTTTTTTTTTTTTTTTTTTTTTTTTTGGTTTTTCGAGACAGGGTTTCTCTGTGTAGCTCTGGCTGTCCTGGAACTCACTTTGTAGACCAGGCTGGCCTCGAACTCAGAAATCCGCCTGCCTCTGCCTCCTGAGTGCTGGGATTAAAGGCGTGCGCCACCATGCCCGGCCTGAATAAGGTTCTCTTGGGTTTGAGGAGAAGAAATTCATAATATATAATTGTATAGACAGTAAGAGAGGAGGAAATAATAAATGACATACATGTTAGAATATTACAATATTTCTGCCACTCAACAAGCATTTAATTTTAATCTCTCTCATGTGTGTTTCTCTGTTTTGTATGTGCAGTGCATGTACTTAATTGTACAGGTACACATAATTATCATTCTCTCTCTCTGTCTTTTTGTCTCTGTCTCTGTTCTCTGTTGTTCAAGGAAAGACATTGGATGTCTGTCTCTTCTACTCTCTGCCTTAATGCCTTATGCCAAGGCCTCTCAGTGACCTGGAAGCTTTTCACTCAAGTCAGGGCTGGGAAGCCATATATCAGCACCCATCTGCTTATGCCCCTCAACACTGGAATTTCAGACAGGGTATAGGCAGCAATTTGAGTCTTTGAGCTGGGTGAATGGGATAGATAATAAGATGTTTTGGGTGCTTCTGCTTAAGAAAAATTACTCTTAGTCACTGATCCATATCCCTATATGTGAGATATAAGGGCTCATGTTTGGCTGATTTAATTAACTGGGATAAGCTTCTCAAGTTACGCTGTTTTTCCATAAGTAGATGATTTAACAGTGGCATTCATAATGCCCTCTGTGTAATTTAACTTGACATGTCATGTGTTTGTTTTGACCCCCTGCAAGATGACAGATGTTTGCAAGTGGCTGAAAATCTATTTTGCTGTAATTTAGCCTGGTTTATTCTGCAGAATACTGAAAGTTCTTTATATGTCCTGGGTTTTTCATGTAATTCCATGCCCCTAATATTATATGAAGACAAATAAAGTCTTGGTCAAAAATGTATCATACTCATGCCTAACATGTTTACACATTTATGTGGTGACTAATGTAGATAATACTACTTGGTCATTTAAAATTTAGTAGGGAATGTTAGATATAAGATGGATTATTGATAGAGAAGATTCAAAAATCGAATGTTTCAAAAGGGAACGGGTTGCATTTAACTTAAAATTTCAAATAAATTAGTAATAAATACATCAGCCACTGAGATTAAACTTTTTAATTATTTAATATATTTACATCCTAAATGCTCCCTCCTTGGTCCCCCTTGCAGAGTTCTTTCCTCTACTCCCCCCTCCATCTGTAATCACCTTCACCTCTGTGGTGGTACCTTTCTCATTGGGTATTCCCCCACCCTGGCACATCAAGTCTTTTCATGACGAGGCACATCCTCTCCCATTACGGCATACAAGGCAACCTTCTGCTACACATGTGCCAGGGACCTCTGCCAGACCACATGGACTCCTTGGTTCGTGGCTCAGACGCTCAGAACTCCCAGGGTTCAGTTTAGTTGACACTTTTGGTCTTCCTGTTGGATTGCTATCCCCTTCAGTCCCTTCGATCTTTCCCCTATCTCTTCCATAGAGGTCCCAGAACTCTGACCAATTCCTGGCTGTGGGTATCTGCATCTGTCTCATTCAGCTAGCTGTTGGGTAGAGCTTCTCCCAGGAGAGCCTTCCCAGGTTCTTGGCTGCAAGCCCATCTTCACATCAGTAATAGTGTGAACCTGCCCATGGGATTGATTCCAAGTTTGGGTAGTCACTGGTGGGCCATTCCTTCAGTCTCTGCTCCATTTTTCTCCCTTTGTTTCTTTTATACAGAGTCAATTTCAATAGAAAGTTTTCTAGGTAGATTCCTTCACTGGGGGGGGGGGTCTTCTCTGGATACAAAAAGGGGTGTCTTCAGTTTCCACATCCCCATTCTTGGTATTTCAGCTATGGTTACCCATATTGAGTCCTGGGAACCTCCCCATGTCTCTGTACCTTCCTAGAGATTAGGCTCCCTCCCAGCCTTGGCAGTTGTATATATCCATTCATTCTCCTGGCCCTCAGGTCCTCTCACCTGTCTCTCCCCACACCTGTTCCTACTCCCTCTCCCACATCTCTCTCCCATGTCTCTCCCTCCCTCTGCCTCACATGACTATTTTGTTCCCCATTTCAAGTGGGATTTAAATATCCTTACTTAGGCCTTCTTGTTTAACTTCTTAGGGTCTGTGGCATGTATCATGGGTTCTCAGTCCTTTTTGTGGCTAATATCCACTACTGAGTATATATACCTTGCATGTACATTTGGTTTTGGGTTACCTCACTCAGGATGATACTTTCTAGTCCCATTCATTTGCATGCAAAATTCATACTGTTCTGGTTTTTAATAGTTGAGCAGTGTTATACTGTGTAAATGAACTGCATTTTCTGTATCCATTCTTCAGTGAGGCAACATCTGAGTTTCTACCTTCTGGCTATTACAAATAAGGATGCTATGAACATAGTAGAACATGTGCCCTTGTTGTATGGTGGAGCATCTTTTGGGTATATGGTTAGAAGCAGTATAGCTGGGTATTTAGGCAGAACTATTTCCAATTTTCTGAGAAATCTCTAGACTAATTTTCAGAGTGGTTGTACAAATTTGCAATACCACCAGCAATGGAGAAAAGTTTTACTTTCTCAACATCCTCACCAGCATGTGCTGTTGCTTGAGTTTTTGATCTTACATGAGTCATAAGAACAAATAACGTTTTCACTTGCTAGACTTTATAAATAAACTTAAAAGTATTTCAGCTATGTCAAATTGTGTAGACAACACTTAAAACTGAAAGAACAATACTCTACTTCAACTGGACATTCAGTCTGATGAAAAAATGATTTAAAGAGTACGTTTCTTATCTTTATACTTCTATTATATCTCTAATCCAAGTTCATATGCTACACAAAAATAGATGTAAATTTGGAAAGGGGAGAATCACTAAAAAGGCTTGAAAAGCATACACTAAATATGAAGAGATGTGAAGAAGTGTATTCCTGAAAAGAAAAAAAAAAAGACTACTTGAATTAAAATTTGAGAGGGTGAGGAAAGTACGAACATTAGCAAAATTTGTAATACAGTGAAGAGCAGGAATAGAAATGAGACAAAGCATGAAAATGGTGCTGAACATCAACCTGTACAGATGCCGTCTGGTGTGTTTGATGTGGGAAAATAAGCTAGGAGGGAAGAGGGATATGGGGAGTGGGGAAAAAACAAACAAACCATACTTAGCAATAAGTCGTTTTCCTTGGGTATTCACATGGAGTACCTTTATGATCAATGATTTAGTGCTCTAGTAATGCAATGCCCATTGATAACACTTTAATTGTCCCTGTAATACTTAAGAGAAGATTTCAGACAGTAAGTATTGACTTGGAAATGGAGAGAGGGGAAATCACAAAGACATGGAAGTAGAAGAGATAGCCATAGAAAGACTCT
Organism: Mus pahari; assembly: GCF_900095145.1. Lineage (NCBI taxonomy): Eukaryota > Metazoa > Chordata > Mammalia > Rodentia > Muridae > Mus > Mus pahari. The sequence continues at coordinate 66,196,984 of NC_034600.1, forward strand.
CTCTCTCTCTCTCTCCCTCTCTCTCTCTCTCTCTCTCTCTCTCTATATATATATATATATATATATATATATCCAGCTTATCTCCATTATGAATAAAGACACAACAAGCTATTTTTAAATGACATCATGAAATTTGCAGGCAAATGGAAAGTATTCGAAACAAAAAATCGTCCTGAGTGAGGTCACCCAAACACCGAAAGACATATGGTATATATTTGCTTATAAGTGGATATTAGCTGTTAAGTAAATGATTATAAACCTAAAATCCATAGACTAGAAGAGGCTAGCTAAAGAGTACAGCAATAGGGAGGTCACATGGGCATCCCTAAGAAAATGAAAGAGAATAAATTTGCTGGGTATCCTGGAAGCAGGTGGCAATAGGAACAGGAGGGATCTGGTGTTTGGTGGGATGAAGGGAGAGTATATTGCAAGTGACAGCTGGAATTGGGTTGCATTTGGGGTGCAGTATGGACACCTACTCTGCAGAGGAAACATCTTGGAATCTATGAGAGTAACTCTAGTGAGAATTCCTAGTAATGGAGAATACAGAGTCTGATCTGGCCACCTTGTGTAGGCAGGCAAGACTTCCAGTGGTGGGACTAGGCTGTACTCAGCTGAATTGTTGCCTGGCCAAGAGGATTCTTTCGAAATCCCTAAGCCAGCAAGATACTACATCAGAAGGTAACTCTGTGAAAACTGTCCATTACTAAGGACAACATCCCCTCATATCATTGGAAGTAGAGAGATTCAGGTGATGCCTACATAGAACCTTCAACCCTACCTTGTAATCTTTTTGGCATGAGAAGATACACTGAAAGATATGGAAAGAGAAACCTGGAAACCATCCCAGCCACAGAACCCTCAATTTACATTCTGACCTACTTGCAAGATGTCCTCAGATGATGGTGGTGCAGAATTTGTAAAAGTATCTAATCAGTATTTTATTTACCTGGAGTCCCACACCACAAGACAGAGTCTATGACTTACACTGCCTGGATGGGCAGGAATTGGAGACTGGATAGTCTAGCGACCTAGGATAATTCTCGGCAGGACCAGAAGAACAGGGGGTGGGGCAGTGTGCTGTGCTCGTAGATTGGTGCCTTGTCCAGTTCTCATCAGAGAGGCTTCCTTCCTCTGCAGAAGATGGGAACAAGGCAGAAAGCCAGACATTTAAGTTAGGAGAGAGTTTACATCAGAATTCATCGCATTCTTTCTCTAGAGAATCTGGAAGGCCTGCATGAAGGAACGATTATAAGAGTCAGAGGGGATGGCAGACACCAGGAAATCATAGCCCACCAAATCAACTAAGCAAGCTCAAATGGCCTCACAGAGACTGAAGAGGCAAGCAAGGAGTCTACAGAGGTCTGAACCAGGTCCTCTGCTTATATATTATGGCTGTTAGCTAGATGTCTTTGTGGGAATCTTAACAATGAGATCAAGTGTATCTCTTAACTCTTTTGCATGATCTTGAGATTTTTTTCTTTTCCTCCTGTTGGTTTGCCTTGCCTAGCCTCACTATAATGGTTTTGTTCCATCTTACTTTGTCTTGTTTTGTATTATTTGACTGTTTTCTCTTAGAGGCCTGCTCTTTCCTGGAGGGGAAATGGAGAAAGGATGTATTTAGCAGACAAGGGAGATGGTGGATAGCTGCGAGGATTGGAAAGAGGGGAAACTGGCAGTGGTACATATTGTATGAGAGAAGAATCTATTTTAATTTTACATACACAACACACACATATATACATATGCTGAAGAAATCTGATACTTCTATTAAAATACAGAAGTTATAATTACTTATATAGTCTAAAAATGGAATAAATATAAACCCAATAAAGAGGTTTCAAGAAATGAATTATGAATATTAATTTTAAGAAAGAAAGGGATTGTTTCCAGAATTACTGGAAATATTTGAGGGGTGAATCTAGCTGAGTAATAATGGGAGATTCCTACCACACAGCAGATAGAAACTTGTTTAGGCAGACTGACCTATGTATGCCTGGAGTCATTCCTAAGAGACTTGCAGTAATGTGGCTTAAATTAAAGTATATTCTGCAACTTAAAATTATTAGTACAATACTTTTAGGAAAATCATGTACAGGTTTATAGGGTAAGGAATGACACCAATAATTATATATTCTATAAGTGGTGATTTAATAATCTGAACTCCCTATTGCAATTTTGTAGCTGTACTGATAAAGTCACTTTAAAATGGGCAAAGAGTGAAGCTCATGGGACATTTTCTTTATATTAAGAATGGAAGCAAAGGCAGGTAAGCTGTCAATCTTAACAGCTGCTGACAAGGGTGATAGGGGTAAGAGGAAAAAGGATATAGAATGATATTTGTGTCTTCTCACCTCGGGTCAAAGGAGAGGGCTGAGCAAAAGAAGTTGGCAAACAGCCTGCAAATGCATCAGGGGAGTTTCTCTGGAGAAAGTGAGGATGTCCAAAGTTCCAGTGTCAGCATGCCTAACGTTTGGGTTAATATGTAAATGGAGAAAGGTTAAGTTATCAGTTTTTAGAAGAAGATAGGTTATCAGTGCTTTGTAAGCAACTGCATTAAGGGGAGTGCTTCTTGGGGGTATAAACATGTTATCTCATTAAAGTAAGAATTAGTATTTCCAACATTTTGACATATTTTAAAGCTTTTCAGGATTCCTCTGACCTGGTTGCCTGGCAAAGAGTTTGGCAGGCCCAGTTGGAATAATTATTAAGGGATGGTACAATAGCTTATGAAATCTTGGTCAGTTTAAAATCCAGGTCCTGGGATAGAACTCAGATTAAATAATTTTAACCAAGAACTGGCTTTCTTTTAATAGGCCTCAATGAAGTCTTGGTTCCTCTACATACCTCTATTTCAGATAAGAAAGATGCTGCTCTTTAATTTTTGTGACCGTGGAAACAGGATGTGTGGTCATGAGCTGGTTATAGGGGAGAGATCCAATCATTGTTGTCTTCAAGGCTGTTAGTGGTTACAAGGATTGAGCAAAGAATCTTGTCTGTGCTGTGTTAGTGAAGTTAAGGGTATGGTTTATGGAAAATCCCATATAAATACAAGATATCAAACAACTCGATGTGATTTAGGAGTAAGAAGTAGTGAAATTTTAATAGTAGATTTGAGATGGTCTTGCTCAGTTCTCAGAATATAGCTTCAGATCCAGAGTTTCCATTTGAGGTCAATGAGAAAAACCTGACTTTGAGAAAGAACGCAGATGGAATGTGAAATATTTGACATATGATGTGAGCACAGCTGAATATACAGTGGCTGAAATAATACACAATTCTCTAAGTTATGGTTGAAACACTGGAGTAATCATAGAATGCACACATGGCTGAGTAATATTCAAAAGGAAAACAATCCGGTTTTATATGAATAATGATGATCTGAATTAATTCACCATCAGTGAGAAGATGGTCACTATGTGTATTCAGGCTGACCTTCAGGTTATTAATTCATAGCCTAAGTTTCACCTCTACTCAGATAATGAGTGTAAAAGATTTATACCTATAATCATTATGTTATAGTATAGTGCATGCTGGATATGGTATTCTGCCATGGCCAAATAGCAGAGGACATCACAAGATCCTGCAAATGGAGGTAGTGTTAGACAAAGACCTAAGACTGGATTCATATATAAAAATGAACCATTTTTGTTTTGCCACTGCTTCTTATATAGTTCTTAGCTAGCTACTAGCTGAAGAATTGCAAACAGGACTTAGGCAAATGTATCTTTGAGCATCCTGTTGAATTCTTCCTTCCCTCACTTTGTAACCCTTGTGTCCATGTTTGTCCTGGAGGACGTTCCTCCTATGCCATATCACCAACCAGCAATTTTCCCTGATCATACTTCCATATCTGAATCAGATAAGGTATGTGCTTGAGAAAACAACTGCAAACCATCTGTACACCAATAACTTTCACACGGTCTTCTCTCTGAAATAAACCACTGTTGAATTTTAGAGTAGAAGATAATTGGTATCTGATTATTTCAGAAGTGTTCACATTGTCATCAATTATCTAGCTTCCTTGCTGAACGTTTGGCAAAAAATGTAATTAAACATCATTTGGGTTAGAGAAGCATTTACTTGACTTAATACACTATGAAGAAAACTGAACAGGGACTCAAGGAGAGGCATGCAGTAAAATGTATGGAAAAATGCTTCCTGCTGCCTTGCTCACAGGCTTGTCTCTATCTATCTTTCTTAAACTGTACTGGATGAACTGTGCAAGAAATATTGCTTCACACCTTAGTGCTTCTGACTGTAGTGTTTCACACAATAGTGCTTCAAAAATTAAGACAGTCCTCCATGAACACACTCTGGACAATATAATCTGGGCATTACCCCAATCTAAACTGACTTTGTTGTTCTCTTTAGACTGTGATAAGTTATATTACACACAATCATATCATATTCAGACACTCTGAAACTCATTCTTTATCTCCTTTGCCATCCAAAGTGCCATGTTGGTATCATAATATAAATATATTAGAAGTCTACAGTCTTTGAAAATTACAACACTGGTAGACAAATGTAAAATTCTGGATAGTAGGCAAATTACCAACAGTGACTGCTTATCTTATATAGAAAAAGTATAACATTTTATGATATTTTTGCCATATGAAATGCTAAATGATGAAATGGGAATGTGTAACTTAGCTTCAAATCATAGGTGGATATGTCAGCTATTTAAAGATATTCCATTACTATTTTATAATTTTTGTGTTTTAGTGTACCACTTAAAATCTATTAAAATATAAGTTCTAATTTTATACACTTCTGGGGTCATCTGATTCTGAAAATACAGATTATCATTTCTTTGTAAATATTCTATAACAATGGCAAAATCTTTCAAAAGTTCTTTTAGGATTTTTACAGTCAAAAATAAAACCACATGAAAGGAAAGAATGTGGCTCTCCCTTCTACGTAACAGTCCATCATTAAAGGAAATCAGAGCATAAGCTCAAGCAAGAATTTACAACAGAAAATAGGATGGACTGTTATCTCTTGGCTCATGGTTTATAGAATTTGTTATAGAGCCTCAGATCATCTGCTTAGGAATGGTCCAAAGTATTTTGGGCTGAGTCAAGATGATCTCCTATAGATATGTCTGCCTAATCTGGGAAAATCTTCAATTGAGAGTCCCTTTTCAGGTGACACTAAGTTATGTCCAATTGGTAGTTAAAGCTATTAGGACAATAATGCACATAAATAAATGTCAACTTGAATTTTCCTTGTAACATATAGACAAGACTGGTCTACAAACTTTCACTCAATAACTTCTTCTAAGTATTCTTCAGTGATCAGGATAGGCATCATAGAAACGACTCAACTATTAGAAAAGAAACACACTACAGTTGTGTCAAACTCTACATTGCATAGGATTCAAAAATTCATGACCCCCTAAAATCATGCTGGAAATACATTTTAGTCATATTTTTGTTTGTTAATTAATTAATTAATTAATTAATTAATTTATCCCTCTGTCTCCACATCTTGAATTCTAAGATTATAGACAAGCATTACTTTACCCAATTTACCTGATTTTGGAGATTGAACTTGAATTCCATGCATCTAACAAACTAAGATGTACCCTCAGGCCCAATTGTATCTCTTTTTACAGATAAAGTTTCATTGAACCATAACCACAATTATTTAAGTACTAGTCAATTGAATCTCTTTCCTGCTATAATGACAGTTGAATCATTATGTTAGACTCAACTGTTGTCACCATTGAAATTATTTAATATCTGTTTCTTTTAAGTTGATTTAGATAATCAATATTGTTATTGGGATAGAGCCTAAGTCCAGAAATCACTGCTCCAATAGTTAACATTACCATTAATTCATAAATTCTCTATTCATTTATTATGTATGAATGTATGACATAAATTGTCCTTAAATTGGCTGGAGAGTGATTGAAGATAAATACTGCATGTCTATTTTGCTATTTTGCTCTAGTTCTAGTAAAAAATATAGCATCAAAATATATTTTTCTTATTTATTTTTAGCAATTACATTCATATAAATGTTAACCATTGTATACTGCATGTTAGAATTACTATAAGACTTAACAAATGTATATGTCTATACTTGATCATAGCTGAAAGGCTAAGAACTATTAAATGCATGGGCTTAAAATGCAACAAATATATTACTAAGATAAATAACATTCAATTTCAATGTAGTAAAGAATTAATCTCTATAAGGAATTTTTTTCTTTCCTCTTTAATTGTCCAATAGTATCAAGCATAGCTAAAGTTCAAAAATGAAATTGAGAACAAATATAAAATATCCTATCTGAATTTTTCTTCCTATGAAGAATAAATTATCAGAAGCATTAGGGATTTTAACATATCAACCTCTCACATTGGGGATGAAATACACCGTCCCATTTCTTTCACCCAACTCCTGCCAAGATAAGAGTACCATCATTTACAAATGATTTTCTTGGGGAAAAAGATAAAGGAAGAAATAAAGCAGATGAGATTGACTGCATGTCCTTGAAGAATTTAAAATAAAGAATGTATAATAAATAACTACATATAAGTAATAAATATCTCAAACAAAGTGTTATCTACATCTTTATGCCTGTAATAAAACAACTATGATCATTTAAATCTAATTATATCCATTTGCCAGATATCTCAATATATTACATATATCAGTTACACACACACACACACACACACACACACACATATTTTTTTACACATATGTACATATAGCTACATTTTTCTTCCTATAATGTTAATTAACTCCACCTTTCATAATACAGTGGCCTCTGAGTAATTTTGGCTTGTCTTACTTGACTTTTTAAAATGTGTTTATCAGCTACCCAATCTTGTATAGTTTCTTCCTTTTCCTATCCTTCCTTGGCCTTAAGACAATTTGGGATGGTTTATCTCACGGAAAATATGATACTATGTATTATTCACAGAAGTATCCCCACAATTCAATATATTCCTTTTTAAATTAAAAGTTTCTTACATTTTTTCCAGCACCTGTTCACTATGCATACTGACCACCTCATCTTCAGCTTCTCATAACTTCCTATGAACCCATTCCATTCTGCATCCTCTCTATAAATCTTGTCTTGTTTTCATACCTATTTGTTTTTCTTTTATTCACTACTCAGTTTAACCTGGGTCAGCCATACTGTTATGGGTTTTGAACTATTCACTGAAACCTGGTGGGTTCTGTAGGAGTTATCCAATTAGGATGGATAGATAATTATCCTGCCTATCCAAGAATCTGTTAGTAACTGAGAGTTGTTCTGTGAAAGAGAGTCCTGTGAGTCAGCCCCTCTTCAGTGGCTATTGAACATGCCTGATCTTTGTTGGCCCTACTAGAGGTAACTACAATTAGCACTAGCCAACGATTGCAACAGTTATATGTATACTCGAAGATGGGATTTCAAAGCCCTTCATCTTATCTCATGGCTTTTACATACTTCCTCTTTAGTGTCAGGCCATAATCCCTGAATCTCAGAGAGTGGTAAGTAAAAAGTATAATTGACTTATTTAGAACTGAACTCACAGTCCCTAGTTATTCTCTGCATTTTGGGGAGCTATGGGTTTGGGCCTTTACCTCTTCTTCTTCAGAAGAGGTTTATTGGATTACTGCTTAGGGCACTATTTTGTATGGGTATAACCATAGATATTTGGAGTACAGCTAAATGTCACTTCTGTATTGTTTCCTAGGTTTAGGTGAACCTGCCTCATTGCATATATTCTTTACCAAAAGAGAAATTTATGTGTGTGTGTGTCTGTGTGTGTGCACATGTGCATTCTGGCAGGCACACAGGAAAACTGAGGAAAATATCAAACTGTTTCATTCACGTGAATCAAAGTTTAGGGACAAGTTTCCTCACTGGACTTACATTAGTTACTTTTCTGTTGCTATGGTAAAATATGTCAAAGACAACTTATTTTTTTAATGGGGTATTTTATTTATTTACATGTCAAATGCTTTCCCCTTTCCCAGTTTTCCCTCCAGAAACCTCCTATCCCATGCCCCTTCCCTCTGATTCTATGAAGGTGCTTCCCCACCCACCCACCTACTCCTACTTCCCTGATATGGCATTCCCCTACACTGTGGCATCAAGCCTTCATAGGACCAAGGGCCTCTCCTCCCAGTGATGCCAGATAAGGCCATCCTCTGTTACATATGCAGTCAGAGCCATGGGTCCCTCCATGTGTACTCTTTGGTTGGCAGTTTAGTCCCTGGGAGCTCTGGGTGGGGGGTCTGGTTGGTTGATATTGTTGTTCCTCCTGTGGGATTGGAAACCCCTTCAGATCCTTCAGTCCTTGGCAACTTATAGAAGGGGAAGTTTATCAGGTCTAAAGTACCAGAAGAATAAGAGCCTATTGTTATACAAAATCATGACAATAGGCAGGTATGGCATTCAGAGTAGTGGCAGAGGAGGACACATGTCTTTAATGAAAAGCACTAAACTGCAAACTAAAAGTGGAGTGTGATTATTATTTCTCAATGCCTGCCCAAATGGGCATCCTTCCGGAAGCAAGATTATAGCTCTGAAACCTCCTCCTCAGTTACATCAATTGGGAACACAACATATAATATCCCAACTTATGGTGGATATTTCTCTTTCAGACCAATATAATGCTGAAACTCACCAGATAAATTGAATGATCAGTGACAAACCAATATGTTATTTCAAAATGAACTGTAAATAAAAGTTTACAAAGGTCAAAGGTGAAAACATTTGGGCTAAAAACTGAGCAATGCATTTTTAAACTATAACACAGAATGTTAGATGATGATGCCTGAGTTCCCCCTGGTGCACATAAATAAGTGTATGAGTTGATGAATGATCAAGCAAGGAATGAAATACCAAGAATAGACAAATAACTGCTATAAAAAATGTATAAAGCATCAGCACAGAATTTCTCCACTGAATTTGCAGACTTTAACCTTTCTTGATTTTGGACATTTTTGTTTAGTTGCATATGTAGCAGAGGATGGCCTAGTCAGCGATCAATGGGAGGAGAAGCCCTTGGTATTGCAAAGATCATATGCCCCAGTACAGAAGAATGCCAGGGCCAGGAAGCAGGAGTGGGTGGGTTGGGGAGCAGGGCAGGGGAGGGTATAGGGGGCTTTGTGGATAGCATTTAAAATGTAAATGAAGAAAATATCTAATAAAAAATGCCTAAAAAAAAACCCAGAATAATACAAAGGCATAACCCAAGTTACTTCACAGTAGAGAACTGTGTGATAAGCTATGAAACCATAAGCTATTTCATAACCCAGGTATGAAAATAAAATAAAATAGGTAAAAGATAAATCAATGGCTGTTTTAAGTTCTATTTGCTGCCACCTATCAGAATCTATGTCCAAGGAACTTACATAGAATTCTAATGAGATAGTCAATTCTTATTTTAATGAAAGAAAAAATCATCTGTTGGGTTCTGTACTGGCTAGTTTTGTGTCAACTTGACACAGGCTGGAGTTATCACAGAGAAAGTAACTTCAGTTGGGGAAATGCCTCCACAAGATCCAGCTGCAAGGCATTTTCTCAATTAGTGTTCAAGAGGGGAGCTCCCCTTGTGGGTGGTGCCATCTCTGGACTGGTAGTCTTGGTTCTATAAGAGAGCAGGCTGAGCAATCCAGGGGAAGCAAGCCAGTAAAGAACATCCTCCATGGCCTCTGCATCATCTCCTGCTTCCTGACCTGCTTGAGTTCCAGTCCTGACTTCCTTGGTGATGAACAGAAGTATGGAAGTGTAAGCTGAATAAACTCTTTCCTCTCCAACTTGCTTCATGGCCATGATGTTTTCTCAAGGAATAGAAACCCTGACTAAGACAGGTTCCTATGAACTTCCCATCTTCTTTCGACAAATTTTAATTAAATAGAATTACAAATACATACATTTTTCACAGTTGTGAACATTCATATTTTGTTTGTTTCTGTCTTCTAGCTCAATTGCCTGACTAGTCCATTGTACTGAGGATTGTAATGAATTCAGAACACAATAGAAGTCTGGAGTTTTGAGAGAATGGTAGCCTTTATAAAGGTAGGTGACACATCTTACCAATAATGCCTGTCTTCAAACTCAAAATAAATACTTCAAAGAACAAACTCTATAACAAACTTAAAATACTATTTTATAACAGTTATTTATTTTTACTTTACTGGAAATTCTAGTTTCTATAAATAGAAGTTCATTCAAGTTCATAAAATCATGTAAAATTTATGTGATCTTTTCTTTTGTCAATTTATTTATTTATTTATTATGTTTTCCTCACTTCTTTTAAATTATTATGTAGATTTGAGAAAGCCTAGTGGTTTTCTTTCTCTTAATAAAATGGATATCTTTTCCTATCATCTCTTTTATAGTATTTTTTTACTCTTTCAAAATTGGTGATATTTGTGAGCTGTCACACGTGTCTCATTTTGATGGCAAATATAAGATGAACACTTTGCATATGCAGAGAGAAAACAACAAAATTCCTCATCTTTATTAATTTTATTATGGTTCATTCACGTTCTATTGCTTCTTTTTTGCTGGCAACTCTCAGGTGCTATTCACTATGATAGCAGGGGTCTACATTCTGATATTCGGACACTTGGTTATCTTCCATGGGCAAAGTGATTAAAGTGCTTCAGCTAACACTTCCCTTCTAGTAATGATAGAATCTATTGGTTGTAGTAAAACAGTTATGATATTCTCTGTCCCTGATCAGTTATCAATTAAGATTAACCATTACTCTAAAATCTCAGAAAAATTTCTTTCACAGAAAGAAAAGTTAAAAGGTAAGTCAAAGAATTTTCTAAACTCATGTGTCTTTATGGATATTGCTGTGATATTTGTAAAAGTGCTCTATGTATGCTTGGACTTCATAAGTATACAACTGAAGACATTATTTTTACTGTTTCTTTTGTGAGATTAACTCATTCAAAGCATGGTTGACCTCAACTTAATTCTATAATATCATCATGTAATTACAACTGTCAGCTTGAATAAAAAATTATATGTATTCTGATAAAATTTTCAAATAAGGTAAAATTTGAAAGGTAACTAATCATTTTATGTTACAAGTCTGTTTCCCTGTTCCATTTGTTCTTTTATTTTTCCATTAGTATTTGTAATTAAAATTTAAAATTTCTAGTTCAGAAGTAGCTTATCTTGACATTGTAAAATCTGGATTACTCAAAGAACAGACTTATTCTTACATTTTTTTTCATGGCTAATATAGATGACTATTTCTAATACCTGTCATTGGCAAGTTGCTTACTTAAGAAATCTTTGATTGCTTCAACCTATATGCGTTATATGATATAAATATAATTTTAATACTAACCCATTGTAAAATAATTATTGATATTTATTTGTAATAATACAGATAAAACACAAGGTACCTCAAAATTAGGCAAGTGTTAATAACTAAATGACATGAAGAGACTCAATTTAAAAAGGAATGTAGCTTTTCCTTTAAGACTTTATAAGACTTTAATATATCCAAAGTCCCAAATTAATGAGCAGAAACATAATCTTATCAAGAGTCCTGTGTTTCCTTTTGTTCTATAACTGAATTTATAACAAATAATAAAGGAAAGTTCATAATTCTTTAGTATAGATTAATTTGAAGATCTCAGCCTGATGACAGAGAAACCAAGATGTTCACTTCTCATTAGTTAGAGTGAATTTCACACTCTTAGACATTCAAAGATGGTATTTTGACATTGTTTCTTCTTACTGTTTTCATAAAACTCACCTATGAAAATTGGATTGCAAGTAACCTACCTAGAATATAATTAGGAAATAATGTGTAAAACTACTAAAAATATCACTGTATAAAATTGTCCTTATGAATAAGAATGTTGCAGTTAGTTATTTTAATTTCAAATAGAAAATATATGAGGTTCATTGAAGTTCAATAATCTCATAATTATTGAACAAAAGGAAAAACGCTAAATTCTATAACATTTTGTAAAACGCATTAAACAACAATGTTCAAACTTCTCTGATATATGCATTGTCATCTTTTAGGTAACCATAGTTATTACAGATCATTAAAAACTGGGAAATAAGGAATTTGTATCTGTTAAACTTTAACCCATTGTGATGTTTACACTTTTAAATGGATATTAAGTATGTGAAAACTTAGTAGATAAATCCGGATGAGTAGATATTGGAAATCAGAGAAAGGAATCTAAAATGTGTGTAGGCTTTGAGTTCCTGTTATTTAAAAGATGATGTTGTAGTTCATTCTTTTGGAACAAAGGATTAAAAAAATGAACAGAGTTTTGGTTATTGGAAGCAGATTACTATGATAATTGTTTAACAATTTAGTTGTTGCATATCAGTTTCTGCTATTTTAAAAGTCTGAGTTTAATTTTGTCCCAGTGCATCCTTTATATGTTTTAAAGGAAATTGCTTGTTCACACATTTATTTTTTTGTAGGTATATTAATGTTGTAGGAGACTTTAAATAAAATGACTCAGGACTAAGGCTGTACCTTTTTTTACATTTTAATGACGAGGAGACAGAGTAGAGAAAAAAAGTAAAGTTTGCAAGATGAGCTACTGACAGACATAGAGATAAACAGATATAAGGGCTATCTTTACAGAGAGGGAAAACAGTAAGTCTGTAGAGTATTGTCTTGAGTGGCAGGTCCTGACCCTCAGCTCTGAGCAGATGATGAGGTGAAGCAGGGGCTGATGGAGAGAGCAAACAGAGGCCTTGCTCAGCTGGAGTCAGGAGGACATTTCTGGTTTCTGCTCACAGAATCCTGCTGGCTTAACAGCTGGGACTCAAAACATGATTCACAGAACCTGTAATGTTAAATGCACTCTATAAGAAATAAGTAGAAATCTACTTGTAAACTGCCAGTACAGCGTCCTCAGACAGGATTTCCTTTGACTTGCAATTAGCAGATCTGAAGAAAATAAATGGAGTGATATTTCTAATTTGGGGGATTGTCAAAGGTTAATAATTTTAGACATGCCTATTAGGGTTTCACAATGGACTTGTCATTGGGAGTTATGATTCATCAGCTACAGAGATTAACAAGAGCCAAAAAGACAAGGAAAAGCAGAATCCACTGGTTATTACAACCTAGCCTCTGTCAGATTTATTGTAAAGAAAGATATTCCTGTTCCTCACCATGACTACAAATTTCCAGGAATGCTATAGCAAGTTCACGATGAGAAATATCAGCATGGGAACTTTCTGCAAAAGTTCTCTCATTTTCCATGTATTTTTTTCATTTATTTGTTCAATTTTGAGTTTTATAGCACATAGTACGGAATTAAAACATTCAGCAATGACAGATCAAGGGTCATTTACATGGATTTTATTCCATGGAATATACTTTAAATTAGTCTTAAGTGTCATCCTCCTCTGTAAGCCTTATAATAGTTTCCTTTCAATAAAGATAAGTGCACAAAAAAACATAGTTATTATTTTTATATCCTTATAATTTTCTAGGTTATATGTTATGTGACTTTGATATTATATTGCAAATCACAGTCTAGGGCATGGTGCTATCACTTTGGTTAGCTAGCTTTCCCTCAGTCCTTAAGCTGTGAGCACATATAGATTCTTTGTTCTAATGAAAAAATACTGCAGGCGAGATGAAGAGAATGCTCGGTTATGGTCCATGGAACAACAATCCATAATTTACTTTGCAGATGTCTGTGTAATTTAAGCAGCAGGCAGAACAACTGCACAGTTGTAGCTGCTCTAGGGAAGGGATATCAAGAGGCTCATAAATCATGGTGAGGATTAAAAGCAATGAGCATTCATCTTCTTAACCCTGTAATGCAATATGGAGAAGCCAAGTATCATAACACACAGAGCAGCACTCATTTTTACAGGGAGAGAAAGTGTCGAAGTTGTTAAGACTTCCCTCAATTACCATTGACCTCCTGATTTGCAAGTCAGCAGAACATGACTTTAAAGTTGATTAAAAAGAGACCTCCTACACACTAAATTAAATTGAATAAGCAGTAAAGTACATTTCCGGGCACTAGTAAGCCTAGCTAAACCATAGAGAATTGTTAATAAATGTTTTAGATCAAATTCATTTCTTTTTAGACAATGTATAGAAAATGCCTTAAAAATAACTAATCCTTATAGATCCTTGAGTTGAAAAGAGTGAGTATTTTTAAGTCGTGCAATTTCATGAGGAAATCCTAACTCAAGAGCACTCTATAGAAGGTGATTCAGGCAGCTGGCCCTCTCCTATAAACATTTAGTAAATAAATGGTCTGTTACTAATTGTTTATATTTGAAAAATTATTCTAATCAAATGTCTTTTGATACAAATGAGAAAATCCTGAACAATGGGAAAATTTCATTTTCATTTAAGGGTCCAAATTTTAATCAAATTTGAAAAGTTTTGAAAACTAATACTTTGTTAATTTTTTCTGGTATTCTTTTAAATTAACTTCATGGTACAATTGAACTTCCTAATCCTATAAAAGTACAATGATAGACAAGAAGAAGAATTTGATCATTAGGGAACAAGAATTTTGAAACTGTTTAACTGTTTTGTGGCATATGAAGAAATTTTATTTCAATCTATCTAATTTAATACAAAATGTCTCTTGACCATGACTCCATATGCTAATTATTACCTGTTATAGTGAGAGGCAAATGATTCTGACAGTTATTTTATGCATATATATATATATATATATATATAGAGAGAGAGAGAGAGAGAGAGAGAGAGAGAGGTGCTCTATATTTCATGTTTATTTTTAAAAATGGCTTGATTTTGCTGTCAGAAAGTCATACTACCCTTTTTATTAATTTAAAAATAAAGTATCAAATATGATAATTTGGGTGACATGCACAATAACATTTAACTATTACATCTCCCATGCTGGGGCTATCCATTTTGAGGAGAGAAGGCTAAACTCTAGCTCTTTGTACAATTTTGCTGCTGCTTTTTCTTCCTATAGAATGATAAAAAAGCATTCTTAGGTTGAATAAAGCCCAGACTATTATGCTGTTGGCCTTGTAAATATTGGTGTCTTTTTTTGTTTTCTAACATGAATGTCTTTATCAGTATTCCTTCTAGAGAAGTAAGGGGAAGATAAATGCAATGCAGGATATTAATAAGGAAAGTAAATTTATTTTTTATATTTGAAAACTAAATATAGAGGAAAATGACTTGACTTCATAGTTACATCTCTAATTTAACTGTAAATGTGTGTGTGGGGAATCACAATGTATTAGAAATAATAGACTGCCATTAAAAAAAGGCAAAGCATTTGTCTCTGTGATCACATTGAAATGATTGATAATAAGCAAAATTAAGTTTTTTAATTATTTTATAATGCATATATCATACATTAGATTGCACCTTATTAGTATGTAATATTATCATCCATCAATTTAAATTAAATTGACAGTTGGAAGTACATAAGAGATAATGTATATTCAATATATTTATCATCATCTTTCCCTGTACTGGTTTTATCTCTTTTATTCTAATATATTCGCAAAAATATACAAGCAATCTTGAAAACAGCCACTAAAGAGTGGCTTTCTGATAAACCCCACTCAGAAACCTCCATAACATTGTTATTTCCTTTATAATCAAATGCCTTTTTAAATTTTCTTTTATTTCTTTTTAAAATTTTCTTTAACATATATATTTATATGCCCTCTGACAGTTCCTCATCCCATTCCTCTTCCCCCATCTCCAAGAGGATGTCCCTACTCCACTCCTACCCATTCCCATCAGGCCTCCCTACTCCCTGGGACCTTAAGTCCCTCAAGGGTTGGGTGTGGCTTCTCTCACTGACATCAGACTGCAGTCCTCTACTTAATGAAGTTAGTGATATACAAGCAAATAATAGACCCTCCTAGATATTTTCGTTACATGTTCTCTATCTTACAGGAAATATCCACACTAATGAGAATGCATACTTAATTACAGACAAATGAACTGACTTACTCAAGAATAATTTTATCCCAGCGTTTATGTTAACTGTAGCTCAGGTAACTCATGAGTTTTGAATCAATTATTAAAGATGATTAATCATTCCAATGCATTCGCTATAGTGTGTAGACTTAACAGATTATAGTAATGAGTATATATTGATCTACACATACATATATATGTGTGTAACAATAATTGATGAAATAAGAGGCCAAATTGAAGGAGAGTGGGAAGAGTAGAAGGTTTGGAAGGAGGAAAGGGGAGGTATAAACATTTTAACTAAAATACAATCTCAAAACTAAAGAAAAAATAAATAAAAATGTCACAGTTAACAATAAAATTATTTATAGATTAAGGATTATAGAAAATATCTTATAAAACATGTGCCTGCACTGCCATGGACATTTTGAAACTACAGATGGAAGGGAAAATAGTATGCTACTTTTCAAACCGCAAAAGTATATTTAGATAAAATTTATTCCCAGTCAAGCTAACTCTCCATATATTTTAAAGGGAATCATGGTGTGCTTTCTATTACTAGGATTAAAACGCCATGACCAAAAGCAGTTTGGGAAGAGAAGGGTTTATTTGGCTTATATACCCTGTTCATGATCTGTAGTTGAGGGAAGTTCACACAGGAATTCAAGTATGGCAGGACCTGGAAATAGGAACAGAAGCAGACAGCGTGAAGGAGCCTATGCTTATTGCCTTCCTCTATTTGCTTACTTTTACATCGAAGGAGCAGTGATGGTACTGCCACGAGTTGATGAGCAACCCCATGACAATTGTCAATCAAGGAAACGCCAGGCAGGCTTGTTTAAAGATAAGGTGTTTGGTGAACTTTTTTAACAGAAAAGGAAACAGTGAGAAGGCAAGAATATCAGAGTACATTGTTCAAAGGGAAATCAATTTTGAGTAATCAGCTCATGACATACTTGATATATATAGGGGCCAGCAGGCAGATCAGTGTCGCGAGGTTAGGAGAGAATAGAGGAGAGCTGTAAGTGATGAAGTCCCATGGACAGTGGGCATTTCAGACAAGTAGGAGGGTTTCCTTTTTTGATGCACTGTGGAAATTTCTAAAGGTCTCCATTACTTGGAAACCGTTTAACTCCTGTTAATTACCTTGTAGGGAAACGTGAGGTAGAAAATTTTGCTTCCAGGAGACCTGATAAGACGGGTGAAATATGACACTAGCAGGAACCTTGGAGAAGACTAATGATAAAAAGCAAAGAAAATGAAACAAAATAATCATATCACGAAAATGAAGTGGGTTGTGAGACTGTTCTGAGAGGAATAAGCTTGGTTTTATTGAAAGATGAGGGTATAAAATCTGCTTTGCCTTTAAACACATAAGAAAAAAAATATTGACTAGGCACATAGTCATATACAATTTAAAGGTGATTTTTTTCCTGGTGTATAATGATATTTAATTGACCTTAATTCACTTGCTTGGCAAACCATATTCTATATCTGTCATACACTGTTCGCAGCTTCTTACAGGTAGTAATTTATTAAGCAAATCACCCTAAGGCTGGTGTGAGACAGGTTCTGTTATACGAAACTCATTGTGCGGATGAGGAGCACTAAGCGGGAGAGGATACAGGATCACTTTCTAAGATTACACACCTGGAAAGCAGAAGAATGGACAGAGACCCAAGCACATGACCTGAGCAGCTTGTCACATGAATTTCTTACAAACAGAATTTAGCAGACAAAGCTCTCAGGAATCCTTCTAGAAAGGTCAGAGAGATTAGGAAGAAAATGGACTGAACTGAGTAGTCAGCAAAGGAGAGCGAGTTAGAATGTTGAGAGGAAGTTCAGCGAAGAATCTTCCATTTGGGTCAAGTGCCTCTGAGGATGGAAGGGGATCAGGGCAGAAAAATGGTCAGCCATGAATTTGGTTGGTTACACTGACAAGAACATGACCCAAGACTAAGGAAAAGTTCAGTGAGAACGTTATGGATGGCCTCAATAGTTTGACTGGCCGCAAATGCTTGCAAAGAATTTCTGGAGGTGTGGTTTGTTGAGTTTTCCTAATTTTAAAGGAGTGACATCATTATTCGTAGCTAAAAATGCATCCATAAAACTGCAAATTTTAACCCATATTTCCATAATGCTCAGTGGGAACTTAGTTGTAGCCTTTCATCATTTTCTCTGGAGCATGGTCACTGAGAGTTTAAAATTGCAAATTTTGGTCACACACACACACACACACACACACACACACACACACACACACAAGACATCTGCACCAGGAAATAGAGACCTACCAAATCAACTGATCAGGGCTCACACAGGCTCACTGGAACTGAAGCAGTAAGCATGGGGCTTGTTGGGGCCTGTATCAGGTCCTCTGAATATATGCTATGGCTGTTAGCTTCGTGTTTGGGGGTGGAATCTTAACAGTGAAAATGGGTTTACATCGACTCTTTGCCTGCACTTGGGAATCTTTTCCTCCTATTGGTTTGCCTTGGCCAGCCTGTAGATGAGCGCTTTCACCTTGTCTTATTTATTGTGTCTTGTTTTGTTGTTATGGCTGTGGTTTGTTGGGGACCTGCTGTTTTCTGAAGAGGAAATGGGGGGGAGGGTTGATATGCACAATAGGAGAAGGGGAGGGAGCCTGGGGAGGAAATACTGTGGTTAGGATGCATAAAAGAAGAATCTATTATTAATTAACAAAAGAAAGGTATCTGTAATTTATTGCTAGTGACATTAACATACTTTACAATAGAACCTGAGGAGTTTCATGGATGCTGCAAATTGCATCAGTCAGGGTTTTTATTTGTATCACTGATTCAAGGACTGTTTGTTTTTGTTTTTGTTTTTGTTTTTGTTTTTTTTTTTTATTTTTTTTACCAGTGGCCAATATTCCCATTTCATTAAATCAGTAATTAGTAGTGTGACTTGGGGCTTTTCATTCACAATGCAAACCACTGTAAGTCCTCAATAGCATGCATCCTAGAGAATTATTTTAAGAATTATGTGAACTAATGTGAAAACTCAGAGTTCAGTTTTGTGTGTGTGTGTGTGCGTGTGTGTGTGTGTGTGTGTGTGGTTGTGTATGTGAGGGCAATACCCTGAGGATGCCACAAAAGTTTGATAGATCTCCCAGAACTAAAGGGACCAGGAGCTTTGAGCCACCCAGTGTGGAACAATCTCAAGTTCTCAGCAAGTACAATAAATGGTCAGAACTGGTTAACAATTACTCCTGCCTCTGTAGTTCTAATTTTTAAATACATAGTAGAGTTTTTGGCCTTTGATGGACCAGGATACAAGCTTTTTAATAAGCTAGAGATTTTTTTTTTTTCTCAGCTTTCCTCTGGGATTTAAAGCAGTGAAATGCTTTCCTACTCTTTTTTTTTTTTTTTTCCCTGTTTTGAGAACTGCCAGATGCTCCCACAGTTCAAATCAGCTAATACAAGTAGCAAGCATTTAAGAGTTTCAAATTCAGATTAGTTATTTTCTACTACACTCTTAATGGGAATTAAGTTTTGCCATCTTCATTACTGCTTCTTCATTCTATTCACGAGATGTCCTAAACAATCAATTACTTGACATGTATGTTCCTGTGTTTATATGATAAATACGTATGTCCAAACCTGCCATATATGTTTTACATTCATACTTCATTAAAGTCTTCACTCCTTTATAGATGATGCTACTTAAACTGGACAGATATAAGATTTTTGGATATAATAATGTATTCCCCCAAACACATATCTTTCCTAGGAATCAAATTCTCATACTTGAAGGTGTTATCATTTTCTCACTTTTATCTATAAATCTTCCACACTTGAGAAGCTAACTTAGACAACTGATGCAGAATTTTACTTATCACTTTTAAAGGATATGTCTTCGAAGAGTTGTATGCTCCTTTAATTTTTTTTTTCTGTGTTGGAGACAGATGGAGAATTGTCTTCCTTAAGCATGATATTCATTCTGTTTCTTTTCATGTTCTTAGAAATCTATTCTCTTGCCTCAAGGGATGCCTGCCTTCTAAGCACAGTCTGAAAGTAGATAGAAAGCATATGTTCCATGCAAGCATCAAAATATAGGAAAGCTATTTCTTCATTTGTGCAGAAGGGAGCTTCCTTCTTGTAGCTGGTATTCACTCAGCAGTGCAAGAGGCTGTGCTGTGATCTTTTGGCCCCTATCACCACAGTTTCTTTCAAAGTGATAAAAGTATTCTTCAAGAAACTGACTATTGACTCACATCATAAATTGTGCTGTCACATCCCAGAGTCCTCTTGAGTTTACAGAAATCCAGAAGTGAATTCTAGTGAAATGTTTAACCTGAACTTCCACACGTTGCAAAGATAGCAGTGATCATTTGGTTGTTGCTGCTTTATCCTCTTCCTTTCAAACCAATCTTCTCAACTTTGAAAGAATGTAAAGCCTTTTATCTGACAAAACTTTCCCAGACACCACTTTCCCAAGACGGTAGAGACTTCAGTGCTCACCCTGGTTCAGACTTCCCTTTCTTCCTGTAACACACTGCTTACCCTATTCTCCAGGATTCCACTGCAGAAAGGTACAGCGTTTTATATCTTTTATATATCTTTCATCTCCAAAACTTTTTTCCAGATATCTCTTAAACCATCTTTCTTCTTTCTTTCTTTATTTATTTCTCGCTTATTCGATGTGTATTTCTTCTTTATGTTGTGATGTTAAACTATGGATTGATTTCAAGGCTGATTAGCTTTATCTCAAGCTTTTGTGTCCAATTGTCCCTTGTACATGCAGTGCGGTTTCTCTCTACACTGGCTTTGTGTTCATTTAGTTTCTTGCTACACAGACACCTCAGAGGATGTTTACATGTCATACTTTTAATGGAGTGGCTTTATCACATGCCACATGGGAAACCTGTAAACAGATAAAGCTTTTCAAAATATTCTATTTATCGCAAAGTATAATTTTTCAGGAGTAGGTAAGTGTTAAAATGAGAGCTATATCTTCTGATAAGTAAGGTAGAACATATTGAATCCAAAGAACTGTTGCATTAACTACATAGAACCATCTCATAATACAGGCCTATACTTGTGTTCATCACTGAAGAGACCTAAGAAACTCTTATACTAGAAAGCATTTAATTTCGAGCTTGCTTAGAGTTTCAACAGTTTAGTGTATTATGATCATGGTGGAAAGCATTCCAACCCGTAGGTGGGCATTGGAGATTCATTCTGATCCATAGATAGTGAGAGTGACTCTGGGCCTAGCATTGGCTTTATTTACCTTCCTAATGTTGCCCTCCTTCCTGATGACCCTTCCCTGAGTTCTTCATCTTATCCTCCCTCCCCTTTACATAGGAGATGGTACTCCTTCACCCACCCACACTTCACTCTCCTGTAGCATCCTCCTTTCTTCGGCCATCAAGTTACTACAGGATTAAGTGAACCCATTCTGACTGTGGCCAGGCAAGGCAGTCCTCTGCTACATATGTGCCTGGGGTCACACACCAGCCCAAGTATGCTTTTTGGTTGGCCGCTTAATTTCTGGGAACTCTGATGTGTTCAGGTTAGTTAATACTGTTGTTATTCCTTCGGGGTTGCAGTCCCTTTCAGCTCCTTCTGTCCTTCCTCTAACTATTCCAATGTGATCCCTGAACTTAGTCTCATGGTTGGCTGTAAATATCTGCATCTGTCTCAGTCAGCTGCTGGTATAGTCTCACAGAGGACAGCCATGCTAGGCTGCTGTCTGACAGCAAAACATGGTATCAGTAATAGTGTCAGAGTTTGGTGCCTACACATGGGATGGATCCCACATTGGTCACTAGATGGCCTTTCTTTCAATGTCTGCTCCTTTTTTGACTCTGGATTTCCTTTAGACAGGAATATAGTTCTGGGTCAAAATTTTGAAGAAGAGTGGGTGGCCTCATGCTTCAACCGAGGGCTATATCCATCTACTGAGCTAGAAAATATCATCCTGAATGAAGTAACCCAGTCTCAAAAGAACATGCATGGTATATACATGCTGAAAAGTGGACGTTAGCCAAAAAGTTCAGAATACCCATGGTACAACTCATAGAGTGTATGGAGGAAACTTAACAAGAAGGAATACCCAAGTGTGGATAGTTCAATCTCACTTTGAAGAGGGAACTAAATAATCACAGGAGGCAGAGGGAGGAAGGGACCTAGGTGGTAGAGGGGATGGAGAGGGAAAAACAAGCATGGGCAGGGGCAGAATCAGGTATGGGGGAGATAGCAGTGAAGCCCAGAGCACCATGGTAATAAATGGCAATATGCAGAAAATATTTTAACAAAGTTAATATCAGAGTATCTGATAGATAATTGAAATGTGAAGATTTTGTTAGCAAATGGAAAATCATTAATATGAATGAGTTGTCAATGCTGTGTGGCATTTGTCCAGAAAGACTTCTGGGAAAGATAGCTAGATATCCTGGACATTGGTCCTGTTATTTCTTTTTCATGCCTTCTGGAGAGCAGACTATTGCACATGGCACTGCTGTCTTTGTTCCTGCTAGCCTTTGTCATGGGTCATGACTTCTAGAGTAAAGACTCACTAGTCAACCAATTATATCCTGCTTCTACATTTCTGTCTTTTATATGTAAATTAAGCTAACATACACATACTGTCATCTGAGAACATGACTAGAGTTAGAGTGTTCAAAGAAATATTAAAATAAAATGAGGTTCGAATGGTTAAACCCAAATTCAAAACTATGTAACCTGTCTCTAATGAGAACAACACCAACAAAAAATGATCAAGACACAAAGGGGTGATCTGAGATGTCATTTCAGGAAAACAGCCACCTGCAAGCAGAGTAAAGTGGTTCAGGTCGGGGGGGGGGGTCTTGTAACAAAACTATCAGAAGAAATCAGGACTATTGTTGTCTTTATCTTGGAATTCTAGCTCCTAGAATCATCATTAAAAGTTCTGTGTTTCATTCACCTAACCATAGGACTTTGCTATGGCACATACGTAGAAAGCTAATTCATCATCCTCATGGACCATTGTAACACCTACAAATGACATGTTTAATGGAACCTAGGATTTTAAAAGCAGAAGAAACCAAGATTAAGCCATACACATTCTTTACATCCTTCATCCTAATGACAGATTTAGGTTCTCATGTTATGTCCTACCTACATTTGCATATATAATGCAGCTAAATCATTAATCATGGGAATAGAACCAAGTAGTTGCTTGAGGTTTCTTTTGCATGTTTTTATTCTATAGAAAGAAAGATATTCATGTCATGATCATCTGCAGATTTATTAATACTTAAAGAAATAACATTCATAAATCAAAAGATTTATTCTTAGAATTTTCTTCTTCTCATTATTATTATTTTCAATGCTTTTTTCTTTGTTCTGTTCTCAGACTTATATATTAGTGTGTGAATTCCTCTCATAATGTATGTTAGTTGTGATCACTTTAGGAACAAGAAGATGCTTTTCTGCACTCTAGACTACAGAGCACATTTTTAAAAGGGCAAAACAGATTTATATCACAATCAAGATTTACAGGACAATGTAAAAGAATGAAAAAAAAAAAAGTATAGTTTAGCTCTTCGTTCCGTCAAGTTTCTACTTTCAATTTCTAGTGTGATTTTTTTTCCCCTCTGGTAGTGATACTCATAAAATAGTGTGCTATAAAAATATCAAAATTCTGGGATTTCATATAATTCCAGATACACTTAAGACTAAAATTATACATAATACATTCATAATTATTGTTCCAGACATTAAGATTTTGCTTACCAGAATAAGTGGAAATGTATGACTTGACATATATGAGTATACCATTATTATCTAGGATTTTAAAATATCAGGTTCCAGAAGTAGATGTGAAGACACACATTGTCACAGTAGAGGACATGAATTCACAGTTTCTCAGAGACAGGAATTTTATCAAAAAGGACAAAGCCAAATGGAGGAAATGTGTGAATCAAACCCACACTACAGGAAAAAAAAAAGAAGAAGTGTGTGCAAAGGACTAGTCATGGGAATGGTTACCTGTGGCCTAGACAAGAGGAACAGGTGAGATTCCATGTGTTTAGAATTGGTTTATTTGAATAATTATAATAGGTTCTCTGCCTATAATTGCCTGATAACTTGCCTCTAGATTTAGAATAGATCGACAGCAAATCAGAATCTGAGGTCCAGTAAGAAAACAGTTAATGTGCGTTCTCTGAATCAATGAGTTTAGTTTGGTAAGCTGCACATCCACTTAACCCTTGTAATGCTCAGGACTTAGCAAAGGTGGGAAGTTAGTAGAGGGGACTTTTGGGATAGCATTTGAAATGTAAATGAAGAAAATATCTAAGAAAGAAAGAAAGAAAGAAAGAAAAGAAAGAAAGAAAGAAAGAAAGAAAGAAAGAAAGAAAGAAAGAAAGAAAGAAAGAAAAAACATAGATAGATCTGGGAATGGCCAACCTCCATGGTCATTGAATCCTTAGGATGTAACTGTTTCAGAATATACAAAATAAAATCCATATATAATGTGGTTAATTTGCATAAATTTTAATTTACAAATGTTGTAATTCAAAATTTTGTACATCTTTATTGCATACATTAAATGTTAACTAAGGGTATGTTAAATTAAACCCAAAGGAAATTAAAAAAAAATACACTGTAATTTCGATAAAAGGATATTCATGATTTAGATTAACTCATTTTGATGAATAATTTAAAATAATGGAGAAGTAGACAAAGAATATTGTCAGGTTTTATTTGATGACTCACCGAGCTGTCACTTTCAATAGGTTTCTATATCAGATGTGTCAAATCATGTTACAGGGGACCACTACTCTTTTACATTTCTGTTTTAAAAGATACTCTCCTCCGGTCTTATACCATTCTCAGTTCTAGAATATGATGCACAAGTTTCCCTTTGCAATTATTATTTTGCTCTTATGGATTGTATAACAAAATAAGTTACTGAAATCAAATGACATACTGTAAGATGTGTTGCATATGAAATAAATATAACTAGCCATATATAACATTTTCTTAAATATGAAATTTTATTATATAGGATTATCTACTTATATTAAGCCTTGTTCTTATATACTCCTTCCATCTTTTAGCTGGATGGTGCCAGCCATATGGAGGTAGAACATTCTCTTCTTAGTTATATTCATTTGGAATTGACCTGTCACATCGTCACAAAGGTGTTCTTATTAATTGGCTTCAAACTGAACCAAGTGTAAAGTTCTCCTCTGGATCTCTACATCAACCTGACTGCACATGTAAGTGTTCAGGTTTACTGACCCTAAAGAAAGCACAGCTTGCTGGCTTCGATGCTGGTCCTGTACTCTAACAGCTTCATTAAGACTTAATATTCCCTGATAGACTCTTTCATTTCTTGCGTACATCACTGACCGTACATTACCCATTCCATGACTCTATGGTTTCACTTGCTTTAGAGTTTTAAAATTTTGTTACCTGGTACATTCATTAGAGGGATTTTAACACTGTGTAATGACCTGATTAACATTTTATCTCTTTGTCTTTGTCTCTTCTATTGCTATTCAAAGTCACTGTAGCTAAGTCATCTCTTAGAAAGAAAATCATTTACCTGAGTGCCTGCTTAGAGATTCAGAGGTTGAGTGCATTGTGATCATGTGGAGCAGCATGGCAGTGTGCCTGCTGGCACTGCAGCAGAAGCTGAGAGCTCTCCATGCTGTTCCATAAAGAGGGAGGGTGCTTGGCCTCGATATCACTTTTGAAATCTTATGTCCACCCCTAGTTACAGACGTCCTCCAATAGTGCCATACCTAATCCTACTCAAAGATACTGAATTTTGGGTATTGGGAAAGCCTTCAATCGTTTTATTACAACTCCATCATCAACACATGGCACTCATATCTTGAAGATAAAGAATGATCAGAAGTGCTTGCTGATATAGCTGTCTCCTGAGAAGCTCTGCCAGAGCCTTGCTGATACAGATGAGGATGTTTGCATCCAACCATTGTAGCATGGAGACCCCAGTGGAGGAGTTAAGGGAAGGACTGAAGGAGCTGAAGGAGTTTGCAGTCCCATGGGAAGAACAACAATATGAGCCAACCAGACCCCTCAGAGCTCCCAGGACCTAAACCACCAACCAAAAAGTACACATGGAGGGACCCATGGCTCCAGCTGCATGTGTTGCAGAGGATGGCCTTGTCAGGAATTAATGAGAGGAGAGATCTTTGGTCCTGTGGAGGTTTGATGCCTCAGCATAGGGGAATGCTAGGGCAGTGAGGCAGGAGTGGGTGGGTGGGTAGGGGAGAACCCTCATAGAAAGAGGGATGAGATGGAATAGGGAATTTACAGAGAAGAAACTGGGAAGGGGATAACATTTGAAATTTAAATAAATAAAATAATCAATGAATTTTTAAAAAAATCAGTATCATGCTGGTTGTATTGGCAGAACTTAGAACAGATTTTTCAGTGATTTGATCAGTGGTTTTCAATTACCTTAGTGCTATGAACATTAATACAGTTTCTCATGTTGTGGTGTTCCCCAACCATACTTTTTTTTTTTCTATCGTGTAACTGTAATTTTGATGCTTTTATACATCATAATGAAAATATCTTTGTTTCCTGATGGTCTTAGGTTACCTCCATGAAAGGATTGTTCAACAGCCAAAGGTTGAGAACCACTGGATGAGATTTTCAATAATTGTTACTGAGAGAATAAGCAAATATCTTGGTGTTTATTTTTGTTACCTTGATCAGCTAAACTTTGTTTTTCTAACAAGATTATAAAAACTGAAACATGTAATTTTAAATATATTTATTGTTCATCTTCTTCCAAAGGAAATAATTATGAAATCATGAAATACTGATATATATTTTAATAGTTATATGTATATATGTATAAGGTTACATATAGGATAGTCTCAATCAAAAAATCAAAAGCATATAACCATTTTTAAAATATTTCTTCTATTTTCAAATATGTCTATATTCTCTTTTCTAGATATCATAAATATTCAAAAATCTTTAATCCATCTCATATTTACAATGAAGAAAATAGAAAGAACACAGTTTGGTTAAACATGCCTTCTTATATTCTTCAGAAATTCACTGGATCATTCTTAATGAAAGTTTAGTAAGACATCAGCAAAACAAATGAAGCATTAGGTTGTTAAAGGGTATCTATCACTGTGAGAACCTCCTGTCCATGTGTGTGAATTAACTGCATTAGCACAGACAGTTTATGATAGACATATATCAATTCATCATCTTACAAGGTGAATGGGATTTGCTGGGAAAACCTGGGTCATATCCACTATGTAGTAGAAATTTAATGACACATGAGCAGAACATATGACAGGAAGAAAAGAAGAAACCCACAAGGCAAACTCAAAGAAAAGTGCTGCATGCTGCAAGGTCTTGGAAAACATAAATCTGCCTCTTATATAGGAAATAGTAAGTTTGGTTTCCAAAATGCTTGCCTTCTATTTTAGCTAGATTTGCCCTGTGTCGAGGCTTGTTGGAGGCTGTGTCAATTTGGGTTGAAAGTTTGTACTTTCTACAATAGCTGTATGAAAGTTACGTTTAAAATTAAATGAGCATCTACTGTGTTCAGCATGTACTGAGGTTTGTGATAGACAGTGTGCTCCCGAGATGAAAGAATGTTTTAGAGGATGTGTTAGGGAGTTCTGAGAGGAGGCAGGGAGGGATGGCTCACTGATCCTGGTTGTTTTAGAACTGATTTCTTCATCTAAGTCCTCTGAAAGCCTAGATAGTGGAAGTCATCTAAGGGCTCTGTTATAATAAATGTTTGTTCTCTTGCCGCAGCTTCCTTAGTTTATTTTCTCCATGAGCCATCATCCCAAGAGAAATTGATTGGAGATAATTTCTGTCTGTGAGACTTGCATATATATCTTCCTTGATGTTTTGGTCCTTTCCGTACTTCTTCATATTCTATCATCGTTATTGGTAAATGATGTTAAAAACTCCTTTATATTTAATATGTACCATCTGATCACTAAGAATTGGCTCAGTCTATTAGCCTTCTCTTATCCCTTGGATCGTTTGAGGGACTGTTTTCATTGTTCACACTTTATGCTCATGGAGATGAATTAGCTGGTTCCTTTTTAATCAGCTCCTAACGCCCATCATTCTATTATCTTTTTATGGAGGGGTGGCTAATGTAGACATTTGTGTGTGGTTGTGTGTGTGTGTGTGTGTGTGTGTGTGCATGTGTGCATGTGTGTGTGTTTAAGTATGAACACAAAACAACGTAAGGCATCTTTCTCTGTTGCTCTATACCTTACTTAGATCATTAAACAAATAATTGGTAACACATGGAGTTTTCTTTTACCCCTCATCCGTTCTGTCTGTCTAGTTAGGAGATATTTTAGGTAGAGCTTCTCCTATAAGTTTCTTTAGGGCAAACGTCACTAAATATCGCAACCAATTTGCTTTTAATGTTGTTTATTTAAATGTGTTGACAGACTCAGCTGACTCTGCACTTATCTGTTTGAATGAGCTCTCTGCTTCACTTGTAATGTATTCAGCAGCTACTAATTGCTTATTGATTCTTTCAGATCATTTCTTTTTAAATACCTCGTGATTGGAAATTATTTTTCAACTTGAGCACTTAAAGTAAAAACACCAATGAAAATTTTATTTTATTCAGACTTTTCAGAAAGTAAAAATAGAAATTGCCATTAAATGATATTGATCCCATTGTTTAGGCACATTATAAGGAATTGTGAGCCTATCATGAAATAAGATACACGAGTTATCATTTGTGCACTTAAAGTGCATTTCTAGTTTCAAGTGATGTATTTCATTTAGAACAGCAACTTACATGGCTCTTGGGGGAAAAGGCTAATTATGTTTGCTAGTCTTAAAAATCAAAGTGTTCTCACACTAGCCCATTGGTGATTATGGATGTAAAATTCGACACATGCTTTGATCACAGTTCATTGCACTCAATGAAAATGAGGGCAGACACCAAGATTTCTTCCAATTTGTGATTTTTTTTCATTGTGTCATGTTACCCCTGAGTTTTGCTTTTAACCATAAGGGTGGACAAACTCGGTCCTTCTTAGAAGAACAAAATACTCACAGGAGCAAATATGGATATGAAGTGGAGAGCAGAGACTGAAGGAAAGGCTATACAGATACTGCTTCACCCGGGGGATCCATCCCATATACAGTTACCAAACCCAGACACTACTGAGGATGCCAAGAAGTGCATGCTGAAAGGAGCCTGATATGGCTGTCTCCTGAGAGGCCCTGGAGAGCCTTATAAATACAGAGGTAGATGCTTGCAGCCAACTATTGGACTGAGTGAGGGGTCTCCAATAGAGGAGTTAGAGAAAGGACTGAAGGCATTGAAGGGGTTTGCAACCCTATAGGAGGAACAACAATATCAACCAACCAGATACCCCAGAGCTCCCAGGGACTAAGCCATCAACCAAGGAGTACTCATAGCTCCAACTGCATATGCAGCAGAGGATGACCTTGTCTTGCATTAATGGGAGGAGAGCTCCTTGGTCCTTGATAGATAGATAACCCAGTGTAGGAGAATCAAGGGCAGGGAGGTGGGAGTGGATGGGTGGTGGGTGGAGGAACACCCTCATAAAAGCAAGGGGATGGAAGATGGGATAGAGGGTTTCCAGGAGAGGGGGAACCAGGAAATGGAATAACATTTGAAATGTAAATAAAGAAAATATCCCATAAAAAATCAGATATGAGTACAGGGAAATAAAAAATTAAGTTTATGTTAAAATTTTATTTTATTACTTTTATCTTTATGTTTATTATTTTTTCACACAGTCTGTTTGATCACATCTTCCCTTCCCTCTCTTCCTCCCTTTCTCCCCATCTTCTGTCTCCCCAAAATCCACTGCTCCTCCATTTCCCTACCTAAAGAACATTCCTTCCTTTCGTCTTAGCTCCAAACTTTGTCTTTGCAACTTCTTCCATGGGTATTTTATTCCCTATTTTGGGGAGGAATGAAGTATCCACATGTTGGTCTTCCTTCTTGATTTTCTTGTGTTTTGGAGATTGTATCTTGGGTATTCTAGGTTTCTGGGCTAATATCCACTTATCAGTGGGTGTATATCAAGTGAGTTCTTTTGTGATTGGTTCCCATAACCAGCCACCAAACACAGACTCTATTGCACATGCCAGCAAGATTTTGCTAAAAGGACCCTGATATAGCTATCTCTTGTGAGGCTATGCCAGTGCCTGGCAAAACAGAAGTGGATGCCCACAGTCATCTATAGGATAGAACACAGGGCCCTCAATGGAGGAACTAGAGAAATTACCCAAGGAGCTGAAGGGGTCTGCAACTCTATAGGTGGAACAACAATATGAACTAATCAGTATCCCCAATAGCCGTATCTCTAGCTGCATATATAGCAGAAGATGGCCTAGTCGGCCATCATTGGGAAGAGAGGCCCCTTGATCTTGAAAACTTAATATGCCCCAATCAGGGGGAATGCCAGGGCCAAGAAGTGGGAGTGATTGGGTAGGGGAGCAGGGCCGGGGGAGGGTATAGGGGACAATCAGGATAGCATTTGAAATGTAAATGGAGAAAATAGCTAATAAAATAATAAAAAAAGGAACTATCCTTCCATGGATATCAACTAAACATGGTATAGCAAGATGCAATAAGACCAGGCACAAGCTCGCACTCATTTTAAGGTTGGATGAGGTAACATATTAGGAGTAAGAAGGTCTATGAGCATGCTAAGAGTTAGAGATAGATATTTATCTATGAGTATAGCAGAATTTCCTTAGTAATCACTGACCATCTGTAACCAGACAGGGCATCAGTGGTGGGAATGGGATACAAAGCTGTTGGACAACAACCCTTTCTGCCTGCTGACAAAAAGTTGTGCTGGGGCAATGGTGACTCACTGCTTGCCAGAGTGGACAACTAATGACTGGTCTAGCTTGAGACCCATGCCAGGAGAGGCAGCTCAGTCCCACCACTGTGTGGATAGAGCAAAATCCTAAGGTAGAGTGAAACACAACTGACAAAAGAACAAATAAGTAATAAAATAATACAATATATTTGCATTTCTTCTGTATGGGTATTACATTGCAAATGTATTGTAATCAAAATATTTAATTATGTAAAAGGCTGCCTAAGGAATTTAGCATCATAATTAGAAATAAAATAAATCCCATGTTGTACAATGCAGACCCACTTCTGGGCTCAGACAGCTGAAATGGTTTTTTAGCACTACAGAATTCAAAGTTGCCAGTAGGTAGTCGTTTACAACAGAGTTTGGTTGACAAATTACACTTACATAGTCAGCAGGAATTGAAAAAATTCAGAAGTTATTTGGTGTAATTGTACTCAGAGGAGACCAGACATCATGAATTCTTCCAACTTGTGACTTTTTTTTTTCATTTGGTATGTTGCACTTTAGTTTTGCTTTTAAGCTTAAGAATGGACAAATACTAGTATACATTTATATTTAAGTTTTATTTTATTATTTTTGCCTATTCTGTATGCCTGTGAACATGTGTATACATCTCATATAGAGGACAGACATGTTAATTAAATTTCCCTGGAGCTATGATTATAGATGGTTGTGAGCTGCCATGTGTGTTCTCTGACTGGGTTACTCTAGAAGAGCAGCCATTGTTATTAACCACTCTAGCACCTATTCTATGTTTCGTAAGAAAGAGAGGGGGAGGAAGAAATGAGGTAACAAAGAGTGTTATACATATGCTAGTAACATTCTAAAATCATGTAGATAAATCAAATGTCTCTTCAGGTGCAAACATAATAACTTTATTACAGCTAATGATGCCAATTTTACTAAAGCTCCTCTCTCTACCTCAATGTGTTATCTCTCATTATGCAAGTAACTACTGCCACAGTTTTATGAATACGTATATAAATATTTGAATAATATTGTTTTAGAAAATTTACTTGAGATCAGATATTATATATAATATAATACCCTCTAAAATTCTCAAAATCAAGTACAACTCATTTGTATAGAGAATATCAAATAAATACTAACTACAAATTTAACATATAAATTAAATGATGCGTTTTTTAATAGGGTATTTTCTTCATTTACATTTCAAATGTTATCCCCTTTCCTTGTTTCTCCTCTTAAAAACACCCTCCCCCTACCTACTGTACTCCTCCCCCTGCTCACCAACCTGCCTACTCCCAGTTCCTGGCCCTGGCATACCCCTACACTGGGGCATAGAGCCTTCATAGGACAAAGGGCCTCTCCTCCCATTGATGTCCAACTAGGCCATCCTCTGCTGCATATGCAGCTGGAGCTATGAGTCCCACCATGTGTACTCTTTGGTTGGTGGTTTAGTCCCTGGGAGCTCTGTACTGGCTACTTCATATTGTTGTTCCTCCTATGGGGCTGAAAACCTCTTCAGCTCCTTAGGTCCTTTCTCTAGCTCCTCACTGATAACTGGATATTAGCCCAGAAGCTTAGAATACCCAAGATACAATTCACAAACCACATGAAACTCAAAAAGGAAGACTACAGTGTGGATACCTCAATTCATCTTTGAAGGGGGAACAAAACACCCATGGAAGGAGTTACAGAGACAAAGTGTAGAGTAGAGAATAAAGAAATGACCATCCAGATACTGACTCATCTGGGGATCCATCCCATCGATAATCACCAAACCCAGACACTGTTGTGGACGCCAACAAGTGCATGCTGACAGGAGCCTGATATAGCTGTCTCCTGAGAGGTTCTGCCAGTGGCTGACAAATACAGAAATGGGTGCCCAGAGAAATCCATTGGACTGAGCATAGCATCCCCAATGAAGGATGCATTTGAAGTTAAAAATACTCATGCCAATACAGCAATGATGTTAAGTTGTTTGGGCAACATTTTGGACAATTAAGACTGTTTATTATACTTTTATTTGTAATGTTACCTGACATTCACACAAGAGTAGGAAGGAGGAATGCTTGAGGGAAATTTCACAGTTAATAGTGCATTTACCAGTGTTATTGCTTACATGAAGAACAGAATTTCCAAGGATCACTTTAATAAATTATTAGGCCACAAGTTTCTTACAATGTAAACTCAATATTTAATTTTTAAAGTCAATTGGATTGCACAATTTTATACAAATGAGTCATTTGTTCTAATAAGGACTAATTCATCTTATTTAGGTTTAATCTTAAATGTATTCAAATCTATTTATTTATACAATAATTTATATTTTTGAACTGTGATCATATATATATATATATATGTATATAGGTATATATACATATATGAAATTGAATGCATATATATACATATATATGCAATTCAGTTATTTAAAAAGAGTACCAACAATTCTGATATTTAAAAATAAAATATGAAGATTTTCAAGCAGGTTAAATAAATAGCTGATAGTCACATTGTAAAATATGCGCTATCAAAATTCTATTAGGATAGATATGTAAAATAATTACATGAATAAAGATTTAACTTGGAAAGCTATTATACAGGCAAAAGCTTAATTTTCCCCCCAAAATACACTGGCTAATATTTAACATTTAGATTGAAAACAGTTTTATTCATTACTGTTTGTATTAATGTATTAGTTGTTCAAAAGAAAAATAGACTCTCAGAAGTTTTATGAGTGATTATGACACCAGATCTTTTCCAAGGTCTGGGAAATTACAGCTAATACTCCATCTAGTATTCAAAGGTGACTTGAAAAAATTAAGTAAATAAAAGTGACTAGAAATTTCCATTTAGAATATTTTGCTTCTTGGTTAATATTATAGTCCAGATGGATTTTTTTAAACTATATTACATTTCTTTAAAGATTAAACTGCAGTTTCTCAATTTTAGAATAAATTATATTAGAAAAACTTAATGAAAAAATATAAAGGATGAATTCAATAATTTCTAGTGCAGTTATGGTTTTTGACATAAAATGTATTTCATCTTCACCTGAATTTTAGTTTCTATCTTAGTAAGCTATTATAATATATACACACACACACACACACACACACACACACACATACACACACACACACATATATATGTATACATATATGTCAATGTATACATGCATATATGTATATATGTATATATGCATATATGTATATATGTATATATGTATATATGTATATATGTATATATGTATATATGTATATATGTATACATGTATACATGTATACATGTATACATGTATACATGTATACATGTATATATGTATATATGTATATGTGTATATGTGTATATGTGTATATGTGTATACATGTATATATATCCAATTCAAAACTAACAAGAATTTTTGTAAACTAGCTCATCAAAAATCTCCCTACACTTAAATACATGATTAAGACCATAAATGGTGGAAGTTAGTGAATAATCTTTGCTCTTCTTTAAACAAGAATCTTGTTTATGCATAAAAATACCTGACACTTTCTTTCCAGTCTTAGACATTCAATCAGGTCTTGATTGTCATTCCCGGATAGGGCTTTGATGAAATTTGAGCTCGATGTGTTCTCTTTCTGTTCTACAATTATCATGAATAGAGCCTTCCTACTTACTTTAACAAAAATGAGAACATCATCTTTAATAGATTCATCATTATGACCTGAGATGAACCAGTTCACAAAGTAGGCATAAAGAAAAAAATTCTCTGAAAGGTGATATCTTGAAATCTAGAAGAGGAAAACAATAGAAAAGAGTGATTGATCCTTGCTATACGTTATTATTAAAGCACGATTATGACCCAAACTCTCATCCTCATAAGGTCTTTGGTCATCTTGTTCATAGACTCAGCTGAATAAATGAATATTTCATCCAGAAAACAAGATGAAAGATCCATGGAAGCAAGAAGACAGACACTTTTGACCAAAAAGATTTTATAAAATATTGAAGCAAACAACCTTGCTTATAGACTAAAATATGTACATGAATGAATATTTGCCATAAGTTATAATTCAGTATTACAGAATAGATTTATACTATTTCCCTGATACTGAGTCTCAAGAGAATGAATAAAATATTAATAGGAGACATGCTGAGACTACTCTAAAGGAGCATCAGTAGGGTGTAGGACTCCATGCACAGAGGATGTCGGTTTTATAATTATAAAAATATAGATATATCATATATTTTAATTGCAAGCTAGATAGAAGAATGCATATGCTAAATAACAGATGCAACCCGTGAATAAGATTTTGGTAGAATGTGCATGCCTGGGTTACTGACTTGTAAGGAAATAACAAGAATATAAGATGAGATCTGAGACATTGAAACAAAAAGTATTTTGTAGGTTCTATGTAGACCTTTGTAACATTGCTTTGAAATTGTCTCTGAAACTAGAATAAGGAATAAAAACTATTTAGTTAGACATTTCCACTGAAATTTTACAAGGCTTATTAGACAATTAGAATAGTTGGAATTATCTAGAGACAATTATCCTGAGTTTCTCATTCTTTTCACCTTCTCCTCCTCACCTCCTCCTCCTCCTCCTCCTCCTCCT
>NC_034600.1:66232659-66280304 GCF_900095145.1 Mus pahari
TCTTTCTCTCTCTCTCTCCTCTCTCTCTCTCTCTCTCTCTCTCTCTCTCTCTCTCTCTCTCTCTCTCTTTCTTTATTTTTTTATTTTTTGAGACAAGGTTTCTCTGTATAGCCCTGGCTGTCCTGGAACTCACTCTGTAGACCAGGCTGGCCTCGACCTCAGAAATCCACCTGCCTCTGCCTCCCAAGTGCCAGGATTAAAGGCAGCTGCACCACTGCATGCCATCCTGGGTTTCTTTAGCTTTCTTAATATTCTCCTCTGTATGTACCCTTAATAACATCTTCACAAACATTAAGAAAATGCTCAAGAGCCAGGTGTGGTGGCTCACACCTTTAATCCCAGCACTCGGGAGGCAGAAGCAGGGCTTCAGTCCTTTTCACTCACACAGTACCTGATCAGGTTCCCCTCTCCCCCCTTCTCCTTCCCACCCCCCCCCATCCAATTCACTTTCCCTCCTAGGTCTCTCCCTCCCCACTTGTGATTACTTTCTTCTCCCTACCAAGTGGTTCTGAGGCATCCTCACTTGGGCCCTTCTGCTTGTTGACCATTTTGAGTTCTGTGGACTGTATCTTGGATATTCTTTACTTTTTGTTTTTTGGCTAATATCCACTTATTAGTGAGTACATACCATTCATATCCTTTTGCATCTAAGTTACCTCACTCAGGATATTTTCTAGTTTCATCCATTGGCCTGAAAAACTCAAGATGTCCTTGTTCTTAATAACTGAGTAGTATTCCATTGTGTAAATGAACCACATTTTCTATATCCATTCTTCTGTCTTGGGACATCTAGGTCATTTCCAGCTTCTGGCTATCAAAAATAAGACCTCTATTAACATAGTGGAATGCCTGCCCCTATGGCATGGTGGGGCATTTTTGGGGTATATTCCCAAGAGTGTTATAGCTGGGTCTTCTAGTAGATTCCACTTTTCTGAGGAAACTCCGGATTGATTTCCAGAGAGGTTGTACCAGTTTGCAATCTCACCAGCAATGGTGTTCCTCTTTCTCCACATCATCTCCAACATGTGTTGTTACCTGAGGTTTTGATCTTAGTCATTCTGATTGGTGTAAGGTGAAATCTCATGATCATTTTGATTTGCATTTCTCTGATCACTAAGGACTTCGAACATTTCTTTAGGTGCTTCTCAGCCATTCGAGATTCCTCAGTTATTAATTCTAGGTTTAGTTCGATACCCCATTTTTTTTGGTGGACTTGTTTGTGGATTTTTGGTGGTTAACTTCTTGAGTTCTTTGTATATTTTGGATATTATCCCTCTATCAAATGTGGGGTTAGTGAAGACTTTTTTTCCCCAATCTGTAGGTTGCTGATTTGTCTTATCAACTATGTCCTTTGCCTTTCCAGTTTCCTGGGATCTCATTTCTCAATTCTCGATCTTGGAGCATGAGCCTGCGGGGTTCTGTTTAGGAATTTTCCCCCTATGACAAAGAGGTCAAGGTTCTTTCCCACTTTCTCTTCTATTCGATTCAGTGTATCTGGTTTTATATTGAGGTCCTTGATCCACATGTCTTTGAGCTTTGTACAAGGTGATAAATATGGACCTATTTTCATTCTTCTTTCTACATACAGACAGCCAGTTAGACAGGCACCATTTATTGAAGATGCTTTCTTTTTTCCCTTGAATATTTTTGGCATTTTTATCAAAAATCAAGTGAAGGTAAATGTGTGGTTTTATTTTTTGGGTATTCAATTCTATTACATTGATCAACATGTCTATCTCTGTACCAGTACCATGAAGTATTGGTTTTGTTGTTGTTGTTGTTGTTGTTTTATCACTATTGTTCTGTAGTAAAGCTTGAGGTCCGGGATGGTGATTCTCCCAGTTGTTATTTTATTGTTAAAAATTGTTTCCCTATTCTGGGTTTTTTGCCTCGAAGGGAGGGTCCTTAGACAAAATGTCTGACAGGGTAGGAGAAGGAACTTATAGAGTCCACCTCCAGCAGGAAGACAGGACATCAAGTGAGGGATGGGGTTACCATGCCACAGTCACACCTCTGACCCATAATTATTCCTGTCTGAAAGAATTACAGGAATGGAAATGGAGAAGAGGCTGAGGAAAAGAAGGTCCAGTGACAGGTTCAAAGTAGGATCCAGCTCAAGGGGAGGTCCCAAGACCTGACACTATTACTGTGGCTATGGAGCACTCAGAAAAGGGGATCTATCATGACTGCCCTCCAAAAGACCCAACAAGCAACTGAAAGAGTCAAATATATATATAAATATATACACACACACATATATATATATATATATATAGTACCCAACCCATGGACAGAAGCAGCTGACCCCTGTTGTTGAATTAGGGAAGGCTGAAAGAAGCTGAGAAGAAGGATGACCCTGTAGGAGGACCAGCAGTCTTAATTAATCTGGACCTCTGAGATCTTACAAACACTTGGCCACCAAACAGACAGCATACACCAGCTGATATGAGGTCCACAACACACACACAGCAGAGGACTTCTGGGTCTGTGTCCATTCAGAGGTGATGCACCTAAACCTCAAGAAACTGGAGGCCCCAGGGAGTTTAGAGGTCAGGTGGGGTGGGGGTTGAGAGCATCTATGTGGAGAGAGGGCAGGGTGGGCAGGAGGTGTGGTATGTCAACAGTCAGAGGGTAGATGGAAGAAATGGGATATGGAGTGTAAAAAATGAATTAAAAATAAAATAAAATTTAAAAAAAGTCCTCAACTGGTTAACACTAAGAGAAAATTAATAATTAAACACTGTAATAGATCCTATAGGGTCGCTATCAGGCTCAGAAATATGTTTGTTAAAACTGAATTGGGCAAACTAAAGTTGAGTTATTTAGTTTTAAATTTCCACTGAAACTTAGTTTCTATATAGAGAGATCACCTTGGCCACTATTGTTTATCTTAATACTCATTTAAAAAGAGATACCAAATATGGGAGAGAGATATGTGTGTCGGGACTTCCTAATGGAAATGAGAGTGATGTACTATGGGTGGATAGGAAAATGTTTAGTGTATTCACACATTTACATAAATCTCCAATAATAAATATATTACTTAAATATAACTGGAGAAGAATGTTTGTGATAGGATGCAGCCATTTGAGCAGGAATACCTTATTTGTTCCTGTTCTAGCTCACAAGTGATTGACACAAAGACCTATAAGTTTATAAACAAGCTACAGTCCTAGGGTGCTCAGGTTTTGATCTATCTCCTTTCCAGCCAAAGACCTGACGAACTTGTTAAGGTGTTTGTGCCCTGACTTGCTCTGGTCCACATGTATCTTCTCGTCTACCCTGTCATCACAACCTCATGACAAATACTCCTGGCCTCTCTACTGTCTTTCTTCATGGTTCTTCTCTTAGTTCTCACTTTAAGTGACATCCTGTGGCTGAAATCTGAAGTCCAGCCTTCCTATCTCCTCTGCTGAACCACAGGCTGATCAACCCTTTATTAACCAATCTGAGATAATTGGGGAACAATTTTTACACAACACTGGTACAGGAGATGGTTCAATAATCATGGCAATGCTGGCCTCAGCTATGTAACCAGATCTCAGCATCTGATTACACAGTGCACAAGACCAACCTCCCACCATGTGATAATAGAAGGAAATGAAAAATATGAAGTTTCAGTCATCAAAGAGCAGCGTAATGAAGATGACGACTTCCCATAAACATAGCATCGACCTGATGAGCCAATTACATTTAAAGCAGACTTCCATTTAATGCTTAGACCTGTAAGGAGTTTATAAAAGAGGAATCAAAATGTAACTTGAGATTCACACACCATACTTTCTCGGTGCTGGAGGCTTTGAAGGAGGCTGTATTCTCCGTGCTCATCCATTATTCATCATGACAAAAGATTCTGTACCAGAAAACAGTACCTTCCCTTTGATCTTTTCACCTCTGGCAGCTTTAACCCAGCAGTTTTCATGCTCTTGTCTTAGGGTTCCTGGTTTTTTTTAACTCAAAAGAAGAATGGAGGAAAAAAGACAGAGAAACACTTGCTTATATCATATTGTGAGTGTGAAAGCCAGGAGAACATTGAGGAATTAGCCTAACTCTGAAGTTTTTGCAGAAATAGGTTGTGAATTCTTTGGGAGTTTTAAAAGTAACGATTAGGGGACTTCCTACCAATGAAAGTAGTTGTGTATATTGACCTCAGGTGCAGAATCAGATTTGGAATGTGATCTTGCCACACTTGAATAGAGAAGATGCTTTAGAAAAATTTGAAGTGAATATGTAGGTAATAATAATTAATCATAGAGTGATAATATCAGAAATCAACATTTACCATTAAAATGCTTATGTGCCAAGGGATGCCCACTTTCCACATATTTGTATGTTCAGGTCTAAGTCTCCAATGACTCAGAATAGGATATTTTAAGAAATATTTCTCAAATGAATATAGTTACAACATTTCCCCTGGTCTCCTCCCCGAAACTCTCCCATTTATCACCCCCTTCACTCTTATTAAAATTCATAGAGGGTTTTTCTGTAATTGGTGTGCTTGTCTTTGTGTACATTCACTCATAAATACATCAATATTACTTGTTCACCCCAAATAATGAAACTTGCATGAATTTTCAGGGAAAACCATTTGGTATTGGGTAACATAATATGATATGGAGGTAGCTTCTTCCATAGTGAAGTTATCAAGTTTAACAGTCATTAGCAAAGAGCCTTATTCCAGTATGGTAATATGTTTATGAAAGGAGGAAGTTTTTACGTAGGTATTTTGGAAGATCATTTAAAAATCTAGATGGAAGAGGCAACTTACACACATATAAGAATGGGTCTGGAGCAGGTCCTTCATTCAAAACTTTCCTAAGGGACCAAACTTGCCTGTCTTGATTGTGAACTTTTGACTTTTGTGGCAGTAACATTTTATCATTGTTTAAGCTGACCAGTGTGCAGTGAATGAACAAAAGAAATAAAAAGAAGAGGAAAGAAAAGGATGTAGCTGTTCCTAAGTATGGTGGAGGAGAAAGTTTACTATAGATATGTGGGACCGTGTAGCCAGAGAAAGAGACATCTGTGAGAGTTCAGGATGATCATGACCCTGAACCAGGTGGGGAGAGGGAGATATAAAAGGAAAGAGAACTAAGAAAATCAGCAAGCAGGCCAAGGTATAAAACCAGCAAAAGAGAGGCAGAGATAGTGAAGGTGACCAAAATATCTGGCGTATATAGGGCTAAAGAATTCAGTGTAAAGGGCAAGGTACCCCAGCATACCTTGTTCAGGTCTGCTTTGATATGTTAAATAGGCATCTCAGCCACTTGCTCTGGATTTGAAACTTAACAGTCAACACTTTGTTAAAGCATCCCCAGAAAATAAGCAGTGCCTTGCTGATTTTTTATTTTTCAGTTGAGAAATACTTATTTGTCTTATTTCTATCAAAGTGCAATTGAATGCAATAGAGAAGCTGGTTTTTAAAGACTATGATATAGAAATCAATTAAAACAGATGTGTGCTGGTGCAATGGGATAGAATTTTTATTTCCATCCAGTTTTGTTTTGTTTTGTTTTTACATAAATAAGAAAACATTGATCAGCTTGGTTGAAGAGATGACTCAACACTTATGAGCACTGGCTGATCCAAGTGGAGCAAGGTTTGATTCTCAACACCTACATGAAGGATAATAAACGTCTGTAACTCCAGTTCCAGGGGATTCAAAGTCATCTTCTGGCTTCCATGAACACCTGATGGTGCATAGTAAGTTAAACATTGATACAGAAGGTAAAAATAAATTAATACTAATATTTTAAAAAATATTCCACTAGGCTAGATATATAGTGAAACTGAGAAAATTTGTGTCTAGGAGACATGAAGAACAAGATCTTATACAGACCACAAAAGATCAAGGAAGTATTTTTCTGAAATCTAAGAACATAAATATAGAAGCAGCATCTTCATAAATTCAATGTTATCCTCATCTGCTAAATAAT
Organism: Mus pahari; assembly: GCF_900095145.1. Taxonomy (NCBI): domain Eukaryota; kingdom Metazoa; phylum Chordata; class Mammalia; order Rodentia; family Muridae; genus Mus; species Mus pahari. Next base: position 66,238,596 of record NC_034600.1, read on the forward strand.
TAAGTCTCAAGGCCATTCTAGAATATGACAAATTCAATATGAGACAGAAAGAAGGGGGAAAAAGAGAAAAGGAGGAAGTAGAAGGGGAAAGGGAATGGGACAGGGAAAAGGAAGAGGAAAAAGAAGAAAAGAAAGAAAGGAAGGAATGAGAAGAGAATAAGAGGAAGAGGAAGAATAATGAGTGAGGAAAACAAGAAGAAGAACAAGTATCAAAGAAGCCAGAGACTTTGTACCAGACCAATGACTCATTGCAATGACATTCCCAAGGGAAACTGTAGGGATAGAGGGCATAGTGCTGGACTTACCACACACTAAAGCTTCCAAGATGAGACATTTTCTATGTTTTATTTGTTTATGTTTTATTTGACTTTATTTATTTTTATTTTTATTTTCGGCGAAGGTTGCCATTGCAGAATACAGATATGAGGGGACAGGGAGATGAGTGAGACTAGCATGAATGAGGTGAATCTCAGATGAATCACAAAAAGCTTTTGAAAAGGGGGAAAAGAAAAAGGAGAATAAGAATACAGTGGAAAGTCTACCAAGGTCTCCAACCTACCCCAAGAAGCCCACACAAGCTCTCAAAAACCTACTGTACTCAGGGGAAAGCCTATCCAATATTGACTATCCAATACCAAAGGATCAATCTTGACAACATACATACCAGTCAAATTATACAGACTGAATAGATTGCACCTTTTTATTTAGTCTCTCTCTATATATTAGTATTTGTAATTTTATTTTTGTCCATACTTCCAAATTTGAGTATATATATATATATATATATATATATATATATATATATATATATAATATATTGAGTATATTATATATATATATATATCGTTTTTGATATATTATTTATGAGACTGTTTGATGGGAAACCTCTATGTAATATGATAATATAATTTTACATTTGAGTATGAATAGTTTTTATATTATTTTTTTAAAAATTTTATGAGATATTTTCTTTATACACATTTCTAATGTTATCCTCTTTCCTAGTTTCTTCTCCAAAAATCCCCTATCCCTTCCCCGCCTACCCCTGCTCCCCAACCCACCCACTCCGTTTTCATGGCCCTGGCATTCCCCTCCCTATACTGGGGCATAGAACCTCCACAGGACCAAGGGCCTCTCCTCCCATTGATGACTGACTAGGCCATCTTCTGCTACATATGCAGCTAGAGACACGAGCTCTGGGGGTACTGGTTAGTTCATATTGTTGTTCCTCCTATGGGGTTGCAAACCCCTTCAGCTCCTTGGGTTCTTTATCTTTTTTACTGGGGACCCTGTGCTCCATCCAATGGATGACTGTGAGCATCCATGTCTGTATTTATCAGGCACTGGCAGAGCCTCTCAGGAGACAGCTATATCAGGCTCTTGTTGGCAAGCTCTTGTTGGCATCTGCAGTAGTGTCTGGGTTTGGTGGTTGTTTATGGGCTGGAGGATATCATCCTATGTCAGATAAACCAATCACAAAAGAACATATATGATATGTTCTCACTGATAAGTGGATATTAGCCCAGAAGCTCAGAATACCCAAGATACAATTTGCAAAACACAAGAAACTCAAGAGGAAGGAAGACCAAATTGTGGATACTTCGATCCTTCTTAGAAGGATCAGTAAGTAATATATCTTACAATATATCTCAGATTATTTATTGTACATAGCGGTTTGTTGTCCAATCAATCATGGTGCAATATTAGGCAATTTGTTCAAGTATGATTTTCTATAAATTTTCTACTTAGAAAAAATAATTAGCACAAAAATTCAGAACTTCCCCCAAAAGAATTCACAAGACCCAAAGTACAGCAGAGTTAGGTATGAAAAAAACAAAAACAAAATCAAAAACAAAACAAAATACATATATATAGTCTGAGCATGGTGTCATAAGAGACTGAGAGAGCATTGAGAATTTGAACAAAAATGAGGTACATAATGAATCTTCGGTCTGTCTAGATGATATAATGATACCCCGAATGGGATAGAAACATACATAAATTTAAAAAATATTTACTTGTAAACTTTTTCTTACTCTTTTGTGTCCTGCTCATCTGTCTATGAACTGATGGAAATGGAAGTATAATAAATTAAATAAAAAAGAACTTTAAAACTATTTACCAGCAAAACAATTATATAAATGAGTAAAATGTAACACAACAAAAGAAATGCTTTATTGAAGAAAAAGGAAATGAGGTGCACTATTAACCTTTACCATCTGTATCCAACTTTGTGATTTGTACACATCACTGGTATCCCTCATGAAATGCTTTCATAAAGCTGTCCTCCTGATAACATCACTTCTGAACTTAGTACCTTCATAGCGATTTCCCACAATATTCTTTTGTATTTAGAGTTTTTTAGTATGTCTTTTTATTCATCTTGGCTTGGAAATTATGATAGACTCCAGGTATACTTAATTGATTGATCTCTCTTGAATTTATTTTCTGTTTATAAAATGAGGATCCAATCTCCACTACTTGCTATATCAAAATGAAACTTTGCTAAACGTTGCTGCATACTATCCCTTGTTGAAGAAAGTTATATCATTAAGGAAGACATAACTAAAAGGTTTTTGGGTATTCTTATTTTTTCATAACCTTAAAGTCACTGAATATAAAAAAAAAATTCTCAAGCATTTCATCTGCAAGTGTTAATTTATAAATTCAAGCTTAATTTTTATTTAATTAAAAGTGAGTAATTTTAGCTAGACATGGTACCACAAGCCCTTTATCACAGAATTTCAGAGGCAGAGGCTGGTATGGATGTGTGTTCATGTCTAGCTTGGTCTCCTCAGGAAGATACAGGGTAGCAAGAGGTACATAATGAGACACTGGATGAAAAATAAACAAAATAAAGCAAAACAACAACAATCACAAACCCCAGAAAATTAGTAATTTAATTTTGGTCCATGCTTATAAATTTGAGTTTATGATATTCAAAACATGACCATGTCAGACATTTTTAGTTCCATATTTGGCTTTCAAAGAAAACAGAAATGGGCTTTGTATTACTTTTCTTGTCTGACTGATCATTGAAGGAGAGCATGGAAAGAAACCAGGACCCAAATGGATGGAGAAATAAAGGCACGGTGGTAGCAGGGAACAAGCTTTTCTCTGTGGAGCTGAAGGTTCTTAGGTTTTAACATAAGAACATAAGGTGTGTATAACTAATGTCAATAGCATTGTATTATTTGACCAGTAAAAACATTGACACATTTAAAAGCTTACACAACCAATACCATGTATGGTGTCTAGGTAGTTTAAACTACAGTTTTTAATTATTTTTTGTTTTACATTTCTTCTGCCACCCGATCTTGCTCTATTTTTATATTTGTACACATACAAATATTATTAGTAATTAAATTACTTATTTGGTGGATTTCTCTAGTAAAATATGTATTTAATTTTATTATATTGGATTGTATCTCTATCACTATATTTTGCAGGATTGTAACTTATTCCTCCATACATTGTTTCTGATTGAAATTTCTTGTTTCTATTATTTTCAGATACTTCTCCATTCATTCAAAAAATATAAAACCACTGTTTCTGAGATTTTAGTCTTTTTCTTTTCTTTTATTACATAATAATATGCATATATATATGTAAAGTACAAATTTTTAAATTATTTTATGATCAACCAAGTAGTATGAAGTATGTTTCAATTGAATTAGTTTTAAATGTATATTTAAAAGTTTTAATTATTGGAATCTTATTTTGGCATTTAAAAGACACATGTTATATAAGGGATAAGAATGACAATTTAAAAAGATACAATAAAGCTCTTCATAATCTAACAAAGTAAACAATTAAAACATACACAAATCAGAAAATTAATTTGGTGCCTTAATATGATACTGTGTATTTTATGAGATAAAATTTACATAGCTTATAGTTAATTATTCCCTCACTCACAAAGAGTACCCATTGTTCTGAGAAAACTCTTAGAGACGATTGGGCTCTAATTGTGTTGCTCAGAGTACAGTTTAACCTCAGACAATCATTATGGCAATAAAGTTAATGATCTCATTAAAAACACACCAACATATTTATAGGGCTGTTAACTGGATATACTTATTCAAGGTCCATGAAAGGCAGAAGATTTTAATAGGTAGAAATAAAATAGTGGATATTTTTGTCATTTTAAAATATTTTAAATCAAAATTAATGGGAAGCATGATTAATTACAATGGGAAATAATGAAAATTATATTGAAGAGCTTTTGAAAATCACTTTCAATATAATACTTTTAATTTAACATGTAAAGCATTATTGAAGTATGTTTATAACTAATAAAAAAACCACCAAGCTTTCTAAAGAAGAAAATACATAATTTGAAACCTTGATTGTTTTATTTATTTTAGAAAAGCATTCTGACTTTTTTATTTTTTATTTTTATTTTTCATTTTTTTATTGGCTTTTCAAGACAGGGTTTCTTTATGTAGCCTTGGCTGTCATGGCTCACTCTGTAGACCAGGCTGGCCTCGAACTCAGAAATCTGCCCGCCTCTGCCTCCTAAGGGCTGGGATTAAAGGTGTGTGCCACCACTGCCTGGCACATTCTTACTTTTAATGTAGATTCATGTGTTTGCAATTATAGATTCTAATATTGAATTTTCTGATAAGTGTTTCTGCATGTTTGTACAGACAGGTGAGCGACACTAATGGATGCTGGTTCCCTCTTTCTCCCATGTGTGTCCTGGGGATCAAACAGTGTTTGGAAGCAAATGATATTACCTGCTAAACCAATGTGATGGCAATAACATATTACCTTCCATGGCTTATCGCCATAGTAGAATTTAATATCAGCTCTTAACACATAGATAGCATTAAACAAACTGATATGGCACTTTCTTGTTTTTTGAGTCATTTCCATATTGCTTTCTGCAATGAGGAATTCTCACAGCTAAGCAATTCCCCCTCTTTTGAATCTTTAGAAGGATTTACTCTTTAAATTTTTATTTTTATTTTGAAAATAGATTCTTCTCTCACACAGTACATCCTAAACCATACTGAACCCTAGTTTTCCATCTCCCTGACTCCTCCCACCTCTCCATACCTACTGTCTCCCTGATATACTCCCTCTCCTCCGTTTCTCTTTAGAAAAGAACAGGCCTCCAAGAGAAACCCAACATGACAAAAACAAGACACAATAAGGCAAAGCAAAAGCCCTCATATCGAGGCTGTAAAGGGCAACACAGTAAGAAAAAAGGGATCCCAGGCACAGGCGAATAATCAGAAACACACCCCTTTTCCACTGCTATGATTCCCCCAAACCGCAAAACTACCAACCATACACATACACAGAGGACCATGTCTGTGAGCCTCCATCAGCCCTGAATCAGCTAAGCTCACAGAGACTGAGGTGGCAAGGCTGTTATTTAATTCCCTAAATGTATGCTGTTAAAATATAGTTTTGCCATTTCCTCTGGCTTTTTCTCCCCCCAAGCTTTTCACCGTACCCATTTTGCAGTCTTTCAAATGAATCTTTATTTCTCAATTGCTATATTCACTATAATTTCTGTATTTCAAGTTATTCTCTATTATTTTGTTTATATACATATACTATAATATGTATAATTATATTATTTAGGAGTGTCTATATTACTTGGAATGATATATTTCTAAGTATATAAATGCACTTTCTTGACATGTATAATATATAATGTTACATACATGATTTCAGGCTGATCATGTGGTATTAGTTAATTAATTTTCAGTCTCTTCCTTGGGGAAGAATATTTCTACCACTGTTTTTTTAGTAACTGTCTCACTCTAGGATTGGGCCTCCATGAGCTTTCTTCCTTTCATGTTAGCATGTTTATCTGTGTTGTCTGACTCAAGACCTGTATAAGCTGCCATGCTGATGAGAATTCACTGCTGCAGCTTCTTGTCCCTGATGTTTATAGGACACAAAATAAAGTAGCAAACGTTTGGTTTTCTTGGCTTTTCCAATCTTTCTACCTACTTTTCTGAAAGGATTCCTGAGCTTTAGGTACAATAGTTGTAATCTATGTGTATCAGTTGGGACTTGAAACCACAAATCAACTGTACTCAAGACTTTTAAAATTATTTGTTCATTTTTAGTTGGCAAATTATATTTTCAGAAAATATATTCTTATCATGTTTTCCCGTCCCACTATTCCTTCTTCCCAACACTAGAACACCTCATCTCCATACTTCTTTCCTCTAAAGACACACAAAAATATAAATAAAAAGTAAAGAAAAACTATAAGAAACATTCCCCCCTCCACCATGCAATACAAACACAAATAACAATTTACAAGTAAATGACAAACAACATCAAACCACCCAAACATTCCTTGAAAAATAAAACTGGTTTGTCTTTCTTCAACAGTCATTCACACCTTACACTTCCTCATCTGGGATGGGGCCTTGGTAAATTTATCCCACCTATGAGTATAGGTTGGTTGAATAAGTCCAATCTACAGGTTTTATAGATGGTGCTATAATGTTGAGAGATCCCTAGAACAGTGTAACTGTTCTATCCAGTAAAATTCATCTTCTAGCAGTTGTCCAGATTTCAAGCTCTTTTAATCTTTCTATTCCTTCTTCTACCAAATTCCCTGAACCTTAGATGTAGGACATGTGTTATATATGTCCCAATTCAATCTGTGTCCCTGCAACTTATTCTTTGTCTTTCAACCACTTGGGGATTTTCTGTGATGGTCTCCATCTAATGCAAAAATAATCTTTTTTTTTCAATGATCAGTATGAGCTACACTTATTTGTGGGTATATGGATAAATATTTAGAATGCAGATATTAACAGTCTGATCCATTTAGTCAGTGTGATATAAATGGTTGTGTGTAGACATTTATCTAGGTAGGTCACTTAGCTGTTTCCAGCATATGAATAGTTGTCTGGTCTCTCCTCTCTTCTCAGTTACCTTTGCTTGCAAATCTACTCAGAGTAAATTTCCTAAGTATTCCCTGGAACCATAAGAAGTTTTGGGATGACTCACATCTGCCTCACATTGCTAATTTGACTGAACTTAAAAATAGCTTCCTTGCTGTTTCATAATAGGAGGTGGACAGGGTTGTTAAATTCACATTCTAATGTAGGAGATTTCTTGAGAAGGGTTTGTTCTGGCTGGAATTTTCCTCTGTGGCAATGCAGCACTGAGCCAACATAACTCTTCAGAATGGACTCAGGTCATCTGAGAGTTTCAATTGTTGCAGGCAACAGATGTTTCAGTTTTTCATGACAAGTAAGGAAACTACTGGTTGACATCCCACCTGCTGTTTCCACTGATCACTTCCCCCTTGATTCAAGGTTAGTCCTGAGGCACAGAAGTGTAACACTCTATTGTCTTCTGTATAAAATTCTCAGGTATCCTTACATTCTGCAATGTTCAGTACATGTGTTACACCTCTTTTCTACCTCTCCAGTGAATTGTTTATTACATCTTATTTGGTTTGAAGTCATGGAGAGAAACTAACCATGTATGCGCTAGTGATCCATCTTGTTCGAATCTACCATCAATTTTTTCTAAAGTACATGCAATTATTTATATAACAACAGTTATTACAATGAAATTATCAATAGTTGGCTAGTTAGCCAAAATTTACAAAGTCTCTCTTGAAAGAATACTTTGTTTAAGTTAGACCACTATTACTGGATTTCTCCCTAATCTGTGAAAATCCAAACTTCCTATAGTTCTAAAGATAGACATTAAAAACCAGTTTTGGTGACGCCAACACATTAAAATGAACTAATTAGGGAGGATCTTAGTCTAATACAAATGTTATTTTGAAGAGAAGATGAAGATACATAGAAGCAAGGTGCTTATATGACAAAAATCTAGAAATTGGACCAGTGATATCTGTGAGTCAAGGAGTCAGAATTGCCAACAAACCATCAGAATATAAGAGAAGATGGTACTGATACTCTCTTCTAGGATTTAAAGGGACCATAGCCCTTCTTACAAATTGATTTTAGATTAATGACATTCAAAACTATGTGAAAATAAATTCATTTACCATGAGCCATAGCATTTGAGATTCTTTGTTATGGTAGACACAACAAAACCAACACAATAGGCAAGTGGTATGAGTGGTGCTTTTGCTATCAATTTTAGTAGCCCCTGCTGTGAAAGAAGAATAATACAGCTCCACTTGAAATATACTGCAGCTTGGTGTTCTAGAACAACTATCCGTGCCTGCAGTTTCTAAGTGCTTAATGGGGGCCTCGGTATCTTTAGGAAATGAACTTTCTTATTATTTTTAAAAGAGAAAGACATGAACACAAGTTATTTGTCTACTGAGAAGGCCCGGCAGAAGCTAACCATTCAGAGTCCACATACCTACAGAAACATGGGTCTTGAGTTAAAGAAAATATGTCAGGTTTTCGCCTAAATTTTATATCAGATTTGAATCTTGCATGAGCTAATCATTTCGTACAGTGCATTATGTTCATGTGATTTATCTTTGTAATTTTCAAAATCTACAGAAACCATACTCAAATATGGGTTTTTTTCTAATTCTCAGAGGATTTCCACACACACTTGCAAATTTCATTATATTAGAACCCATTATAGACTGTGATATTTCATATATATTCAAAAATATACTGTAATTCTGTCATAGATATTCTAGAATTTAGGCAGTCTAGTGAGTAAATTTATAATCAGCAAAATCAGAGTTTCATAATACCTAGAAAAATCTCAACATTTTCTCCACTACTATGTGAAAAAGTTTATCCATGTTTTCTTACTGAAACTGCTTACTTCTCAGGAGTTTTGTAAGACTGGGTTTTTATACATATGAATTCTTAAAAATTGATTACATATTTATATTTATAAGTCTTTGTTATATAAGGCTATTAATAATGAATACTAAGAGTGTGTTTTGAATTATTTCATGGAATCTGTTGTTTCCTAGTTTTTATTTATATATTAGTTATTATATTTCTTTTGAAAAAGAAAACTTTTACAGTAGAGTGGTTCTGTAAATCACAAACCAAAACTTTGCACTCAATTAAAGCATGTTAAGTTGTTAGTTTAGAATCCATTGTGATGTGTTTATAGAATAGGAATTTACAATCAATACAATGCAGCTGTTTGGTTCTACACACAGTTAATTATTCTGCATTAACAAGTAAGTTTTCCACTATGCTGTGCCAAATTTTGTAACATCATTGATGGCTATTTACCACTTAAATATCCTTTTAAAATGTCTTTTTTTTTTCCCACTTGGCTTTCATAATATTTCTGTTCACAGTTTTCTTTAATTGCAGATTTTGCTTTTTAAAATTTTGTTTACAGACTGTCAAAATTGTGAAACTTTGGCTTCAGTGTCTTGATTTGCAAAAGCATTTATCTATTCATTGCTTAAATATTATATATTCTTATTCATTTCAAGACTTTTGTGCCTCAAATTGTTAGTGTAAAATACATATTTTATCTACTGGTGTAATTTTCTTCCATCAACAATATTTTAAATTAAGTACATCACTGTTGGCCTTTCCTGCAGATAATTCTGAAATATTTGTTAAAAATTGAGCATCAAATCTGTAAACATTGATTTGTAGAATTTCAGATTCAACATTTTTAGATTGCTAATTGTTTTCCAGGAAATAGGGCTGATGACATTTCTGAATATTTTTATATTCTTGCTTGTTCTAGAGATTAGAACTGTGGCTTTGTTATGCTTCACAAGTTCTTTACTACTGGTCTGTATCAACTGCCCTCTTTCTCCTCTTGAAACCAGGTTTTATTAAATCTCCCTAATCATTTTTACGGAATTTTCCAAGCCAGGTACTCTTTGAATATGTAATCTTCTTACCTCAGCCTCTGGAGTATTTAAATCATATGTCTGAACCACTATATCCAGCCTTGAAATGTACCAGTGCACAAAGATTATCATTACAACATGTATATATTTATATCTTCAACCATGAAGATGCTATCATTTTATTCTTCTCAGCAAATCTTAAGAAAGTTTCCTCTCCCTGCTTGAACTGGTGTCATGTTGAAGCAAACCCACATCAACTTCCATGCAGAACAGCTATCATTGCTCTTAAGTGCACTGCTTCTAATTTTGTAATTTACAGACTTTCTTATATAAAACACATACATGCTTTTAAAAGCATGAAAGAAATTTCTTAGTGTTTCCAAACCGTCTTATATTTCAGTTCCAGACTTCTAAGGTTGTAATGTGCTTACCCTTATTTTTATATTTGATTTTAGTTTTCTAATGTCTTTTTCTTCAATCACCATTATTATTTCTATGGATTTGTTTATTAAATGCACTACTATTCGCCAATACTAGGTTAGGAAAGTTCTGTTCTCACTATTCATTTTGTAAAGCCCTTCGTCTAGGCCTGTTGTGTGAGTCTCAGAAGGATGAGCACTTGTGAGGTGATTTGGTTTAGATTAAACTATGGCCACACTCTCAATTTGATTGCACCAATTAGAACAACAAGGGCTTAGCTGTATAATTTAACAGGCAGGAAGAATTCCTGCAATGCTTATAGTCAACTGGCCACTTGGTGTTGAATTTATAGCATCCAGAACTATAGAGATATCAAGACACTCTCTCACATTATTGCATTCTAAGAAGCCTAGGGCACAATATTCTACAGAGTATTTTTTTTCTCTCTTTTGGAGAAATCTCTGCAGTATTGGCTAACTATGAAGGAAAGCTTTAAAAGGAACATATTTGTACAACAAAAGAACTCAGGTGCTTTTTATTAAGATTCATGAAATACTGACTGTTTTGTATAGAAATCTTTTTTAAAATGAAAATTGAGCTAGAAAGCTAATTAAAGTGATTGATTTCTAATAACTGAAATAAAAGAAAATTCAAAACTCTTTTACTTCATAGACAATAAGTGTCAGTGAATAAATAGCAAACTTTTGGAAATAAGTTCCTGGAAAGGTACTTTTTTAAAATACTGAATATGCATTTAACCTTTTCTAAATAGTTGTACTACTATATAATTAACTTTTGTTCTATATATTTCTTATATATTCATATCAAAATAAATATATTATTTTTCACTTTACATGGTATCTATAAATTATCCATTGATTATGAAACATCACTAATAATAATTTCAAATAAAATTCAAATTTTGATTTCCTAGAAATATATTTTTAACTAATTTATTATTCTCTGAATTTTCTTAGTGAATACAATGTACCATACTCACTTCCTAATTGTCCTCAAATTTCTAGCCCATCTCGTCAAATGCCTGTTATTTTTTAAAGCTGACTGAATCAAATTTTGCTGCCCATGTGCACATGGATGTGTAATCATCCACTAGAATCCCACCACTCATCAACCACCCACCCCCAGCCCCATCCTCCAAAGTGACTGTTTCTCCAACCGGAGCCATCAATTGTCAGTATCTCCTCAAACAGAGATGTGCCTCATCTCAAGGGCCCTCCCCTTCATGTTGGAATTTTTTAATCGACTTGATCTTGTGCAGACTTTGTGAAGGTAACTACTGCTATGAGTTCAATTTTGTAACTGTCACACCATGTCCAGAGTACAGAATTTCACAGCGTCCTCTTCATCTTCTGGATCATATGTTCCTTCTGGTTCTTCTTCTTTGATATGTCCTGAGTCTTGGGTAGGGTGTTAGTATAGATGTCACATGTACTTTTGAGCACTCAACTCATTGTTCTTATCACATTAAGTAGTTATGAATCTTCACATTAACCACTACCCACTGTCAAAGCAGGTTCTCTGACAAAGGGAGAAAAAAAAAAGGTACAAACGTATGTTATAAATATAAATATTTAAAAGGGAGTTTAATAATATGATGATTAAAAAAAAGTCTTCAATTCTGTACATGAACCTAGAGCTTTAACAAATAACAGATCAATACAAACAAAGCGAGTATGATTTCAATATCCAATTAACTCCAATAGATATGCCATTTGGAATAATTTCTATACAAAATTGTAAAGGAAACAAAAAACATCACAGGACAATCAGATTTATAAAGATGTCATATGAATAGGCCACTACTAAGTAAACTATTGATAAACCACTTAAAATGCAACATATTAGAGAGTTATTGGTTAACCTTTATAACAACTCCTATTAAGAATGAACTTCCTCATTGGGTTTCCAATGTAGTATGATTATTATGAAAAATTATATAGACATGAGCAACAAAAATGTACCTTGCAAATTTTATTATGTGCACACATAATAAAACAGACAAACACATACACACACACACACACACACACAGAGAGAGAGAGAGAGAGAGAGAGAGAGAGAGAGAGAGAGAGAGAGAGAGAGAGAGAGAGAAACCTAGAAATAATGAAAAAGAGGTTGTGGACTTGAGTCAGGAATTCTGAAATAGGGTAGAGTAAAGATAACTGGAAGGAGCTGTGTATGGAAAGAGAAACTCTGAAATTACATATCTGTAACATTTTTACATGAGTGAAAATTTCAGGGTAGCTATTTATGTAAACTAACGAAAAGCTAAGTCTTTGATTGTAAGGAAGGGCAAAGTATAACAACAGGAGTCCATTTATAAATATATGTTCAGAACTCTGTTATATCTGTCTCTATAGTTTTTCAGTAAATAATTTGAATTGTTCTCTCAGGGACAGAGTGGTAGTTTACATCCTAATACTTGATTGTTAAGAATGTCTGTGCTCAGTTCCAGACAAAGAATAAATGTGACATTTCTGGTCCAGAATATTTTTTCAATAATAATTTTACTGCTAAAACAAAATCCTTCCTCTATCAGAGAAAGAAAAAGGCAAAAATTATAGTTCTTTGGTATTGGGACCACATGGAAAGGAAGTTTAACTGAAATACTATCTGGAATATAATAGAAACAAGAGAAAAGATAAGGCTTTGCATTGATAAGCCACTAAGCCCATGATAACATTTGTTATCACAGCAGGACCCAGGATATCTTAACTGATATAAGGATAACCAAGGGTAGTCCCCTGATAAAAACATAAGACTAATAAGAAGAACAACAGAGGATGAATTATGTCAGGGAACTGAATGCTCCATATTCTTTATAGTTATACAGTCTCTTTTAAGCCCTATAATATGTTGATATTATCACTCTTTTGGACAAAAATGTTTACTGTATGACAGTAAATTAACTTATGTGAAATCTCAAATATTACATCTGTTTTCAGAAAGGTAGTATATTGGAGATTTGAATTATGCCTTATTATTATAGTATCTAATATGTTGCATATTTTTATAAAAAGTTTAATGTATTTATTTTAATATCTAGACAGATAATGATGAACATAATTTAATGTGCTTATTTTATTTGGATATCATTACATTTTAATCTTCAAAATGAGCTACTCATTCACTTACCAGTTTACCCTTATCTCATTGCATAGATACAAAATTTTGCATATTACTTTAAGAACTGACACTGGTATCATGAATATAGTTACTAATATCCCTGTTCTATGAATCACAAAACATATGTATCAAGAAAACATAATACATATTAATGAACACATAAAATGGAGAACAGAAAATATAAGAACAATTTACTGGTTTATGACTGAAGAATGAATGAGCAGTGAATCTTTGAAATTAAGAGGAGGATTTAAGATGCTAAATAAAAAAGTAAACTAGCAACATTTTTTTTTTTCAGAGAGCAACTATGTCTTGAAGGAGACCTTGTCTTGTTATGCATTATACTAATAAATTGAGTAGAAAATATTTTGGGAATTCCTCAATTGCTAAACACATTTTCAATTTACTAGAAAAAAAATCAACCATTTTCAGCCAGAAGCAGTGAAGAGTGATTTTGAGAGATAGATAGATAGATAGATAGATAGATAGATAGATAGATAGATAGATAGATATAACATGCAATTGAGTTCTTATTTTAAGAAGAGATTTAGCCTACTAAGAAATACAACACAAGGAGATAGGTAAGAAGAGAAATTTAGCATTTATCCTCAGATTTGGAACCAAATGTATAAGAAATATAGAAAAAAATAAATGAACAAACAAAACATATGCAAGGATTTTCAGATGTAGATGTAAAAATGTACTTAATAAAGCCACATAAGCCTTAATAATGAATACATATAAACTCTATGTCTTTGACATTATAAATAGCAGAACAAGGGTTTCCGATGTCAGAATGGAGAAGACTTCTTAACATATATTAGAATGAAGGTGGAAGACTCACTTAGGCAATGGTGATTTTAAGCCTTCAAGTACTTATCCATGTAGGTATTTTAAATATAAATGTAAACCAGCCAAGGCCATGGTAAATATATAAACATATAAAGATACAAACTTCAAAGGACATTCAGCTTGGTAGATTTAAAAATAATAATATGGAGTGTTTTTTAAAGTTACTATTCACTTTCATTCTTTCTTTCTCTTTCTCTCTCTCTCTCTCTCTCTCTCTCTCTCTCTCTCTCTCTCTCTCTCTCTCTCTCTCTCTCTCTCTCTCTCTCTCTCTCTCTCTCTCTCTCTCTCTCTCTCTCTTTCTTTCTCACTCCAGATCCACCCGCTGACTGTTCCATATCCCATACCTCCTCCCCATCCCCCCCTCCATCTAGATTCCCTGGGTCCTCTACTCTCTTGAGGGTTAGGTGTAGGTGCATCTTCTCTGACTCAACACAGACCCGGACGTCTTCTGCTGTATGTGTTGGGGGCCTTCATATTAGCTGGTATATGCTGCCTGGTTGGTGGTCCAGTGTTTGAGAGATCTCTGTGTTCCAAGTTAATTAAGACTGCTGGTCCTCCTTAGCTTCCTCCTGCTTTTCCCTAAGTCAACCACAGGGGTCATCAGCTTCTGTCCACTGGTTGGGTGCAAATATCTGCATCTGACTCAGCTGCTTGTTGGGTCTTTCAGAAGTCAGTCATGCTAGGTCCCTTTTTGTGAGTGCTCCATAGCCTCAGTAATAGTGTCAGGCCTTGGGACCTCCCCTTGAGCTGGATCCCCAAATTGGGTCTGTCTCTAGACCTTCTTTTCCCCAGGCTCCTCTCTGCTTCCACCCCTGCAGTTCTTTAAGACAGGAACAAAGCATCCTAAAAATTAAATTAAAATTTTGAGAGAAGAGAGACAAGAAGGTCCAGAAATAAACCATTAAATATCTTCTGGACCTTAACGAGATACTTATTAAGCACACAAAGACCAGTCTATTTTCACAGTAATATATATGATAACTTTATTTCTTTAAAAATAGCAGCTTTAACTGGGCGTGGTGGTGTACGCCTTTAATCCCAGCAGTGGGGAGGCAGAGGCAGGCAAATTTCTGAGTTCGAGGACAGCCTGGTCTACAGAGTGAGTTCCAGGACAGTAAAGGCTATACAGAGAATCCCTGCCTCGAAGAATCAAAAAAAAAAAAAAAAAAAAAAAAAAAAAAAAAAAAAAAAAAAAAAAAAAAAAAAAAGCATTGAATAAGTGTTTGTATCACGAGCAGAAATGGATAGTTGGGTGGGGAAGATTTATATGGAATTCTGACATTCTCTGTGGTGTGCATTGTCAATATATTACTTTTGTAGAAGGAACATGGCTTATCATGTTTCCTTCTGTACATTAAAAATGTAGTCCATAAAGTTGTAGTCTTGATTTTTTGCAAGTATAGGGTTTTTCTTCATTGATATGCATAATGATATGCCTGGAGTGCAGTATTAACACATTCAGGTTTTGGGGGGGTCTCATTTGAATCTCAAAATATCATTTCATTTCAAATTTGTTCTACTGATACATGTTTAATCTCAAAGATATAAGTAGTTTAAGAGTATGAATTGTATAATTTTAAGTTAAGAATCTGTGCATATCTAAAAAAGAATCCTTTAGGCAAAGATACACATTATCAGTGAAAATTATAATGGTATTATAGGTGTCTCAAGTTAACATAGTTGTAACTATCAAACACAAAAATTTGAAATAATTCGAGATCAGCATAAGTTCTTTTCCAAAAATAATTTAGGTTTAGTGGACATAATCCCAAAGAGGGTACTCACTTCTTTCTTAACAAAGAATTCAAGGTATAAGAATTCAAAGTACTAAAGGTTTCATTCACACAAAAAGTCTCAGTTAGTATAGGTGTGTGTGTGTGTGTGTGTGTGTGTGTGTGTGTGTGTGTGTGTGTGTTCTAGCAGTAGATGATGCCTACAAAATAAACTTAATAGTTCTTTTTTATCTCATAATGCTTTGTACATGTTTTACATTACTGGTCTTTGTTTATGTATTATGATTTTCTGTTTTGTGCTTTTATCTAGTGTTAGTGTTTGTGTGTCAGCTCTGTGTGTCTATGTTCTATTTGTCTGTTTGCCTGCATATGTATGTGTTTCCCATATTATTTTTTTCTTTCCTTCATTTCATTTTCTTTATATATTCCATTTGTTTTCAAAAAAATGAGACAAAGAAAGCAGAAGGCATACAATTTTAGGGGACTGTTGGGGGAGTGGAACAGATCTAAGAGAAAATGAGGAAGTAGACATCATGATTATGATATATTGTATAAAAATATATTTCCTATTTAAAAGCATATCCTCCAAAATATTTCACATTTGTATGAAAGCATATTGCATCTGTAATTAAGTGTAATTCCGAATATTACATTCTGATCAAAATACTTATTCCTTATCAATCTTTATGTTGTATTTCACTGTTAAACTTTATACTAACAGAAAAATCAAACAGTGTGTCTCAACACAAGCTAACAATGTATTTGATGTGTTTGTAGTAATTGACTAGAATTCTTTGATGCCATTCATACATTTTTAACATTTTAAATCTTTCATTTTAAATTTATGTCTTATTCTTCATACATGATGATACTTGAGGTGCATAAGCTTTCTTTTTTGTAGTAACACAATTGACATATGTTCAATTGATGCCTCATAAAAATATAATAAAGCATTTACCTGTATGTTACTTCAGATGCTAGTATTTAAAAGCAACAAAATTCTTACATAGTATTTGAAAGTACTACAGGAAACATCCTGAAATATGAAGGAGTTTATGGTTGTTTGAATCCAGGATCACCCTCTTTTATTCTAGTAAAAAATAGTTAAATACTATTTTTGGATACTCTTCTTAGATCTGTTTTATTCAATAATACCTCAAACTGTAGAATTAAAATGAGAGAAAATTTTAATTTTATTGTTCAGGAAATTTAAACAAACTAATAATTAAAGTCCTTGCTGTATCTGTGAATTATACAAATTGCACCATTTATTAGATAATGGCATTTTGATCTTATATTTAACTTCATATGTATTGAACATCCTTTAGGGATATCTTTTTATTATTATTATGTCTCAACTGTGATTCTATATACTTTTCATGCACTGAATGTTATTTTATACTGAAAAATAGAATAGGACATACGCAATATAATTTTTAAACTTTTTGATTTGTTATGTTCTTTGTTTGGAAATGACCAAGACTTAAAGTGATGAACATGGTCTTTACAATTCAGCCTCAGGCATAGTCTTGATCTTTGATTGGCTGAAATCAGTTCTTTGTCACTACCCCCACTTGATATTTTATCTTTCTCTCAGTCTTAGGTTTACAAAATGAGATGATGTTAGTCATCTGTCAGGATTCTTACATGTTCACTGTCAGCTTATATTGCTATGTTTGTTGCAGAAGTTAACATGATTCTTCCTTATGATTGTTTGAATCTCCTTTTATGTTTTGTTTTTTGCTTCCTCTTCACCTTGCCAGGAACAAGAAAGAGAATTACATAATTAAGAGTTCTGGGGACTAACTAAATGCAGCAATCATTTTGGAGGGGAGAGAAAAAGAAATTGCAATGCATGTTACATTTAGTAGGCTACTCAGTTGGAATTAGGGCTTTCATACAAAAAAAAAGTGCTATCATCTTCTACTTATGTTCAGCAATATAAAGGTATTAGCATTGCTTTACAAAGCACATAAAGTAGGGTGCACTTTGAGAAATATACTTGCTATGCCCAACAAAGTATCTACTCTCAAACTATATATTAACCCAAATGTGAGTAGATAAAGAGCTTTACTTCATTTAGTTCATTATGGATCATCAAATGTAAATGACAGTCTCTGTGTATCCAGAAAAATCCATGCATCTCTTAACCTGGAGGATGCAGTGAAGCTCTTGGATGTAAACTAAAGCAATTCAAGGTAAGAGATAGGATTGCTGTTCACCACATACAATACACAGAGGATGCTTGAGTGGACTCAGAGCACTTGTCCAGGATTTCTCCTAACAAAGAGTTGATGACTGTTTTCAAAGGGGCTTTTAAAAAATGGACAGACTATATTATTAGAGGGAGGCTGCCCAACAATAGGGAAACCATGTTAGATATATGTTATCACATGATAAGAGTTTAAAAGAAATGGTTATAAATAGTAGGCTTGTTTCCTGAAATGCACATCTACCGTTGTCGAAGCAAATATAAGTAGGGTTTTTAAGGTGAAGTAGAATATGGAAGGAAGTTTATATGTTTTGATACAAAGAAATAAAAAAAAAATAGAACTAGCTCTAATTTATAGCCAGTTCAGCTTTGTAATATGCTAAGTGACCAGGAAAGCCCTATCTGAAGAAAGCCCTCACTTTCTTTCACACTTAGCTTTCAGTAGCCTTAAACTCCTTAACAGCCATTGCTGGAGATGGTACGAGAAATTGGAACATCTGAAGGAGTGTTGTATTTCAAATATGTTGCTAGTGGAGAGGGATAAAGATATGGTTCATGCATGAAACACTCTCTGGGTAAGCATGGGTTCCTGAATTCAAAAGCACAGGAAATATGACAAGGAATCTGGGTCTGTTATCACCTCTTTATGAGGCCAGATCTCCTAAAGTGAAGAAGGATGGGGCTTATGCCTGAATCCCTGGAACATCCAAGGACAGCTAGCCTGGCTTACACAGCAGTAAACACAATACTTCCGGAATGTGAGAACTTAAACATGAGTTTTCACACTGACATCCACATATGTGCCCAGGTACATGCACACCCATACTTAACCACATATGTAGACATACACTCATATCATATACCTATTCCTCATATACCACAGACACATACACATTCACACACAAACACAAAACACAAACACACACAAAGGGACACATAAAAGAAGTATTATTTATCCCTTACTATACAATAAAGAATGACATTTATGACTAAAATATAAGCTGTCTTAATATGACTAAAATATACCTCTTCTCTAATGCAGGTAGACATTTAAAGTTATAAATTATACAAGGAGAAGGAAATTGTAATTTTACAGAACTGACATATTTGGAGAATATGAAAATGAACAAGAGACACAAATTTTATTTTGATAGTATTTGTATATTGCTTGTTCTTCACATACCTTGATTTAATTTAATTATTTTTATTGATAAATAAATCATTTAATTTCTTAATTTAATCATTTTTATTGAATTTAAAGATCTCATTTAACATAAAATTGTGTTTTAAAATTATCTTTGTGTTTGGGAAAGTTTTGTATGATCACCTCCCACCCCATACACACACACATTTCCATCTTCAGTCTCAGAAGAGCTTTTTGATACTTCCTATCAATTGATTCATCTTCATTCTGTGTTATATGGAGGAGGAATCTCAGAAATGTTTTGTGTCATAGAGAAAGTAGACCTTCTTGTCTAGTAATTTCAAAGTTAACAACCATTTTCCATGTTTAATGGAATTGTGTTAATGCTGAGGCCTGCCTGGCCTTAGGGGAATGAGCTGAGGAGGGACAGTCTTGGGCTAAGTCCAACTGACTGATGACCTGGTCTCGTATCTGTCTCTAACTGCATGGGATGCTATTAGCTGATGGCTTCTAGAGGCTTAACACTCTCTTGCTTATTCTTTGGCTGGAAACTGCTTGTCTTGGCAATGAACACCTAGCAGCAGGGAATTAGGTAAAGGATTTATTACTAGGGCTTCCTTCTCTGTCTGCAGTAAGAACACTCTCAGCTGGCTAGGCTGGTTAACTCTTTGTGAACCAGAGAGGAAGGAAAGGAAAATAATTAAAATCCTTTACACAGGTAAGCATGCACAGAAATACATACATTTATATCAAGTCTTAGTCAATAGGTTACTCCAAGGAAGTCCATCCACCTGTCAGGCTTAACCATTCCTAGATGGACCCTGACATGTGGATTAGAAGGTGTAGTTTCTATTTATTAACATTGATTTTTTTCCAAAAGGAAAACAAGCATTGAGAGTATGATCTGTATATTATATAAGTAATTTTATTTGAAATAAAATTTGCGTGTGCTGCTATAAACAGCAATTAAGTTTTTGTCAATGTATTAGAGATGAAATGATATTTAAAAATTCATGAATTACTCTTCAAAACATAAAATAAATCTATTATTTCTTACACAACTGTCATGACTCTGTGCAATGCTCACATGACATATTCACTTCCATTATAACAGCTTATACCCTCAGGACAAGACATGTTTTAAGATTGTCTCTTTCTTCATTTGAAATTCCTTACCTACTGAAAGAGAGATTTGATGGCATTCAGAAGAGTTTAATTAATACTTAACCACTATCTTAAATATACTTGTAATACAATTTGGTATTCAGAATTCATTTCTGATCACAAGTCCTCATGTCTGTCACTGAGTTCTGCAACCAAAAAGGAAAATAAGGCTTTGGGGGATTGTAGGCTCTCCCATTTTATCCAAGTCATAACTTCTTTGCAGCTGAAAGATTAAAAGCTATTCTTAAGCCAGGTAAACACTGTCTGAAGCTTTTCTAGAAAATAAATCTAGAAATCACAAGAGAGCATCAACAACTTTGATCACTGGATTTTTTTTTTTTTTTTGAAAAACAAAAAGGCTGTAAGGTGTACTCTTTTATAGGACTCAAACCATCAAAAAGAATAAAGGTTTTTATGGAGATAATAATCAATGCCCTGAATAATATTTACTTAGTTATTAGGAAAACAGCAACAAAGTACCCCTGATGCTTTTACCTATGAAAATTAGATTCCCTTACTCCATGGATGTAGTAAAAGTGAAACAAATGATGTAGCAGTGAAATTCTACATTCTTGCATATGAGCATATGCATACACATTCCCAGAAAGAGTTTACCAGAAAACTATGTAATGTTTGCAATATAATGATATGAGGAATGAATATTTGGGGGATTGAAGTTATAGATTCAGAATTTTTTGTCTTATTTATTTCCCTTTTGGTGTTGTATAAATTTAAACAGATATTTTAGTTGAAAATACTATCATATTTTATTGTACTCTTGTATGACTGCTATTTGTTTTAAAAACTAAGAAATAATTGATTCTTTATATTTTTCAAAACTACTAAAATTATTTTTTCTTTCATGCATATCAAATTCCCCATCAGCATTTAAAATATACACATATAAAATCACTTAATGCTTACGTTCACACACATCTTTAATTTTCACACACACACACACACACACACACACACACATATATATATATATATATATATATATATATATACTTTGTTGTATGTGTACACACACATAGGTATGAAATTATAAGTGCATATTTGTAGTAAACAGTATTTTTACTAATTCAAACAACCAAAAGCAGAACAGCAAAAATGTGCTACAAATAAAACCAGTTCATAACCCTCTGCTTATAAACAATGTATACTGAACTTTACTCAGGATGAAGTTTTTTTTTCTGATAACCATGGATTATCAGAGCATTGTGCAAAACACTTAACTAGGACAACCACAGTATTTATTTCAAAACCATTCTAAAATAGACCTACAATTTATGAATATACTTTAAATCAAATCAAAGGGTGAAATTAAAAAGCTTTCAGCTTCTGAGCTGAGTTATGGAAAGGGATTATGTTTCCAAGATCCTTTACAGTCCCCGCGTTGACAATATGCAGAATAATTGACAGCTGTTGCTTGAGAGTCCTTAACTATCAACTTGAATGTAATTGGTGTGCTCCTTTTAAATTTCATGAGAGGTTTGAGATTTGAAAGTCACTGTAGCCTCATTTTGTGTATGATATCTATGTCTCGGAGTTAAGATACAAGCTACTAATTGTAGAGGCTGCTTTGAGCTTTTAGTAGAGGCTTCCAGAAGAGGTGGACTATGATATCTTATTGGCCCTGTCACAGGTTTGAACAATAAGAGTTTGTGAGAGACCATGAGAAGTGAGAAAGCTGTGTCTGGAGCTATATGTAATAAAATCTAAAGCAGGTGACTGGAGAGATGGCTCAGAGAATAAGAGCACTGACTGCTCTTCCAGAGGTCCTGAGTTCAATTCCCAGCATCCATATGGTGGCTCACAAACATCTGTAATGGGATCTGCTGCTCACTTCTGGTATGTCTGAAGACAGCTACAGTGTACTCATATAAATTAAAAAATAATAATAAATAACAAAATTATTTTTAAAAATCTGAAACATTTGAATAAATCTAATTTTAGAGCATGGGCCCACCCTAAGTAAGACAAATAACTTAGATAAGTAATTCTCACATGAGTAAACATGAGAAATAGACCAATGAAATGCCTATGTGTCACTACATATAGAAAAAAGGTCAAGATATCGTCTCTTCAATATAACATTAATATACACATTTAGTATATAAGTGGAACTTGGATATTATAACTTAAAAGTGACAAGATTTATTTTTATTTGCATTACACCCAACTTGGAATTAGCAATGACTTTCAAACTGTAAATGCAAAAGAGGTGTTTTGTATTCAGTTACATTTGGCTATATATATATATATATATATATATATATATATATATATATATATATTTATATTTATATGAAAATGTGATGATATGTTCATTCTTCATAATCCTGGCTTTTGAATAGACAATACTCATACCCTCTATTTTGAAGAGCTGAATGGGATGTTCAAACATAAGTACATCAATATTAACTGAATAAAAAGCAGAGAGTTCATAGATAGTAGCTAGTGTTACAATTCAGAATTAAAATGAGTCACAGAGTCCACAACCAAATTCATGCTTTTTAACATTAAAACTGATTTAAACATGCAAAGCTGTAAAAGGAAAACATCCTAAAAAAAGTGATAAAATGTAGACAGTATGTAAGTTAAGAAAGTTGACAATGTACAATGTTCAATGTTATAGATGGACTTCAGCCCCTGGTTTTCATATACTGGGTTTATGTCTCTACTGTCTCATGATATTGGTAATTCTATAGTAATAGTATGGAAACTATACTATAGGAAGAAATGAATGGTATTTCATACACATATTGATTTAGTCACCTCATACCATACTAAACAAAATGATTGCTCATGTGAGTTTCAGAATTCATATGAAAATTTATATATTTCCTTTTTATATGATCAATCTAGGAATTTTGAAGTGTTTGACTCTTATAAACAGCTGTTAATAACCATGGTTCTTATCCAGTATCAGTTATTTTCAAACTTGAGTTTTGACTAAAAATTCAACTATAATTTGATAGTAATTTAATTCTCCAAATATATATAAAATGTAATATGTACTTTTACATTCATTTTGAATATGCATTTTCATATTCAAACAAAAAAGTCAATGAAAGATTAATATGTTGTAATTTTAAAGCAATGATTTATGATGATTATTACATCATACTATAATTATTTTCTACAAGATTACTCTTGAGACAGATTAAAAAACATGTATAATGTTTAAATAGGAAATCAGAGCTAGAAAACCAGGAGAGCTGGCAGGCAGATGATACGCAGAGGCCCACCACAGCTACATGGCCCACCCATAGTGGGATATGCAAGTATGTATTGCAGAGATAAGAGAGAAAGAGATGCAGAATGGTTTGCTGTCTATGAGAGGCACAATTGGAGAGAGGAAGGCGGAGGTGATGTGGGTGCTGGAGGTCAAAGGGTGGAGAAGATCAGACTGTTGTAAATAGCCTGCCTTGTCACCTGAGACCATGGTGAAATCATGGTCCCACTGAGGGCCATGTGTACGTAGGTGACCATGCAGCAGTATATATCTCTATTGTCTATGGCTCATATCACTACCAATGGCCATGATGAAACCCAGAGTCTGGGCTGCCTCTAGGGACCATGGTGATGTGCAAGGGCTTTGCAGATCTGACTCCATTCTTCGCTGGATGCAGCACTCAGGGGTTCTGTCACTCTCCCTCCTCTGCAGTGCCATAGCCTCAGCAAGGGAGAGATGGCCCCATCATTGCCACCTGTGTCAGGTAGGAGAGCTAGTCCAGAGGTCATGAGAGCCAGGGAGCTAGCCTCACCCTCACCAGTTGGGGCAGTTTTGGAGAATTTGCCCTGGTGGTATGGGAGCTGGAGAATAGGCAGGCTGCCCAACCTAGCTTCCACCCAGGCCCAGATCCAGGGCTTGAGTTAGCTCACCTCATCATCTACACAATCTATGATCTGTTAGCGTATGTGAAGTGGCTGGTGTTGCAGATCCAAAGCTTCAGGAGCTTCATGACATACACTATCAACAGGATATGCTAGAGAAGTCCCAGTGTGAATCCAGTATTGAAAAGTGTAGTAGAAGTCGGAGTCCTAGAAGCAGACCAGTGGTTCTGCAATGGACATTATTGCAATGAACATTTGCAAATAAAAATATGAGGACAAAACAAGATGCACTGTATGAAAGAAGAAATATATATATATATACATATATGTATACATATATGTATACATACACATGCATATACATATATAATATATATGTGGGCAGTGTATAATTTTTCAGAATTGTTTCTCAAAATGGATCAGTTCCCTGTTAGAATTCTCTAGAATATAGTGAGTGTTTTACCTTGAAGTGTTCACAGTCTAATAAAATGTTGTGAAACAACAGTTCTCTGGCTTTAGTATGAGATCACAGCTATTTTGATAACAACTCTTTTAATAGCTTCTCTTTCACTCATTCATCCAAAATAAAACACAAAAAAGAAACAATTCATATTCTCAAACTTAATTGTGATAAATGCCTCATTTAAAATTCAGCACTCGGAAGACTGATGCTTTTAATTATGAATATTTTCTAAAACTACAAGAGGTAATTAATGCTCACTGTTCAAATATAAATAAGCTTAACAAGTATAGATCAAATGTATTTTTCAGTCTCTGTAATTCAAAGTTCATAGAGCATGTGCACTAGGAGTAGGTGGTTCTAAGTTCAGGGCTAAGCTAACTGAAAATCTCTTAGCGTCTCTGGGTCTGTGAATTGTGATATGATTATCCTATCTTAAAAATTAATAGCCGGGCAGTGGTGGCACACGCCTTTAATCCCAGCATTTGGGAGGCAGAGGCAGGTGGATTTCTGAGTTCGAGGCTAGCCTTGTCTACAAAGTGAGTTTCAGGACAGCCAGGGTTATACGGAGAAACGCTGTCTCGAAAAACAAACAAACAAAAAGTTAATATACACTTATAAGTGATTATTTATCTTTCTTGGTCAGGATTACCTCAATCAGCATGATTTTTTTTCTAGTTCCAGACATTTGCTTCCAAATTTCATGCTTTTTTTTTTTAAATCGTTAAGTAATAACCCATTGTATAAATATATTCTTTTTCCATTAGTCAGTTGAGGAACAACATCTAGGTGGTTTCCAGTTATTCGTTATTATGAATAAAGCTATTATGAGAATAGTTGAGCACGTGTCCTTGTGGTAAGATAGAACATCTTTTGAGTATATTCCAATAATGGTATAGTTGGGGCTTGGGTTAGATTGATAATTATTTTTTGTTAAGCCATTACTTCAATCCCAAATACTCTTTTATAGCTCACTGAATTCAATTAGTTCTGTACATATGTTCATTGGGACTGAATCATTCACTCTAACATGGGCAACATACTAGGAATATGTCCTGGAAGAAAACAGACTCTTTCAAATGCTAACAGCCATGAATTCCCTGTTACTCTGAATACTACCTCTGTTGGTAGTAAGGGCTCCTACTTCTCTTTTCTGTTCAGTATAAAATCTTGCCTGGTGGGAAATCACAGCTTATTTGATTTTATGTAAACAGCAACTCTATTATAACCTGAAGGCACTAAAGAATTGATTTTCTTAAAGCTACTTCTTTCCATTAAAACAATACTAAACTCCATGCTTTGTTTTAATATCTACACATTATTTGGTCTGTTTATGTTATACTAAATTCTTCTCTTTAATCATTTTGAAATGTGTTTAAACAAATAAATCATAAGTATCAAACCTCTGTTTAAATGCTCAAAAACAATTCTGTATGTAACTATAAGTAATGAAGAAAAATAATGATTAAGTTTATCTAATGTTCATTCACTTGAAATTGTTACCTTCTAGGAGTCTTGAGCAAGTTTGTTTTCTGCACTAATTAAAACATCAAAAGGATGGCAAAATCTTAGGCACTGCAGGAAGGAAAAGACAAATATTGTTAAAAAGGAAAAAGCACATCTATAGCAAAATATAGAGAAAGATTGATCTTGCAGACCAGAAATAGGGAGGAAGAACAGAATTCATGCTCTTCCCATCAAAGGATAGGACATTTTAAAAATGGTTTTGTTCCCTGGGATGAGTCATCTCTTCTAGTTTGGGGTTGGTCACCTTAAATGATGAAAAGTAAATTAATAGTCTCACAGCTTCCAGTAAACCTGTTCAGGAATGGCCTTCATTGTGCTAAACAAATCTCAATCTCAGCCTTTGGTGAAGAGAGCAAGGGAAAAAGCTGGAAGTTTGTCAACTCTCTGTAGCCATCTTCACTGTTCATCTGTCTGTCTATCAGGGATTCTCAAGCTCCTATTCACTCCAAGTGTTTTAAAGTAGGAAAGCCTTAAAAATAAATGCTACTTTTTAGTCCATTTTTAGTTTAGTGAAACAAAATCTGTACTTAAAGATTGAAAATGATGTAATAAAACTGAATTTCAGAGACTTATCTAGCACATGTCAGTAAGTATATTGACATGGTTCTTATATATACCATATATATATATATATATATATATATATATATATATATATATGTATGTATATATACATACATATATGTATATATGTATATACATATATATGGTATATATATACACATATGTATATGTGTATATATATAATTTATAGTAATACACATTCTACATTTAAGTTCGTACAAGCTAACCTTCAGAATATGCTTTGAGATAAATATTTCTCTCACTTTGAATGCAAAAATTGTAATAGTTAATTAAATGTGTTGATACAAATATTTACAAGAATATTCTGTAGTAGACAAAGAAGTCAAGCAATGAGTAGGGGGCTCATCACATGTGGTTTCTTTCTTTAGGTCTTGCAAGGGAAAAACAAACAAACAAACAAAAGCAACAGAAGACCAATGGCTAAGGATTTTATGAATCAGCCTAATCCATTCTGTCCATGTCCACAAAGATGTGCCTATCTGTAGCTTACTAACACACGCAAAACCAAAATATGTATTTCTAATGCATATTTAGAGCAGAGTGATATGTAGCTCCTCAAAAACCATCTACAGGCTAAGCAACAAAATAGCTAATGACAAATAGGAACTTCCAACTTCCCAATAATCTAGAATCTGCATTAGTTGAGACGGTCCTGTCTCATCTGAGTAGATTTGGCAGGATCATAATTGCCTTAATGAAAAGGCAATAAAGGTATTGAAGTCAGGCACAATCATACAAGGATAGGTAAATGGGTGTGGTAGGCAGCCATAAGCACAGGGCAGAGGTTTATGGAAAAAGTCATTAAATATTTTAAGCACCTAAGACCTTCAGAAGGAAAGCAATAGTTCTGAAAGTGGGGCTTCAGTTCAGAGAAATTGACTTTGGGATGCTGCTGTCAGACATATCTCAGCTGTCAGATTGGAGAGTCCTGCGACTTTAAGAATTATGATGGTAGCATGAACAAGCTAAGACACTTACAGGTAAACATTTACCCAGGTCAAAGACTAGGCACAAAAGCATAACTTCAATTTTATAGGTAACAGTAGCTATGAAATGAGGAAATGTTGCCTTCAGCGTATTCTTTTCTGTAGTCATCATATTTGGATCACTCATATGGCATCTTTCAATTTAATTCATATTTCAAATTTGTGATCATCTCCACTACCCATACATTATATTTTCATATTTAAAATGGATTCTTATAGCCTTATGTACAACATAAAGAAACCTTCCTGAAATAATGTATGCAATGGGTACTCTAATGACATCCTAGTATATAAATCCTGTAATACTTGCAATATATTAATTTTTAAAAAAAAACTTACTCTTAATGGTTTTGAGTAAACATGAGACTGAAGCTATCAGACATGGAATTTAGCTTCATGGCAGTCGGTTGGCAAATGGAAGGATTATCGTAATAAGAAGAATGCAAATCATTATGAATCTGTTTTATTATCAACTATGCTCATATAGTGGCAAGAGCTTGAAATGGAAATAAAAATAATACATTAATGCAACTGTCTTACAGAGAAATCTATTTTTTGCTTTTAATTGGAGACCTGTATTTCTATTCTGTATGTTCTATGGTTCCCCCTCCCAAAACTGCATTCATATCCTCCCAAACTATACCCCCACGCCAATCCACACCCTACCTTGTTCTCTCTTCATTTTAGATGAGCACCTGAACATTTTCTTGGATACAGAGAAGCTTTACTGTTTGTCTGAAGCAACCACAAGACATCAGCACATTCAGAAGTAGATTTATAATTGTACTCAATACGATGAAATAGAAAACTTCAATTCTTCCATATTCTTATATTCAGTGCACCCCTCCCAACACATTTATAGATTATATAAATTGTTGCATTTATACCTGATACATGCACCTGAAATTGTTTCTTAATATTTAAAAAAATATGACACAAATATTGCTTCTTTAGGATTAATTTTCATCATACATGAAAAATTAAAATAGTTCTGTATAGCTAGCAATTTTTTTCAGTTTACATTTTTATTTTTCATTTTTTATTGGTTATTTTATTTACTTACTCTTCAAATGTTATCCCTATTCCCAGTTTCCCATCCCCAATCCCCTCCTCTTCCCCCTGCCTTTCTTAGGGTGCTCCCCCACCCAACCACCCACTCCTGCCTCAGTACCCTGGCATATTCCTCAGTTCCTCCCTATCTTGCCTCCCCTCCAGATCTCTCTCTCTCTCTCTCTCTCTCTCTCTCTCTCTCTCTCTCTCTCTCTGATTTTTCAAGACAGGGTTTCTCTGTGTAGCCCTGGCTGTCCTGGAACTCACTCTGTAGACTGTAGACCAGGCTGGCCTCGAGATAGTAATAAAATATAATAAGATAAAACAAAAACTATCATATCAGAGTTGTGTAGCACAAATAGGCAGAAGGAAATAAGTCCAGGAAAAGGCACAAAATCAGAAACCCACTTATTCACACGATCAGGAATCCCATAAATGCCATAAACTGGAAGTAATAATGTACAGTATGAGGTGTAGTACAGACCTGCTCAGACCCTATGCTAGCCGCCTCCATCTCTGTGAGTTCATGTGAACTATAATCATATTAATTTGCAGGCTCTTAATTTCATCCTATCCTTCACCTTCTCTGGCTCATACACTGATTTTCCTCCACTTACAATGTGTTCCCTAAGCCCTGGTGTGGTGGCTTTGATGGAGACGGCCCTTGTAAGGCTGAATGTTCTAAGACATCTCAGCATAACATCTGGCAATGTGTCTCTAGAGATATTTTTTTCCCATCTATTTCAGGGTGAAGCTACTCTGATGGTGGTTGGGCAAGACTCTAATCTATGAGTAAAACTGAATGCAATTAAAAGACATTTGATCTAAAATATCACCTCAGTTTATTGTTTATTCATCTGTTTGTTATAAACCAGAAATAGGTTTTTGGTTTGGTTTTGGTTTTATTTTATTCTAGGACTCTGAGCTATCTTGTTTCTGTTCTTGTTCATCTAGGCAGTGCATGGCATAAGTTCAATTTTGTGGAGTGAGGCTAAAGGGGGAATTAGATATTAGCTCTACATTAGCTGTTTGGTTGGCAAAAATATTTTTCTATTCTGTATACTACTACTTTGTATGAATGGTGGTCTTTCAGTCCCATTTTTTTATTTATTGTTGATGTTAGTGACTATGTTAACAACATTCTGTTCAGAAATTTCTTTTCTGTGTCAATGAGTTCAAGAATTTTTCCTGGTATCAATTCTACCAGATTTATTATATCTGGCCTTTGTATAGTTTTGTGCAGGAGAGATGAGTATAGATCAATTTGTATTTTGCACCATTTGTTCAAAATACTGTCTTTTCCCCCCTCCATGGTATATTTCTGGCTTCTTTTTCATCTATCTGTACATATGTTGGCTTATTTTCGGGTCTCAATTTTAATTCTATTGATCAATGTGCCTTTTTCTATACCAAGGCCATGATGCTGTTGTTTGCTAATATTGCTCTGTGGTACAATTTGAAGGCAGGGATGGAAATACTTCTGTTTTTTCTTTGTTTTATTGATTCGATATTTTTAAATTAATTTTTAACTTTCTGGAATATTTTTACTATACTTGGATGTGTGTGTGTGTGTGTGTGTGTGTGTGTGTGTGTGCGTGTGTGTGTGTACGTGTGTTTCAGTATAACACTAAAAATTGCCTTTCAAGTTCTGTGAAGAATTTTGTTGGGATTTCGATAGAGATTTCATTGACTCTGTAGATTGCCATGGGTAGGCTGACCATTGTAAAAATATTATACCACTTAGACATGAGCCTGGGAGATATTTCTATAATCACACAATTTTGGGGGGTTTTCTTTTTTATATATAAGCTATCAGTTTTTATTTCTGGATAATATAAATATCACTTTCTGCTTTCTAAGTACAATTGGTTTTAATTCTATTTATTTAAATGTTTGTTTACTTCAACAATAATGCTGTTGGTTCATTTACCTCAACCCTATTTCAAAAGTCATAATGAATTTTGTAACCCACTTCCCTATCTATCTTATTTTCAATGATCTAATTAACCTGATGTTTAGATTATACTCTGTATAATCAAAGCATTTGCCTTAATTAAATCTAACCAATGAAAAAGAACCTAATTCTCTCTGTGTCTCTGTCTCTCTGTCTCTGGCTCTCTTTCTGTGTGTGTGTATGTGTGTGTGTGTGTGTGTGTGTGCGTGTATGTGTGTCTGTGTGTGTGTGATTGGTATGCCTCTGTGTGCTTGTGAAGTGGATATTGAGTACTTTTTCCCTAATTTTTCCTACATGAACTTTGAGAATAAGCCTCTGACTGACCCTTGAGCTCAACAGTCAAACTGACTGGACTGTGAATGCCAGAGAGCCAACTTTCTCCACTTCCGTCTTCTCAGTGTGGAGATATATACATATGCTGCCATCCCTGGCTTTTTATTGTATACATGGGATTCAACTGTGCTTTCTAATGCTTGGCAAGAAGGACTCTACCCTTTAAACCACATAGTCACAGAAGAATCTAAATTTGTATTTTGTCTCACAAACAAAAAGAAATAAGATACTACTGCCATTTGCTCATTTCTACACAGTTATGTTTGTTATATATGAATTCTGCTAATTTTAATTTGCAATTTTTAATTTCAAAGTCAAAACTGTAATTAAGAATTCCAAGTAATGTAATATTATTATTTTTATAATTGAAAAATTTTAGGTATTTTGGGTTATTTTATTTAGATTTCAAATGTTGTCCCCCTTCACAAACTCCCCTTCCCATTGTCCTATCCTCTGCCTCTATGAGTGTGCTACCCTCTCCCACCCACTCACTCCCATCTCACTGCCCTAGCATCCCCCTATGCTGAGGCATCAAGACTCCATAAAACCAAGGGCCTCCCCTCCAATAGATGTCAGGTAAGGCCATACTCTGCTACATATGCAGCTGGAGCCATTTTATCATGCTATATCACACATGAAACACATCACTTAATTTTGTTATATTGAATTCAGAATATTTTTTTCAAAGTTTAATGCAGCAATTGCTGGACACATAAGAGTTTGAAATTGGAGTCCTATATGGCGCAAATAAGGCCTCAACTTGTTAAATATACTACTTTAATTGGAATTTCAACTCAGATAATAAAAGCCAGCTGAATGATAATCATATTGAAAAGTGGATATAAATACAAGAGCCCAAGGCTGTGTTTCAGGTGAAGACTCTTTATCAATTTTTAAGCTTCTGATGCCACCTCTCTGAGCAGAAATAAATTCATCATTTAATCACATTCTATTTCATAATAGCCACAAACCCCATGATACACTGTGAGATGTGGTGCAGTTGCAATACGTAATACATTATCTGTCCTCTTGTTTTGACATTGTACACAGTGATGCCAGCAATGCCACCGAGAGTTATTCAGTTAAAGTTGTGACAAGTGCACTGGAACAAACCCAAAAGTCCAATGACAGTGTTTGAGAGCAGGCATCAGGACAGGTGAGGAAAAAGGGAACCAAGTCTCACTTAGAATGAAGGTGAAGACATTTCTACATAAAAAAATGTTCACACCAAAGTTACTGCCAAGTTTGACAGCTGCTATAGACACAAAGAGGTTTTAGTATGCATCAAAATTCTGGGATAAAAATTCTCTTCCAAGTGGGATTGAAGCATCCTCACTTGGGCACTTCTGACTGTTAAAAGTTCTTGAAGTCTGTGGATTGTATTCTAGGTATTCTGTATGTTGGGCTAATAACTACTTATTAGTGAGTACATACGATACCTGTCCTTTGGGGCCCGAGTTACCTTACTCGGGATGGTATTTTTTTAGTTTCACACATTTGCCTGCAAAACTCAGGAGACAGAGGGAGGGAGGGACCTGGGTGGGAGAGAGGAGCAAGCGGGGAAAGGGAACGTGGTTAGCAATGGGCCAGAGAGAAGACAGGAGAGAAACCCTTAGGGTCAGCAGAAAGAATGGAAATATGTAACTTCAGGGGTGGTTGGAGCTAGAGGGGACCCTCTAGAAATTACCAAAGACTTGGGAGATGAGAGACTCTCAGAACTCAAATGTACAGACTTTAGAGGAAATGCCCAACAGTGAGTAGAGGGAACTCACAGAGTCCATATCCAAGAGAAAGACAGGGTATCAAGTGGAGGGATAGGATTGACATTCCACAGTCAAAAATAATGATCCAGAATTGTTCTCGTCTAAGAGAACTGCAGGGACGAAAATGGAGAGGAGACTGAGGAAAAGGAGTTCCAGTGACAGGCTCAACATGGAATCCATCTAAAGGGCAGGATCCAAGGCCTGACACTATTACTGATGCTATGGTTTGCTTACAGATAGGAGTCTAGTATGACTGTCCTCTGAGAGGCCCAACAAGCAGCTGAGGGAGACAGATGTAAATACTTACACCCAACCATTATTCTGAATTTACCTATGGTTGAATTAGGGAAAGGCTGGAAGAAGCTGAGAAGGAGGGTAACTCCATAGGAAGACCAGCAGTCTCAACTAACTCAGACCTGGGAGATCTCTCAGACACTGAGCCACCAACCAGGCTAGTCCTAGACCTCTGACACATATATATCAGAAAACTTGCTGGTGCGTCCTTCGTGTGAGAAGGCGTGACTAACCTTCAAGAGACTTGAGGCTCCAGAACTGGGGAGAACTGGTGATGGTAGGGTGAACATTCTCCTGGAGGTGGGGGGAGTAGAAACAGAATGAGTGGAAAAAATAAGAATAAAAAGTATATTTATCTTTGGCTAACTTTTATAAGATTTTGTAAAACAAAAAATACAACAGAATATCCCATGAGATTATAGAGAAAACCAAATGCTTATTATATTCAGTGTTTTCATAGATGAGTAAAAATCCTAGAAAGGTTTTATGTGTTTTAAAGTTTAACTTCGCGGTGTTATTAAATTATTCGGAGAGGAGGGACCTGGAGAGAGGCAACATTTGTGGCATAAATAAAGAAAATAATAAATAATAAAAGTTTAGAAAAATAAAAAAGTTCTATTCTTCAGTAGAAATGCTATACCATTAGTGAATATTAATGTTATGGAACATAGGAAATAGTCCTAAATAAAGACAGTATTAGAAGTTGTGTATGAGAAGAAAATGTTTAAGAACGCTGTTTTCAAATATATATTTACTTAAATACCCTTTATATAATAAAGTTTGAATATGGTTTTTCCTTCTCAATTACTCCCAGAACCTAGCAATCATATTCTCTGTCTCTTTCTCTCTGTCTCTCGCTTTACATCTCTCTCTCTCTCTTTCCCTCTCTTTTTCCCAAAACAAAATGAATATCAAAATGAAAACCAGTGAGGCAAAAACTAAACAAAAGAAACCTCAGAAAAAAAAAATGCAGGCGCTTTAAGCTTCTTGCAATAGCTTTAAAAAAACCACCAAGACACACAACTAAACAGTATTCAGAGAGCAAGTGCCCCTAGAGCACTAAGTACTAATTGGGTTATCTTTATTATATACACTATGCACACTCATCGCCAAGACTCAGGGGACTATGAAGAACAGAATGTGGAAAGATTGTAACAGATACAACAGGACTGATGCACATATGAACCCAAGAAGACTGGCAAGGTTCACAAAACCTAATCAGGTTCAAAGCAGACAGAATCCCAGCACAGAGAAGGGGAAGTGCACATCCCTAAGTCCCATCCCTAGGAATACTCTTGCAATTGGTACCCATTGGCAAACAGAAAATTATAAATATACATATAGTAAATAGTTTACAAAAGGAAAAGCAACTAAGAAATTTTATACAGTATAAATATAGAGAGAAATAGTCCATATTTTCTTTCTTCTCAAGAACATTGCAAACATAGAAGTCTCTTTCAATTTAAAATGTTTTTGTTTGTTAACATAAATAGGGCAAACCTTGATCTGCCTGATGAGTGTTTAAATTTTGCTGTCTTTAATGTGATAGAACATCCACAACACAGTGTGCAGAAACCTCTGTGGAATGTTAAACTTGCAGGCAGTTTGACAGGAGGGACTTTCCAACCATAACAAGGACATCATTTCTAATTTTAGAATCTTGGCAAATGAGAACAAACTGAAATCATTAGTGGTTCTGCCATGGTGTAGTGATGTTTGTTCCAGTGAAGACATCTAATGGCTAGGTAACAGCTTGTTGCAGTACACCAATTGAGAGCACCACGTTACAGGAGATAAAAGAAAGGTAGATGGAGATTTGTACCTGATTTTCAACAAGCTATGTAATCAGGGAAGAGACAAACATTACAAAGGAATTTCTAAAACAATAGCTTCAAAACACTGGATAATTAAAACAATTCTCATCATTTTTACATCTTAATTCTACAAAGCATTCAAGTGAGATTTCCCAGTACTGATTTCGGATACTTGCGATCTTTTTATTTACTTTCCTATATGTGAATGAGATAGCCATTTTTTTTCTACTTCACTTAACAAAAGATAGATCGCGGATCTTTGATCTCCCTTTTTCTTAATTTCTGCATGTACCTGGTAGTCCAAGAAATCCCCTGGTGTTCGCATTGTCCTCATCATCTCTGGAAGGCATTAGTAATTTAAATGCTTCAAATAGCTACAGTTTCTAGAGCATGCGAAGCATACACCATACTCCAGTGGGTGATTACTTCTAACAAACAGATTTAGCAGAAAACCACCCCCTCACTATAATTACCAGTTCTACAAGTATTTCCTCAAGTAGTACATACTCTTGAAAACATATAACAAAGGAAATGGAAAACTAATCTTGCTTAAAAAAATATAGCAAACTTTTATCTGCTTTGCTTCACTGCATCCGTTCTGTTCCATCATTCTCTTTCATTCTTTGGTAGTCAGCTCTAATTGCATTCTCTTAATTTCTTATGTAAACAAGTTACAGCTTCGAATGAGCTGATTTATTGTAGAGAACCAAACAAGTTCTTCAATATCAATGACTTTTCAAATATGAGAGTTCTCAAATAAGGCATTTTTTGCATAATTTAATGTGAAATGGTTTCTGATATGGAGTACTTATTATGAAGTTTTTGAACTTAAAATGATGCATAGATTCTAAACAAGGTCTTATTACATTATTCCAATGAATTCATGTTGAGTCTATGGAAAATTTGCTGAGACAAAAACAAAACAAAACAAAACAAACAAAAAACAGGATTGAATAAAGATGCTACAATGGAAATAATGGTATTGTGGAGGAAATATGTAAATGAAGAAGAGAAGAAAACTGGTAGAATAGAAAGATACAATTAATATTGGATAAAATCATTTTTTAAGTTCATTTTCCCCAGAAGTTGCTTTTGTAACACGTTTTCAAAAAGAAGTTTGGATATTGATTGATCTGATAGTTAATGCTTAGAAATAAATCAGTAGCTTCAGAAATGTATAGTACCCATGATTTACATGAAAATTGGAGTGAAATACCATTGCTCTAGAATTTCAATCAAAATGATATATGAAAGAAAATGATGTAAGGTTGGTTTTGAATAAATTTTAGAGTTTTGAAGAGTATATGATTTGATTCGAAGCAATTAGACTCATCCACATATTCATAAAGGAAGCTATTCTCTCATGCTAATATGGAATAGCATGAGGCTATTATGTAAGGATGCTAGAAAAAAATAACTGAACATATTTAACTCAATACCAACTGAGTATCCAGCTTCTGCTAGTCCCCTGCTCGTTGGACTTGCAATATAACTACTTATATCTACATCTACTTCTTTATTTTTAATGCTTTTATCCAGGACATGGATTAAATTAGCCAGTCAACCTCTTTAAAATTTCTCCCCAAAATCTCTTTCCCCCACTGTGTGTATGTGTGTGTGTCTCTCTTTCCTCTATCTTTCATCTTCCTCTGTCTTTCTTTCTCTTCTGTCTCCTCTCTCTCCCTATCTTTGTGTCTAATTATCTTTCTCTTCTCCCTCTCTTATTTCTCTCTTTCCTTCTTTCTCTTCTCTTCTCTTCTCTTCTCTTCTCTTCTCTTCTCTTCTCTTCTCTCCTCTTCTTTTACTCTCATACTCTCTCCTCCCTCTCTCACCCTCTTACTCCTCAATATTTGATTAACTGGTATCAGATGAATTTTCTGCAGATAATATGTTTGCAGTCTAGTATACATACACTCACACACACAAATTCAGACAAAGTCTTAAGAGTATTTTCAAAGAAACTCCGATTGTCATTTATAAAATAAGATTATTATTAATCTTACTAATGATTTTTATAATTAAGGATGACATAGAGTTATTTATTTTTAATACTATAAATGGACTAAGTCAGAAATCTCAACACTGTAAACACATTCAATCTGATTAAACTATTCTCCGTGTATTTAAGAGAGATGATGACTTATTCTGAACTACATTTCTATATGTATGATTATGATTTTTTTATAACTACACTATAGTAAAACTATACTTTGGCATGGTCTTGCGTGCACAAATGGGAAAATAATGGAATACTGTAAAAGGCTATTTAAAGAATTTGAAAAACTCTTATTATCCAAATCAGTTACAAACTCAATAACTAAAGAATCAGAAACTATGTAACTTCCAAAATTTTTTGACATAATTTGACGTTGTAATTTCATGGGGAGCTATTTTGCAATGCATACATACATATATAGATAAATAGATATAGCTATACATATAGATATCACATGACATAAAGTTAGTATTCATAGTATGAAAAATAGCTATTCAAATATATCCATAATTATTACATTGCAAATTTAAAAAATAAATCTTCATCTAAATACATGGCATAAAATGTTATCCAACCACCAATTCTTAAACTAACTTAACAAATACTATTCAATACCTGTTAAATTTTAGTTGTTAACTATTTGAAGAACATAATGAAGAAATTTTCTAGTACTGTTTTTATTAAGTATTTTCTTTATTTACGTTTCAAATGTTATCCCTTTTCCTATTTTTATAAATACTTACTTCACTATCATGAGAGTAGCAGAAAATGGCTCAAAAATTGTTCTCCAGAACTCTGCCACTTCAGTTCCAAAACTTTAGTACACCTTATTGCAGCCAGTCACTTAAAACGGTGGGGAACATTAGTAGGCTTACACTAGTCATTGTCTTATTAACATCTAAGATTACTTTTAACTTTTAAGAATAAGATCACATAGTATATTAAAGTGGAAGAAATTCATTTTGGTCATTTTGGGGTTTTGTTGCAGGAAAAAGAAGAATGTGAGTTTCATATAATGTGATTATTTTATTCTAATCAATAAAGTATGCTAATATAAACCAAATAAATGTCACCCTTAGCTTTGAAAAAAAGGCCAGTTTTCAGCCAATATTAAATTAGGGTTAAATCAAAAGAAGTACTATGTAGAGTACACTTCTCTAGTATATTGTTTATGGTTTGTTCTTTTATAAAACCCTTTACTCATGCACCCAAATCCTAGGCTCATTCTGGGACACAGTGTGTTCACCAGAAAAGCAGAGTGTAAAACATGTGTGTGTGTGTGGGGGGGGGAGATATTGGAGGTTATTCTGATATCAGAAAGCAAATGTACATTTTTATGTGTTAAAAGGTTTATCTGCCACAAAAAATTTATTATGCTTAGATCAGAGGTGTCAAGCATAGTTCAACTCTTTGAGACATTACATTATAGGATCTTATTCAAGTTATTTTTTCCCCAATGCACATAATACATAATAGTTTTGTAACAAATCTTTATTAAAGTCTGTATATATAGGAGTAGCTTTTGACAACTTTCCATTATTGTATTAAATTCATTATACTGTTTTTCAACATATGATATTCCACATGTGGTGATTAAGAGATGTTAAAACTAGTTTAGCAATTTCACTTCAGTGTACAGCACAAATTTACACAAATATCCACATCATATGTGAGTAGAATTTTACTGGAATTATAAAAATAATCTATGTATTATATAAACATGAATAATGTACATGTGAAATACATATAATAATGGTTTTAAATATTTACAGATAATGTGTGTATGACACAATTTGAATCCTGCAGTATTTTAAAAATTAATATTTTTTTAGACCCCTTCTTTTTCATGTCATAAGATACTGAAGTATTTCAAATAACGTGATTTTGAGTTATAGTAAACTGCACAATGACTAGTTCAGTTATAATGAGGTTAACTATTTGAAAATACTCAATAAGTAGAAAGAATACACACATAGAATCTTTCTGGATTGTGTTTTTCATTGTTGCCACACTATTGACATTGATTTATTTTATGGATATTTTGTCTGACAATATGTGTAATGTCTTTTCATCAAGCATTTAGCTTTGTTATCAGTGGGTTAAAGCAAACAAAAAGATCACATTATTCTGCTATTAATTTTGCCTATTGGTGTCATCAAAAGTACAACATACCCTGACCGATTTATCAACGTGAAAGGTTAAGTACTTACTCTATGACATCTCAAACACAATCTGATAATGGGCATGAATAGAGGTAAATTCCCTAAGGTTTGGCAGTTAATAAAGGAATGCAAACATGCTGTCTCATCAGACACTGTTGTGCACAATGTGAACCAATCAGAGACAATTAAATTAAATTAAAGTATGTATTATGAAAATGGAAGAAGCAAAGACATGGGAATTATTAATGGGAAAATCCATACTTTTCAGTCTTTCAATACTTTAAAGATTGGAACACTTCATAAAAATAAGCCATAGTATATAGT
The DNA here is from genome assembly GCF_900095145.1 of Mus pahari. NCBI lineage: Eukaryota > Metazoa > Chordata > Mammalia > Rodentia > Muridae > Mus > Mus pahari. The sequence goes on from NC_034600.1 coordinate 66,278,116, forward strand.
TTAGCAGAATAATGCTGCATAGAATATATGTTGTGCCAACAAGGTGATAAAAAACAAAAAACAAAAAACAAAAACAAAAAAACCCTAAAAACCAAAAAAACAAAAACTTAAAACTTTAATGAAACAGTAGACTGAGGATATGTGTTATTATCATTAGGGCATAGGAACCTAGATTCAGTTCCTTTAACACAGAGAAATCCAGGGAGGATAGACAAGGAAGAGGAGCAGGGAAAGAGGGAAGGGGAAAGGTGATGAGTGAGATGAGCAGCAAGTTAATTAGAGGGGAATAAAATTGAGAATTAGGGGATGGTTTAGTGATTTAAAGAACGAATAACATTAATATTGAATAGTAATGACAGCGTGATGGGAAAGGGAGAAGTTGGTGTTAACGTACTGGGCATGTAATATATATTCAGTGGCATCTTAAGAGCTACTGACAGACGAGTAGAATGAGAGTTATACTTCAAGGATTAATGTGCTTCTCACTCACATACACAATCCTAAGAGCATCCACTATGAAGAGATTTGGAAATCCTCTCCTTGTAGTTCACTGAAATGCCAACGGCTCATGCAAGAACAATCTCTTAGCTGATGGATAGAGTATTACATTGATTTATAACTTCACTAATAAATACAGGTTAGATTCATTTCTTTCTAGCAGTAGCCAACAAAATAGAAATAAGATGAAACAAAGTTTATAATTTTATATTTTCCCTGTATTGTATAAATGCTAGCAGCTAGGCATGAACAAAATGCTTGGCATTTACTCTGACTTACGTCCATTTGTATTTACATATTTCCTTTTTTTTCTTCCCAGTATGCATTTGTGTGAATATTTTGCTACACTTTCTCAAGACAAAGGTTGTCATGCATATTTTATCTTTATACACAGAAATTCTTTCAAATATATCATGGTTTCTGTAAAGGTGCTTTACAAAGAGTTATCTCTGAAGGATCCACACTAAAAAATGAACAGGACATTGGCCTATATTATCTCACACTCATCTGCTCTAATTTTATAGACTTGTTCTCAGAGTATCTTCCAAATACACATTTGTGGATTATTGTATTAGCATATATTTGTCTTTATTTAGTCTGTTGCAGTTCAGTGGAAAGACTATTATTGTTGTTAATCTCAGTGTTATTCAGCCTTTTTCTTTTCTAATGAACACTTTAACCTGCCCATAGAGGTGGCCCAGGTGTGGCTGCTATGTAACCAGAGCATCCCTAGGTAACAGAGAAGAGGTTATGTCTAGGCTAAGTATTCTGACCTTGGAATATCTGAATCATTAGAAGTCTAACATTCTTTGAAAAAAATTCAGCCAGAGACGACCATTGCCTCCTAGGCCTGGGGGGACAGAACACATCAGGCATCATCCCTGCCAGGTACCATAATGAACAGGTAGGAGGCCTAGCGCTCCCTACACCACGACTGAGACCACTGCAGACAATCAGAGAACCTGGGCACAAGGAAGTGGTGGAGAATTTAAAGGGAAAGAGAAACAGCAGGATGTGGGCACAATGAAAAGAGGCAGAAATGGAGACTTGAGGATAGAGAGGAACATCCTGACATGAGTAGCCTGTGATGCCACCTCATCCATTAGTATGAGGTTGCCAGGTTATAGGGCAGGCTCAAGGGAAAGGGGAAATTAATAGGCTTTTGGTACATGAGGTGACATTCACAAATATCCAATAATTTCTTTTTAAAAAAATCCAAATACCTGGGATAAAATAAATTAACCAGAGGAAAGTTTTAAGTTGCTTTAGAGATTTAGAGATATTAGACCATATCCATGAACCCACCTGGTAAACCTTTATTATAAATATTACAGTAAATTAATCTGGCAGCTGTATTTCTTTTCCTTATACTAGCTCTCAGTAACTGCACAGAGTAACTGAGGTTTGTTTAAAACTGCACCTCAGTATCTGTGCAATGAAATGATCTGCCTTTACTTTCTGGCTGTCTCTCAGCCCCATCCTATGATAGATGCATATTATCATTGATCTGGCACTTTGCATTTCAAGTGTGTTTCCATGATCTCTCTCTCTCTCTCTCTCTCTCTCTCTCTCTCTCTGTCTCTGTCTCTGTCTCTGTCTCTCTCTCCTTCCTCATGGTTCAAAATCCAGCATCTTCTTCCAGATCTGAATCTTCTTCTCTCCCCTCTCTTCTTTCTCTGCTTTGTAGAGGT
>NC_034600.1:66280751-66310863 GCF_900095145.1 Mus pahari
GGCAGATGATGCCCATCTGGGATTTTGATATCAAAGGGTACATGGCAGATGATGCCCATGCTCTTGATGACTGGATGCAAAAGAAGAGAAGCAGGAATGAGAAAGTACCTCAATCACACAATGCCTTGTCTAGGAAATTTCCTCAATGTCTAAACATGCTCAGTCTCAGGCCTGAGCATTTAAAACATGAGGGACCATGACATTCTCAGAGGGGAAAAAATAATTATATTGAGGCAGCTTAAGCTTTTACTCATATTAATATGTCACTATGATATGCATTTTGCATCACAGTATGCACATTGTAGCATTATAACTAATGACTTTACATTGAGTAGGTAGCCTTAATTATGTTCATCTCTGTACATTAGAGTATAGGACGTTGGCTGAAATGACAAGATCCTGTGCTGAGAGACGACTCCTATGTTTTCCATTAGAATTCTTTTTTATTATGGCCCACATTTTCTTTTCTTTAATAACAAAGGCAATGACTATAGAAAAGACAATTGATTTCAAATATAGCTGGCAAAAAGAATAAAATGATAATTGACACTTTATTAGTATAGTTTATGATCTGTATCTGTAATATGTGGGTGAAGAAATATGGATCCAGTATTGTCTTTGTTTTCTTTTGGGATGCACAACCACCAGATTGGTTGGTGTGAAAGGCTGACCTTATTCTGTCAGAACTAAGGCATGTGACTGATTGTAAATAGATTTATCATTTTAAACATTCTATTACCTCTTATAGTGACATGGATATAAGTTCTCGCTACATCATGTGCTAGAGAAAGTAAGAACTTTCACTCTCATAAGATTTTGACAGAGTATAGTATGTTCAAGTAGAATTAACTTTAAAATATTTCTCACGGTTAACTTTTACTTTCACATTGAATACTTTATGATAGGTAGTTTTAATAACACCTATACTGGCTGCTAAGAGTACAAAGAGCTTCTGGCCTTCTTGGAAGTATGTTTCTAATTGCCAATGGTGCTTCCTTCATAAGTATCCTCAACTTACTCGTTTCTACAAGTATCATGCTATACGATAGATCATGTTAAAAGTTAGTCATTATTTTGATGCATGAGCTTCGTTTTACTGGTTAGAAAGTCATAGCTACTACAGCTGTTTTTAATCAAATGCATAACTTAGGCAAATGTGTAAGAGTGTTTATCTGTGTATTAATAAGCTTTTTTGATGATATTTCTTTTACAAGCTAACAAGAATTTTAAAAAGTAGAGTGATTCTAGACAAGATATATAGGTCAAATCTTGTAAAGCCATAATCTATTACTAAAATGAAGACTGAATTTTCTAACATGTAAAACGATACTGGTTTTATGTTATACAAAAACGTTTAAAAAAGAGGATCAGAGATTTTTATTTTTCCAGAAATCTAAAATAACCTATAGACTCTGAAAATTGTAGATACAGAATATCCAATATTTCCTCAACTCAAGACAAAGATTTAAGTTTCCAAATCATAAACATTAATTACTAATGATGTATATGCACTCACATGCAGAACAAAAGAGAGAGAGAGAGAGAGAGAGAGAGAGAGAGAGAGAGAGAGAGAGAGAGAGAGAGAAAGGGAGAGAGAGGAATATATAAACATATGCAAACAGAATTTTCCAATGTTTAGTATTGAATATATTATACAATACATCTAAGGAAATTGTTTTTGTGATTAGTGTTTTGTCAAAAGAATAATATTTAAATTCTTTGATCATTAAATCCTCTCCTACGATAACTTCATGATATCACATAAAATAAGATAGTCAAACATTATATCTTATTACATTATATTTAAAATGTAGATTAACTTGGAGAAACCATTTTTCCTTTGTGATTGGTGATTTCTTTTATTTTGATTATTCAGTCCAATTTCATTTCATTTTATTTTATATGATCTTAGGTTTCTAGATGACTCTTTGTTTTCTAATTAGAGAGAAAGATGTGACTATGGGTGGAATGAGGCCAGGTGACAGGGATCTGGGAGAAGTTGGGGAAAGCAAACCAATAATCAGCATAGATAGTATTAAAAAAATCTGTTTTAATATGAAACAGAAAAGATAAATATGTCATATACATATTTAGAACTTGTAAATGTTAATAGTGACTATAAGTGAAGTGAATAGTTTATAAGTAAAAACCGTTTTGTTTCCTAAACCTTGTCATGAGTGAGTTTAACAGGTGGAAATCATATTCTAGTCATCTCTTCCTGATAATGATAAACACTCCCTGTTTGATTTCTTCTTCTTCTTTTTAATTAATGTAATTTTTACATTCCATAGTCCATTTCCCGCCCCCCCCATCCACCCCTCAACTGCTCTACATCCCACACATCCTCTCCAACTTCTGTCTCTGCAAGGATGCCTTACCCCCACCCAACCCGACCTCTAAACTCACGGGGGCCTCCAGCCTCTTGAAGGTTAAGTGCGTCAAATCTGAATGAACAGAGACCCAGAAGTCCTCTACTGTATGTGTGTTGGGGGACCTCATATCAGCTTGTGTATGCTGTCTGTTTGGTGGTCCAGTGTTTGTGAGATCTTAGGGGTCCAGATTAATTGGAACTACTGGTCCTAAAAGATTGTCCTTATTCTCAGCTTCTTTCAGCCTTCCCTAATTCAACAACAGGGGTCAGCTGCTTATGTCCATTGATTGGGTGCAAATATCTGCATCTGACCCTTTCAGCTGCTTGCTGGGTCTTCTGGAGGGCAGTCGCAATAGGTCCCTTTTTGTGAGTGTTCTATAGCCTCTGTAATAGTGTCAGGCCTTAGGACCTCCCCTTGAGCTGGATGCTTTGAGTCCTGAGTCTCTTACTGCCCAGGTCTCTGGTGCATTCTGGAGGGAACCCGAACCTCCTACTTCCTGAGGTTGCCTGTTTCCACTCTTTCTGCTGGCCCTCAGGGCTTCACATCTTTTCCCTAATCCAATACCAGATCATGAGACACTCTCTCCCCCATCCCCCAGCTTCATTTCCAGAATGGTTGTACCAGTTTGCAATCCCACCAGCAATGGAGTAGTGTTCCTCTTTCTCCACATCCTCTCCAACATGTGTTGTAACCTGAGGTTTTGATTTTAGCCATTCTGATTGGTGTAAGGTGAAATCTATGGTCATTTTGATTTGCATTTCTCTGATCACTAAGGACTTTGAACATTACCTTATGTGCTTCTCAGCCATTCAAGAATCCTCAGTTGTAAATTCTTGGTTTAGTTCTATATCCCATTTTTTGATAGGCTTGTTTGTGTTTTTTTGGAGATTAACTTCTTTGTTTGTTTGTTTGTCTTGTTTTTTGAAGGCATTTATTATGTCTATTATATATGTCTTATTTTTAAGGCATTTTTAATAGATATTTTCTTCATTTACATTTCAAATGCTATCCCCAAAGCCCCCTATACCTGCTCCCCGCCCTGCTCTCCAACCCACCCACTCCAGAATACTGGCCCTGGCATTCTCCTGTACTGGGGCATATGATCTTCGCAATACCAAGGGCCTCTCCTCCCATTGAAGGCCGACTAAGCCATCCTAACTTCTTGAGTTCTTTACTATGGGTATTAGCCCTATATCAGGTATTGGGTTAGTGAAGATTTTTTCCCAATCTGTAGGTTTCTGATTTGTCTTATTGACTATGTCCTTTTCCTTACAAAAGCTTTCCAGTTTCATGAGGTCCCATTTATCAATTCTTGATCTTAGAGCATGAGCCATTGGGGTTCTGATTAGGAAATATCTCCCTGTGTCAATGAGTTCATGGCTCTTTCCAAATTTTTCTTCTATTAGATTCAGTGTATCTGGTTTTATGTTGAGGTTCTTTATCCACTTGGACTTGAGCTTTGTGCCAGGTGACAGATATGGGCCTATTTTCTTTCTTCTCCATACAGATAGCCAGTTAGACGAGCACCATTTATTGACTATGCTGGTTTCTTCTTCAGGATCAGTAGGAAACACATTTCATAGCAATCTCTGCACTGAGCAATGATTCTGTGCTTTAGACTCTTTTTATCTTTAACCATTCCTGGGAAGCCATGCCTGTACTAGTCACGTGGTACCTTTCTCCCTCCCATCATTTCTCTTCCCTCTCTGACCAAGATGATGATATTTTCATGATGTCTCCTTAGAAATACAGAAGAGTTATTTTTCACAAGACTGTCAAACATAATGAAAAAAAAGGAGTTAATATTCATTTTCAGATTGACCTTTTCCCTACTTTTGATATCCTAGTGATTTGCCTGGAATTAGAGATCACATACCTTATCTACTCAACTGTACACTGAGTATCTACCCCTTAAGTCCTGTTGGTGTACTTCTAACATTTAATCTATTTAATATCCTAATTGTAACATCCTTTTGCTACTGATCATATTGATATATTCTATCTGATCAAACATTAGTTCTTTTTACTAGATATAAATATGCCAATTTGGCCAAGTAGGAACAAAAGTCTCATATTGTAGCCAGGTTCCTATAGAACTTATGGAAATCCTCTCTTTTTGGCCTCCCATATATAAGGATTATAAGTTCGAGCTCATGTGAAAGATCACTTGAGTGTATTACTTCAGAGTGATGTTGGAGCTCTCTGATTGCTAAAACGAGTCTATTGAGAACATGTCAAGTTGATGAGGGGAAGTGAGGAGCTCTCCGGTCAGGAAAGAGTAAGTTAAGAACTCCGTAGTTGACTGAGCTTAGCAAGAACCACTTATTATTTAACAAGCAAAATACCTTTTGCTGTAGTAGGCTTGTCCACAGATTATTATATGTATAGTAGGTTTTCTTATACAGTACCATATTTTGAAATATCTCCTATGTAAATTCTGCTCGACATAAAAATGAATATGATTTCTATGAGTTAGCACTCAATTCATGTCTTCCTACCATACTTGGCACACACTTGTACTTAGGTAATGGGTTCCTCATTGAAAACCTGAATTCAGAAGAGGAAGAATAGGAAGTAGAAGGCAGACATTAGTGTGGGAAAGCAATGAAGGCTCCTTGCACTGGCAGTGCACTTTATCCCTGTTAGACCATCTGTTAGCGCCTGGATTTGCTCTCTGGCAGGAATTATATTTTTCATTGTCCTCAGTGGCCTCTGGATTCTCCTTTCTGGAAGGCCTATTTTGCTCCGTTATGTGCTTTGTCCACATGTGAGGTTGGCAGTGGAACAGATGTCCTTTATAGGACTGAAAGCATTAAAATGGTGCTCTAATGGATGGAGGTTTATTGTTCTGAGGACATTTAGGCTACGCTTCAAATATTTTAATTTGTGCTTTATTTTGTTACTTACAATGAGATTTAAACAGAGAAAACATTAAAATAATTCTTGTATATTTGACTTTTTGTATCATCCACTGGAGGATTACACACTTGTTACCTGTAAAATTGTAAGGAATTCGTGATATTTCCCTATTTTGTATGAAGATGAGAGAGAGGAATATAGATTAGTGGGTTTGAGTAGCTAACTTTGCTAGGTACCTAGATGCAAGACAAACAAATAGATGATAGAGACCAATATACAAAATTATAAGCATAAACACAGACACACACACACACACACACACGTGCACAAACACAGACTCACACAAGCTAAAATATTAGTGACTATTTTTAATTTTGAAAGAAGTTTTAAATTCCATAGCAGATGCATTTTTGTCTTTTATTAATTTATTAATTTATTTATTGACTCTTCAGATTTTAATCCCCCGGTTCACCCTCCTATGACTGTTGCACATCCCATACATCCTCCCCACTCCTTGTCTCCACAAGGATGTCACCACCCCTAACCCAAAAAGTCCTATAAACACCCTGGGGCCTCCAGTCTTTTGAAGGTTAGATGCATCTTCTCTTTTGGAACCCAGACGATTAAGTACTCTGCTGTATATGGTTTGGGGCCTCATATCATCCAGTGCATGCTGCCTGGTTGGTGGTCAATATTTGAGAGATCTCCAGGGTCTAGGTGCTCTCCTCCTCTACTTCTTCCAGTCGTTCCCTAATTCAACCACAGGGGTCATCAGCTTCTGCCCATTGGTTGGGTGCAAATATCTACATCTGACTCTCAGCTGCCTGTTGAGTGTTCAGGAGGGCAGTCATGCTAGGTCCCTTTTTGTGAGTGCTCCGTAGCCTCAGTAATACTGTCAGGCCTTGGACTCTCCCCTTGAAGTTGACCCCAATTTGGGACAGTTGATAGGCCTTCTTTTCCTCAGACTCTTATCCATTTCCATCCCTGAAGTTCTTTCAGACAGGAACAAATATGGGTCAGAGTTTTGACTGTGAGATGGCAACCACCCTTACTCTTACTCTCCCTATCTTCCTGCTGGAGGTGTGCTCTCTAAGTTCCCTCTCCCCACTGTAGGGCATTTCATCTAAGGTCCTTTTCTTTGATTCTGGAGAGTCTCCTACCTCCTAGGTATCTGGTGCATTCTAGAAGGTCACCCCAACCTCCTACCTCCAGAGGCTGCTTGTTTACATTCTTTCTGCTGGCCCTCAGGGGTTCAGTTCTTTTCCCTCACCCAATATCAGACCAGGCACCCTTCTTCCCACCCCTCCCCACTTTCCCTCCCAGGACCCTCCCTCTATTCCCCCTTATGATTGCTTTCTTCTCCCTCCCAAGTGGGACAGAGGCATCCTTACTTGGGCCCTTCAGCTTGTTGACATTTCTGAGTTCCGTGGGCTGTATCATGGGTATTTTGTACCTTTTTAATTTTTTAATATTTTTTATTATTTTTTTTATTTTGGGGGCTAATATCTGTGTAGCAGTGGACTGCACACAGACAGCCTGGTCTCCAGTCAAGCAAAGGTCTGGAACCCCAGGGACCCAATGGGTGGTGATTTCCACCTACATGGGACTGAAGGTGTTTGATCATGTCTCCTGGACCCTTGGCTCTTGTTGAAGTCACTGCCCCCCACCACCACATCCTCTGCTGGACAGGTGTGTGGCTATCAGTATTGTAGGAGCAGCACCAAGCCTTCCCACATGCAAATAAAGCTTCCACCCAACTTTTAGTCCAAGCCAATGAGAGGTACCTGGTCCAAGCCAGGTACCTCTGTACCTGCTCTGGAACACTGAATCACCCCCCAAAATAAATTCTATCCAGGATTCGACAGCAGACCCCTTCAGCTCCTTGGGCACTTTCTCTTGCTCCTTCATTTGGGACCCTGTGCTCCATCTAATGAATGACTGTGAGAATCCACTTCTGCATTAAACATTGACAGAGCCTCTCAGGAGACAGCTAAAACAGGCTCCTGCCAGCAAGCGCTTGTTGGCATCTGCAATAGGGTCTGGGTTTAGTGGTTGTTTATGGGATGGATCCCCAGGTTGAGCAGTTTCTGGATGGTCATTCCTTGAGTCTCTGTTCCAAACTTTGTAACTCCTTCCATGGGTATTTTGTTCCTCCTTCTAAGAAGGATCGAAGTATCCACACTTTGGTCTCCCTTCTTCTTGAGTTTCATGTGTTTTGCAAATTGTATCTTGTGTATTCTGAGCTTCTGGGCTAATATCCACTCATCAGTGAGTACATATCATGTGTGTTCTTCTGTGATTGGGTTACCTTACTTAGGATGATATCCTCCAGATCCATCCATTTGTCTAAGAATTTCATGAATTCATTGTTTTTAATAGCTGAGTATTACTCCACTGTGATGTGGAGAGAGAGGAACACTCCTCCAGGATTGCAAGCTTGTTCAACAACTCTGGAAACCAGTTTGGCAGTTCCTCAGAAAATTGGACATATTACTACTGGAAGTTCCAACAATACCATTCCTGGGCATATACCCAGAAGATGCTCCAACTTATAATAAGGACACATGCTCCAGTATGTTCATAGAAGCCTTATTTATAATAGCAAGAAGTTGGAAAGAAACCATATGTTCCTCAAAGAGGAATGGATACAGAAAATGTGGTACATTTACACAATGGAGTACTGCTCAGTTATTAAAAACAATGAATTCATTAAATTCTTAGAGAAGTGGAAAGATCTGGAGGATATCATCCTAAGTGAGGCCTTGTTTTTAATAGCTGAGTAGTATTTCATTGTGTAAATGAACCGTACTCTCTGTATCCATTCCAGATACCTTAATGCTATTGCTTTTCCTTTTGCCCAATACACCAAAGCCAATGCCATGAAACCGGGAGAAACCCTGTATGTCACCCTTCAGCACAGCAGAACTCTAGTGGTGCACTTTGAATCTTATGCAGAATGGGAACTATCTACCATTCTACATAAAAGTAGGCCTTATTCTGTTGAGTATTTTAAGAAAAAAAAAAAAAGATTTAAAAATTAGACCATGAGGTTTCAAATGTCCTTGGTCCTTTAAATGTGACCAAGTACCAACACCTTTGATGAAAGTGTCAAAAAAACTTCCTGTCAAGCAACATTTCAAATAAAAAGAGCTAAGTAGAAGAAAGAACACATTCTCTGGCACTATATCATTCCATTTCTCTTTCTCAGGAAACTCCAAGTGGGCTGTGAAGACATCCTTATCTCCATCCTATTGTCCCTTTGGAATGATAATAATGTATAAAATCTCCCAAATATGGGCCTCCATTCACAGCCCCATTCTTTCTAATATTAACATTATCAATTAGAAATACTCTTTAAAGGATAATTTATTGTAAAGAAGAATTTGTTGTTCATCCAGAAAAATATCCGGTATTTGACTGAGAACTCAATAAAGCTGATTGATTGGAATGACTGAAGACTTCCTCCTGCTGAGCTACCAAGGAGCCAATAATTCAGCTGCTTTGGAATGAGGAGCATTTCTACCCAACAATGTTCCGTATTGTTGGCACGCTCTAAGTGAACAAGTGTAATCTATCCTTAAAGAAGGCCTTCCTTTACTTAATTACAGCCATTGGTTGCATTTAGGCTATTATTCTACTTTACAAATCTCTACTTGTTAGCAGGGATAATTAAAGCACTATACAGTTTTTTGTCTTAACTATCCTGATCCCAGAGTTATAGGAATAAGGTGCTAGCAGGGTTGATTTCCTACTCTGCCTCCCTCCTTGACAAGTGGAAATTTGTATTGCTTTCTTTTCCTTTTGACTTTTCATTTGCTATTTTTATGATGAAAACATACATAATTGCTTCTTCTTATGAGACCATCCTGGATGTGGGTTTATTACAGGATCATTTTCACATATTTTCCCTCATTCAAAGCCCTAGTTTCATTTTGGTTCATTTTCTAAAATACTATAGATTAAGACTTTCTAAAAGTAACTTTAATAAAATGAAATTTAACTCATAATAATATCATAACTTATAATTTATAACTTCAACACTATATGATCTGCCCTATAAAAGAACACCAAAAAAATTACTATGCTTCTCTACAGTGTTATAGGGTCAAATTATGTGGTCTGCCATGTGAATCTTTGCCATCTGTTGTTGGACCACATCCATTAAGCCAGTGGCTTGTATTATTTAACTTGCATCAAGAGAGTTAAATTTTAAGATCTGTATTAACTAAGAGTAGATTTAAATATAAACAACAAAGATGTTCAAATAAATATTAAAAAAGAAACTCACATCTTGAAAAGTAAGGTCACCAATCATAAGGATTGGCTTGTCTCTGCATCTTCTGAGGGACTCAAATCCATTTGTTTTGTTATTTCACTATGAAAAGCTCAATTTGTAAGGTTGACATTGTGTCCAAGCCAGAGCCATTGGGAAAGGATGAAGGGTGATGGGGACTTTGCTGTCATTATTTTAAAGAATATCTAGAAATTCTGTCACAAAATTTTGCATTCATTTCATTAACCATACGACATAAACTGATTCACACACAGCCGCGGGGGAGGAAGAGGACATACTTTTCACTCTCGGTCACAAATATCTAGCTGAAAAAGAAACGAGAGAATATAGAGCATGGATTCCAACCAGCATCCTATAAAATATAAAACATTATAGTCCTAAAAGATTGGAAGAAAACATGAGCATTCTAATAATAACACTGACCTAGAGTGAATAAAAGGCAGTGAACCATGAAATAGGATTTAAAGTCAAGTAAAATAAACAAAAACAAACAAAGACTATGGAGACTGTTTGTGTGTCTTAAAATGATACTAACTTGACAGATTTTGGTTCAATCAATTTTCCTGTGTCTTAATTAACCTCAAAAGACTTCCTCACAGTATCTCCCCTGCCCTTATTTCTTTGTAGGTCCTAGAAATTCTGGACCAAGAACCAAAAGGGAATATTTTTTATGACATTGTTTTAATTTTCTTGGTTGAAGTTATAGATGATTTGATTATGAGATATTTAGAAATGTTGAAAATACAATACAAATCCAGTGTGACATATTCAGAAGATATGCGAACCAACCATAATCTATACAAAAGGAGGTATGTATGAACATTAATTCTAACTTCAGTGATATTAACCCAATATTACAAGATAAAAAAAAAAAAGGAAAGCTAAGACAGAAAGTGAGATATGAAGTTAAAGATAGGCATGAATTTAGGTGAGACCTACTTGACTGAAAAAAAAAAAAATACAGCTCCTCACTGTCCTTCTTAATTCTTTGCTACATTCACAGATTATCTACTTTTTCAAATATATAATGCTTTAATCAGGACAGCACACTTTTATCATCTGAGTATCTTAAAATATCTTCTCAGTTTCCCTCATTAATTTCCTTAGGTTTGGCATTTCCACTGACATTTTGGATCCATAAACTGCCTATCTAACAAACATTTGGTTATTTGAATGTTACAGGTGCATAGCCTAATATACCTGAAAGAAAAGCATTGATTTATATCACCTAAATTATAAAATTATATTCACATTTTGTTTTTGTGGGGTTTATTTTGTTTGTTTGTTTGTTTTTTGACAATCCTCCTCCAGTAAATAGTCCTGAGGGAAGATTAAGTGTGAAATAATTTTATTGGGCCATGCTAGCTCCTGCAGCTCTCATGACAAATTACCCAAAACCACGTAGTTTAAAAAAAAAAAAAGGAATTTTTATCTGCAATTATATAATGTGAGTGCATAAAGGGCTTTCCTAACTTTCTTCTGTATAGTTTTTTACTGCTTGCATTGCCCAGCTTCAGGTAGACAGTAGCATGTCTTGGCTTGTCACTGTGTACTAATAATATAGCGAAACTATATTCCATGTCTCCTTGTTGTGCACTGTCAGAGTCTGTCGTCATCTCTTCTTCTTTTTCTTCTTCTTCTTCTTCTTCTTCTTCTTCTTCTTCTTCTTCTTCTTCTTCTTCTTCTTCTTCTTCTTCTTCTTCTTCTTCTATATAATGCCATTTTGTGTAGGAATCTGGAAGTCCCAATATTTATTTTATATGTGATCTTAGTAGTGGAATGGCAATGATCTGGGAAGATTTGGAGAGATAAACATAATCAAAATACATTGTATTTTTTAAACAATTTCTTTAACTACATATGTATTTTTTCTTGAAATAAATTATCATCCGATCCTTTCAAGGTTAAAGGAATGCACTCTATGAATGGCAATGACACTGAGCTCATTGCATTTTGTCCTTTAAACGCCCTCTAGATTAATTCACATCTCCCAACATCTCAATACATTACTACAGGAATTTTAAGCCCATAAACTCATTTATCTGTCATCAATTCAGTCTTATCCTTAAAAAAAAAATGTATATGATAAGCTCTCAGGCAATATCCCTGTTTCTATATGGACATGTGAAACTGGAAAGTAAGGCATTTGCTTTTAAAATAAAGTAGCTGGGTTGTAATAGTTTAGCCACACTCATTCCAAGGGGAGAGAGCAAAGATAACTATAAATGCCACCTCTCTTGAAATCTAGCATGATGGTTCTATTGGGTTTCAGAGCCACAGTGACCTTCTTGATCCTGCATGTGGTACAATTTTCTAAGGCAAAGCTCTCCTTCCTGTCTTCAGATTGCATCTACCTAACTATTTCTACTTGCAGATTCACCAGTCTTTGTTTTCCTCAAGGAATCACACATATTGAAGCTAATTATACCTGTAGGCACATTTCTGGATTGAAGACATTAAGATGTCTAAAACCTTCTGTCAAGTCCTTGTGTTCTATTCCTGCCAAGCTGTTGGTATTTTGCTAAGATCCAATCTATTAGACAGGAGATTTGTCTACATACATTCCCATACCACGTTTCTCTAATGGTTTTTGAAGAAATCTTCAAATAGTTTTACAATTTACCAAGATTTAATATCGATTTTTGTCCAAACTCACCCTACACTTTTTTTTTTTTTTTTTTTTTTTGCAAAAGAGTCTTCAAAGGCAAAACTTCACAAATTATCAACCTTCACTTCACTTGTTTGCACTTCGTTCTTTAACTTATATCTGACATTTATTTTGACAAGCTTGTGAAATAATGAGTCAGGTTGTCTTTTAGCAGTTTGTTGAGAATCCTCTCAGTTAAGGTTCACCATGTATTTCGCATTGTATAAAACAGAACACTAACAAATTACTGAGAACTGTTGATGAAGCAAGAATTATCTTTCCTCCAGTTGAAATGATATGCTTTTTATTTTCTCCTTAGCGTCATCCATTTAAACTTCATATTTTCTCAAACATTTACCATGCCAAAAACGTTATTATGAACTAATACATCAGAAATCTATTATGCCTTAGTTTAGACAATCTGTCATATATACCAAGAATATCTTTAAACTAATCTAAAACTTTTTCATAGTTCTTGAAATTCATCCAGTCAATGCCTAAGTCACAGCCAAAGTGTCATGTATTGCTTTCTAGGATTAATCAATTTTCCTAGCACCAAAATATTATATTTCAGTAACTGTATAAATTTTCACATTATTTTGGATCTTTAAGCCATAAAAAATTTGGAGCTAAAGTTAGCTAAATTTGATAAATGAGTTATCAAATCCCAAGTCCCACTATAAAAATCTTGAAATTTTCCTTATATAGTTTCTAGGCTGCTGACATCGTTGGCTGATTGGGCTATGTGGCATCCCTCCATTCTTTGAATTTTGGATAATATTGTTGCTTCCACTTCATGGCTTTCATTTATTTTTAAATGTTCTCTTTCTGTTGCTCTAAAGGCATCCCAGGAATTTTCACTAAATTATCTTATCTATGTTTATTTCCTTATCAAAAGAGCTCAGGTGTTTGGTGACTACTGCTAACTCTATTTAAGAATGAACCATGCAAAGTTTCTAGCAAGAGAAGGGGGATGTACCATGTTCATAGCCGCCATATGCATTACCAGATGAGCAAAATATCTGTATGGTAAAAAACAGAAGCACTTTCTGGCTGGAAGTGACAAAGGCATTATGGACTTCTTCAACATCTCTGTCACCAGGGAGTGGTGTAACGGTCTGTATAAAACACTGAGATTTTTTTGTTTGTTGCTCTCAGATGTTGGTGGTAAATTAGCTTTGCAGCTCAACTCATTATTATATCTTACAGAGAATCTAGACACATCCATTCTGTTTCTCTACTCACTTCCTAAAACACACACTGAATATTCCATTGTCTGTTGCATTATGAGCAAATTTCAGATACGTCTACTCAACAGCTATTGTTGAAATAAACAGTAGATGCCATTCAATATTGATGATTTAAAGAAGTTACCAAGCAATTTGTTATTTATTTATTTATTTAATAACATGCATGGAGCCTTTACTATGTGCCAAGCTAAGCTGTGAAACTTTAAAATATCAATGATATTAAGTTAACCCTAAAAATTCTTCAATTTTACAAATGAACACATTGAGAGAGGGTAAGTTTCTTTGACTCCCTAATGCTTACACCAGATTAGAATTAACCATTCTGACCTTGGGCTTCTCAACCGAACCAAGACAGGCTGGCTAATAGACACCACAGAGGAAGCTGACATCTACAAGTCTCTGTTTATTCCCCAGTCATTCTTTGGTCAAAGACTTACTTTCCTGGAACTGACTGAATCAAGGGTTAGAAGAAAGACCTGAAATGTAATAGAATAAACACCATTCTCTCTAGAAAGAAAAAAACAAAACAAAACAAAACAAAAAAACCACAGTGTTCTCACTCGACACTCCTACCAGATGTATTCAATTTCTTATCCATTTGCTAACTTTCATTCTTGCATCCTTCAGAATGCTTAAAATTCCTCATTTAAAATCTAAAGAGCTTAGTTTATGTAGCAGCACAAAGATCTCACTGCTGATGATTAAGTTTTATTTTAATTTACATTTCTAATATTTATTAGAAGAGATCCAACTGCCTATCAACCCATCCAACATTGTGACTTTACCTTCTTTTAAAGGTAAATACAATTGTCATGTCTATATGGACTTGTTGTATACCCTTACACTGAAGCATGGCTGATATACCAGTCCTAACTAATTTTTAAATTATTGCATTTATTTACATTTCAGTCACCCCCTCACACTTTTTGGTTACCCCTTCTACAGTTCCTCCCCTCATTCTTCCCCCCCCCCTTGCCTCAGAGAGAGTGCCCCTCTCCATTCTTTCCCCTTGCCTGGGGCCTCAAGTCTCTCCAGGATTAAGCTTTTCTCCCACAGAGCCAGACTTCTGCTATATAAGTGCCAGGAGCCTGGGACAAGCCTATGCATGCTCTAGGCTGCTGGCTCTGTCTCTGGGAGCTCCCTAAGGTCTGGGTTAGTTGAGACTGCTGGTCTTCCTATGGCGTTGCTCTCCCTTTCAGTTTATCCAGTCCTTCCCCAAATTCAACCATAGGGGTCCCCAACTTCAGTCCAATGGTTGGGTGTGAGTATCTGCATCTGTCTCAGTCAGCTGCTGATAGGGCCTCTCAGAGGACAGCCATGCTAGGCTCCTGTTTGTAAACATTTCATAGAGTCAGTAATAGTGTCAGGCCTCAGTGCCGCCCCATGAGATGGACTCCAAGTTGGGCTGTCATTGGATCACCTTTTCCTTCCGTCTCTTCTCCATTTTTGTCCCTATAGTTCTTTCAGACAGGAGCAGTTCTGGGTCAGAAATTTTGGCTGTGGGTTTGTTACCCTGTCCCTCTGCTTGAGGCCTTGTCTATCTAATGGAGGTGGACTCTTTGATTTCCTTCTCTCCAGTGTTGGATATTTAAATAATGGTAGTGATAGTCCTAACTTTTAAAGAAAATTGATTCTTTCCTTCTGAGCAGCTCTCAATTACCAATATCCACTTATCTAGGCACAGGACTGTGTTCACCTTGCCTCTCTATTCTGAGAGTCATTTCATATTACTTGTTCTATTCCTGTTTGAATGCCCAGGCATGGTTTAACTCAAGGGTAGACTTCAGTTTGGAAGCTGAAACAATCCCATTTTTTTCCTAAGCAGCTCTTGGTCAATGTTTTATCATGGATGAAGATGGTTTATTCTTCTAGATTTGGCTGTGTCACACAAGTTAATATCACTGTAAACAAGCAACATCTGAAGCTACTCTATGTCATCAATAAATAGAAAGTTTTTTTCTTTCTCTCTCTCTGTGTGTGTGTGTGTGTGTGTGTGTGTCCACATGTTCCTTGTTTGAGTTGGTGTGGATTAATAAACATTTGAATGTGGGTGCATACAATCATGGGCTTGTACACAGAGGCCACAAGTACATTTAGGTCTCACTGAATTACTTTCTACTATTTTACTATTTTAGTCTCTGAATCTAGCACACTAATCTTTAGCTATTCTTGGTCTATGAGCTCCAAGTATGCATGATATATGTTCACATGAATTTTTCAAACATACAACCTATCATAAGTTAACTTGGGCTTTTCCATTAGGATATTTTTATTACTCAGAAAGTAAAATAAAATGAAGAAAACATGGTATTGTTAAAGTCACATTAATCTGTAATAAATTAGCTTTTAATGTGCTAAATATTAAGTCCACCCCAAAAGCTCATCACTCTTCATTTTATGCTTCAGGTAAATGAGTCTGGAAGACATATAGCAAACTAGGAAGACATCAGTCTTCAATGCCCAGATGTAGCATAAAAGAAATGGCCATTAGTTCAGATTACACTAATCTCAGAGGATCTGTATAGGTATTGGCTCAGTCATAAATTGACAAAGAACCTTGTTTGCCCTCACCTGTCAAAAAACATAAAAAAAGATGTTTAAACTGTTTTGAAAAGCTAACGGATGGCCATTTTTTTAAAACTGTGCCTATGGTGCATTGCTTGTATTATTTCCTTCTCTTGGAAGCACAACAAAGAAGAAATTAAAGTTTTACATAAAGGCTTTCATAGTGATAAATATTCCATCCAAAATTTCAAGCAATCATCAAGTTATATCTAAGAGTTATCACAAGAGTCATTTAATTTAATATTTAGGCATAAATCTTACTTTAATTAGTAATATATTCCTGAAGTTAAAATCATTCTTTTTATAAAACTGTTAAAATTAGCTATATGCTATAAATAAACTCTTTTATAGACTCTACCTTAGGTTTCATCCAACTGAGGTGAATCAAATCAGTATCTTAACAATATCCCCAAAACACAAATCAGGAATTAAAACTTTAGCCTTTTCTCAGATTTAATCATCTACATACATAATCAAATAAGGACACAATGAGAATATTTTTTATTAATCTTTATAATATAATGTATTTTTATCTTATTTATTTGGTTTTATTTTCAAGTAAATTTCCTTTCATCCAGCTAGTTCACCTGTCTTAAAATAACATTATTTTAGTTCTCATAACGTCTTATAATGAATTTATACAATTTAACAGTTCTTTTTTGTTAATTGATACTAGGTCTACATACAAACCTGGTGGCTCATCCCTGGCAAAAGCTGATTCTCCCTCACTTAGCCGTCATTAATTAGCTGTAATATGGCATTTTGTAGTGAATCCTTGAGATATTTAGTCATCCGATACTGGTAAGCCATACCATAAAGGACAGATATTGTTTAGGCATCTTTAGTGCTGAGATTTCATTGCTATATTTTCCTGTCCAATATAGAAATCAGTACAGTCCAGCATATATTATGATCATTGGGATTTTCGGACCTTTCCTCCCCCTCTTCCATGATGTGTTCCCAGTCATAGCTGTTGGGTTTGAATTGTAGGTCTATCAGTTGTACACACCATAGGTAAATGGTTGTTCTTGACATTTCAAACAGCTGTAGATTACTGTAAACGTTTATATATTCTTTGAAAATAAGCTTCTTTGATGAGTGGTGAGAGCTTCACTTCTCTGCAGGAATGACGGTAAGCATTTAGAATGTAGTTATACATTATAATAGATTAGGAAAGTGGCAGTAGATAGTTCTCCTCTAAGGTCCACGAACTCTGCATTAGATTTCTGGCTATATTTACAGCATCAGGAATGAATTTGCTATTCGCTTCTATTGAGCAGGTCTTCAGTTCAAGCTGAGGACTGCTAGGTACTACCAATATAAGGTTGCCACTACCGTGCCCTTCAGATGGAGAAGATGAAGAGTGTAATACCTACAGTTCTCTTGAGTCCGTGAGATTAAAATACTTCAAATGAACAACTTGCCAAAAGCAATACACAAATTCAACACCACCCAAATCAAAAGCCTAGCAGCATTCTTTAGATAAAATAGAAATCAATACCCAAGGAGCTGAAGGGGTCTGCAACCCTATAGTGGAACAACAATATGAACTAACCAGTACCCCCAGAGCTCGTGTCTCTAGCTGCATATGTAGCAGAAGATGGCCTAGTCAGCCATCGCTGGGAAGAGAGGCCCCTTGGTCTTGCAAACTTTATATGCCCCATACAGGGGAACCAGGGCCAAGAAGTGGGAGTGAATGGGTAGGGGAGCAGGGTGGGGGGGTAGGGTATAGGTGTCATTCGGGATAGCATTTGAAATGTAAATGAAGAAAATATCTAATAAAATAATTTTTAAAAAATAAATAAATGAAAAATAAAAATCAATAAAATTTATATGAAACAAAGAAAAAAAGATCCAAGAAAGCAATCGTGAACAAAAGGAAAAGGTTGGATAGATTATCATATCTAATATCACACTAAATTATAGAAATAGAAAACACAAACATCATGGTACAGGCACAAAACCAGACATGTAGACCAAAGGAACAAAATCAAAGATTCAAACATTGGTACATATAACTACAGCCACCTGGTGTTTGACAATGTTTCCAAAAGAGCACAGTAAAGGTACACAGTAAAGGTACACAGTAAAGATACACAGTAAAGGTACACAGTAAAGACAGCCTACTCAATAAATAGTGTTGGGAAAGGGATATTTTCACGAAGAAGAAAGAACTTCAGCTCATTGATTGATATGTAGGTAAATATTGTAGAAAGCAAAATGGTACATCAACATTTGTTATTTATAAAATGAGACAATAATAGTCAGAGACAAAGATTTTTAATATATTACAAGATTTTATTTAGGCTATGGCCTTTTGTGAAAAGTGTTTTAAGGTTATGAATAAATTGGTACTGCGGGAAATTTACTACAGAATAATGTTTGGATTTATGGGTAAATCTTAAGGGTAGAGTTGCTGTGTGCTCAAATACAAATTGCTGATCTAATACATTTATTGCTTCATGCTGTGAATTATGAGAGCCAGTATTTCTTCAATGAAACCAGTTAAGATACATTACTACTAGTTTACTACTACTAGTAGTAGTAGTCTACTTCGACTTCTAGTCTTCTACTACTACTACTAATTTTCCCTTTCTATTTCTTTCTTGTTATTTTTATTTATTATTATCATTGTTGTTGTTGTTATTTGAATATAGTGTGTGTTAGTATAAGTACATGCATGCCATAAAAAGAGGACAAATTCTGGAACTTTGTTCTTTCTTGAGCCATGGGTTCTGGGGAGATCAGTTACTAATGCTTAAGTAACAGGCATTTTCCCCTCATGAGCCCAGGAAGGAGAAGTAGGATAAGAATCAGGAAACTTTTTCAGTAATCTTGGCATTTTCTAATAAGGGGATAACAGAGCACGTAGGAATCAGCCATTTATTATTTCTCATTACTTTGTCTAAACTTGAAGGTACCACATTATCATCATAGACTACGATGACAGTGTCACTCTAGGTGATACAGTTTACCAGTGTTTGGCATTCTTACTATGTATGTAGTAACATATTAAGGTCCAAAATAAAGACACTTCAAAAAAAAAAAAAAGTGTTTCACACTGAGAATTGAATCCTCCAAAATTTATATCACCAAAGAAGAATTTAATAGACTATTTTAATCTTGATTTTTAAAAGGTTTTTGTTTTGTGGTTAGGGAAAGTGTGATTCCTAATGGGTGCTTGTTCTCCCAGTGTAATGGAAGAAGTGGCTTTACTTCCCCTGCTAATGACTTGCTGTTCGAAGCAACATGGCTAAAATAGCTCAGTTCAGAACAAAGGTAAAAATCTTTGGATATTTATATTTAATAAAGAATTATATTTGAATAGTTCAATAGCCAATCTGTCTATAAAGCAAGAAAGGAATGGAATTCTTACTTATATTAAATGATTAATAGATATATTTTCCATATTTGTAAATAATCTACGTATATAAATGACTGCAATTTTTTTCTGAGACGTAAGTTAATTTTAATCATTTATAAAACTTGATACTGAATTTACCCAAGGTCACACCAGAAGCAACCACTGACAGTGATATAAATTCACTTTCTTTTGAAGTTCATCATTAATGGTGAATTTGGTTTTATTCTCTGTGCCTACAAACATAGATTGGCATTTAAAGATGGTAAGCTGTATACATAAATTCTAACTTATTCCCCTACAATTATCCATTTAGATATTATATAATGTTATAAACCAACATCAACAGTAAAATCATGAAAATGCAAAGCAGATGGTAAAAGAAGCTAGTAAGATGAGAAATCTCCACCTAGAAATGACAAAAAGAAGCCCAAGGAACCATGTGATGTGGTGCACCCCTGGAGTTATAGAAATTTCTCAATGCTTGGTATTCAGGATTACTTAAGTAGGAAAGCAGGGATATACTTTCAAGTTAATTTGTTGAAGATATACATTAATAGCATTATTACATATGTTTATTGTATATGCTTTATTAAATATTTTCCTTCTCTTCCTCACTTTTATGTTTTCATGTAGGGCATCTCAGGTTATCTTGAAAATTAAAGCTTCATTTTTTTAAGGAGGGATTCAGTAAGTAGTCATAGATGGTGTGAAACTTACTATATAGACCAGGTTCGACTCTCCTGTATCTATATCCTCCTGCCTCTGTCTCCAAAATTTGGCATTGAAGTGTGAACCCTCATACCTGGGACCTTTAAATTTAATTATTGTAGAAAATTTTGGCAGTAAATTGGAATTAGAAATAACCAAGTATTTTTGATGACAGGTATCCAAAATAAAGACACTTCAAAAAAATAGTATTTCACACTGAGAATTGAATCCTCCAAAATTTATAGCACCAAAGAATTTAATAGGCTATATTAATCTTGATTTAAAAAGGGTTTTGTTTTGTTGTTGTTGTTGTTTTACTATTGATATTTGGAAGTCTTTATCCAGAGCAACGGAACGGGCAATTGACTATTTCAATGTTATCTGAAAAATAACAGCAACAATTGTAGAAAATATACTGCGTGGAAATAAAACACAGGAGCAAAACCCATCAACTTGTCTACCATGATAAAAAAAAAGTTTCTTACTGGAAGAAGTAAGTTAGTGGCAAACTGAAAGGGTGAAAATAGCATAAGGTTGAAGATAACTTTGGATGTTTTCATTCATGAATATCCTGTTCTTAGGTTTTATATAATTTATTGACATTCTTAACATAATAAAAGTAAAGATAGTCCAATCCTAGGTATGATTTTTAGATTAGACATTTTTTTGAGATCTAGCTCAGTATCTCCATGTGAATTTGAATTTTTGGATTAAAGTATCATTATTTTGCATTGACATCAAGTCAGTATTTGAATGTATGAATAATATCTTCCAAAGCTATAGGGGCAATCGGCAAATCAAACACTCTTACTCCAATTAAATTTTGATGAACATATTTCAGAATGACACTTTCCCTTAGGAAAAACAGAATCAATTGTACTATAGTCATGTATATCATTTTTGTTTCTTTTGTCTTTTGTTATTTAGATCAACATTTCCATAATTTGTCTTCTTTATTACCGCAGAGGAAACGAGCAACCCAGGATCATATTCCCTAATATTTCTTACACAATACCTTCTTGAATCTCATTTACATGCCTATGAATATATTTAGTGTGCTTAAGGCTAATTATCTAATGTTTTCTAAATTGTTCAAAGAAGTAGCCAGTTTTTTTCTAAATTACAAGAATATTCATTTTGACAGTTGATAGCATATGAGATTTCTATATTAATTACTGTGTTTACATAAAATGAGCCTTATATCATTGTGACTCTTATTACACACATTCAAAAATTACACAAATTACTAAAACAGTATGAGATGACTAATTTAATTTAATGTGATGTAATATATCACTGTTCATGTATCATAAAATAGAACAATTAGACTTGGTACTAATGGCTGATTTTAAGAGTGCTAAAATTTCTAAATATAGATGACACTTGAAAGTGATGATTTCATTGTAAAAATATACAGTAATATTTATTTGGTTTCATTAATTTTGTATCATCATCATCATCATCATCATCATTATCATCATTACCACCACCACCACAACCAAATACCAATTTGTTAAACCTTCAGAGTCGACAAACATGAAAAATAATTTCTTAAATACAATTGTCTTGATAAATTTGACAGACACTAGAAAAAAATGTGTTGACCCCACTTTTCTCAGCTATGTATCTAAGAGAGGTATAATAAAAAAGTATTTCACAATAAATAATTTAACTAAAACAAATAACTTTTCGTAAGTTAATGGTTTAGGCAGAAATAGTATATAATGCATGCTTGAAATTTCTCCAGTGTTTGCTTTTGTTTGGTGGTTTTGTTTTTGTTTTTGTTTTTGTTTTTGTTTTTTTGGTGTTATGAATTTCTAATATCACCATTCCCTAGGAACTCAAAAGTCTGTCTCGGAGCTCTATCGCTTTTCCCATTTCCTCCCACTGAGCAGCCTTAAGCCTAAGCTGGATTCTAAAACTATTGTATTAGTGTAAATATCACAGTTTACCTTGTTATTTATAAAGTTAAACAGGGCTTCAGAATTTATCCAAATATTAACCACATTCCACCGCTAGATCGTCCCACTAGTTCTTTACAAAGTTGGTGATTCCTCCAGTTCACCCCTTCAGGTATCAGAAGAGAAGATAGGAGTTTACCTGCCTGAAAGCCGACCCCGAGAAGCACCAAACTTACAAACTTGGTAACTGCGGAAAATTATGTTTTCTAACATAGGCCATCACTCGTGTCAGAGACGTGCCTATATCTTGTCCAATACATGATCCGTACTTGGAGTATAACCCAGGTGACCACTGCAATTTTCTTTCCCTTTTATATATTGTTCTTTCAGATATTACATCCAGACAGCAGCTTCCTATCTCTTCTCTCCTCCCAGTCCTCCCCTCCAGCTCCCCTCAGGGTCCGTTCTACTCCTCCTCCATTGCCTCTGGAAAAAGCAGGCTCGAGAGGTTTGGGAAATTTGCCACTTTCTCGGTTGCCTCTTCCAGCCACAGAATTAAGAGTTTGTGCCTAGTCTTAGAGTAACGAGATATGCGACCAGAGATCAGAACTGCAATAGTAACACTAATGCAATATTAGAACACTATTGAGGCTTACAGCTAGACCAAGGGAAGAACTGGGAAAATTCATAGAGATGCTTGAATACAAAATAAGGAGGAGGTCTTAAGAAACTCTTTAATCAATACTGAAATGGTAACTTCAGCATTTGACACATGGAAATCTAAGGCACTTAATTGTTCTGCCTAAAGAGCTGTATTCCTTCTTTAACTACTGGCAGTACTTCCTTTTCTCACATTTCATTACAAAGCATAATTGAACCTCAACTCCATTCACAGATAATGTGGACCTTCTTGATCTTCTAACCTCTTGGATTAGCCTCATCTTGGCAGATTTTGCTTTAATTTATTATTATGGGCTTTATAGTTCTATGACTATATTAAATTTCTTTTTAAAAATTTCTAATACTTTAATTTCCAATATCTGTCTTTATAATACATTTCAACTTCAATTCCTATTTTGGTCTTGAATTAATCTGCATACTAAAAACCAGTCCTATGCCAGTGCCTGGCAAACACCGAAGTGGATGCTCACAGCCAGCTATTGGATGGAACACAGGGTCCCCAATGGAGGAGCTAGAGAAAGTACCCAAGGACCTGAAGGGGTCTGCAACCCTGTAGGTGGAACAACAATATGAACTAACCAGTAACCCCTGAGTTTGTGTCTCTAGCTGCATATGTAGCAGAAGATGGCCTAATCGGCCCTCACTGGGAATAGAGGCCCCTTGGTCTTGCAAACTTTATATGACCCAGCACAAGGCAAGGCCTGGGCCAAGTAGTGGGAGTGGGTGGGTAGGGGAGCAGAGGTGGGGGGAGGGGTATAGGAAACTTTCGGGATAGCATTTGAAATGTAAATAAAGAAAATAAAAAAAACAGTCCTATAAAATACTACATATAATTGGTAGGTGATAAACATTCATTACTAATTAAATGTTATTTGATTAACTTCACAATGTGCTTCAAAAACTTACTCAAATAATATATGCACATATTTGAATCCCCAGTTTTTCACTGATAATTTTTTTCAACTTGAAGAATTATATTTGGTTATTTGGGAACAGCTCACATCTAATTCTTCCAAAGTATAATGATATGTGAAACATATTTTGTTACAAATCTAATCTCTAAGATTAATGGATCCATTAATGATATGAAAAGATACAGTTCAGTCAGTACCATCAAGTTAAATAAGTGACCTAAATACTATTTTAAATGTAAATATTTGTGAAAGACTCTTAATCTTGTCTTTAGAAAATTTACCAGTGATCATTTTAGGTAACTTTA
This sequence comes from Mus pahari, assembly GCF_900095145.1. NCBI lineage: Eukaryota > Metazoa > Chordata > Mammalia > Rodentia > Muridae > Mus > Mus pahari. The sequence goes on from NC_034600.1 coordinate 66,304,612, forward strand.
GCCCTCACTTATAATTATTTATTTTCATCTTCCTAAGGCAAAACTTTGTATTTCTTCCAGCCTTATACCCTTGATGATTCTACGTATCAAAGCTACTTTTCATTCATATATATGCCTGCTGCAGTTGAATTATGACAGCGCCTCTTCAGTTAATGGTAGCATTCCAAACTATTTATCATTAACCAAACCCAGAAATACTACATAAATATCTGCAAGGAAATAGTTTTTGGTCAAACTGTAGTAATATATAAGATTTATATTTATCAGGAATACTATGAATTTTAAGAATGAGGCAAAAGTCCTTCAAGCTTTAGTCGCTTGCAATACATTAACACATTTTTTTCTTGAATTTCAATGGCACCTGGAATAACTGACTCTTTTGTCACATAGTACAATTACTTGTACATATTACAATAGCTACTACTATTTGGAATTGTAATGTTTTCTATCAAGACTTAAGGATAATAAAATATAAAATTGAAGCAGTTTTTACTAGTAATGGTAGGAAAAGCATTATTTGCCACAAATAGCTACCCTAATCTTAAAAAGGTTAATTCTAAAATAGTATTCTTTACTTATTATTACCTTGTTCCTTAACGTTTACAAAGTTTCCAGAAAACTTTAGTGGGCTATTCCAGCAGCACTGTATGGATTTCTGATGCTCCGAGTCCCCTTCAGTTCACCCTGGCACAATATTTCAAATGATATGTTAGTAAGTTCTCACAGCTAGAGTTTAGCATAAATTCATCCTCTTTTCTTTATATGCTGCAAAAGTATGTCATAACCATGGAGAAATTGAATGCCTTTCTTAAGTACTAATCAAAATCAAAGACACCACACTGGAGGAATTTTACTGAAAATGAGGGCTGGATAGAGTAGACTATTGAGATCTAAATGCATGGAAGAATAAGGGGAGGCAAGAGGTTTTCTCCCTGCATTGAGAGGTTTTTAGTTCCACTAGTTCAGTGAGGGCAGAGCTCATGATGGCTTGTTTATGTTGCCCCAGTTCTTGCACAGGCAGATGCAAATGAGCAGGCTGTAAACTCTCACTGTGCTGGAAGTCATCCGATTCCAGCAGGAAAGCTCATTTTAGAGCAGAGCTGGCAGACTCTATGACAGTCTGCAAGATGAACTGGACTGATGTGACCTTGTTAAGCTAATGAATTGGCAAACTTTTGTAAAGTCTGTACCTATCCCCATCTTCTTTCTTTTTAGCTAATAAATAACATTTAATATGAACATTTTCCTAGGTAAGAGAAGTCCACTCATGGAGCCTGTGAAATTATAGGGAAGAAGGGCAGGGTAGAGCAAACTTAATGATTCTGTACCCTCATTAATATTGAACTAAATTACTACATGTCTCAAAACACAAAGTTTCACATTCTCTCTGGGAACAAACTAAATACCTACCTATAGTCCAACAGTACAAAAACATGAGGAGGTCTTTAATACTTGCTTTTTTCTCTTCAGAAGTTGCCACAGTATCTCTGTTGTTAACACATAATACTCATTTAGGTACTCTAAATTTATGTTTTCCTTACATGAATCCTAAACCATCTATATTAATATACTATGTATTTCTTAACATTATAATCATCTTCCAATAAGCTGTTTTCATTGCCTCTGGATCAAGTGACCTACAAAAGTTTCCATTTTAACAAAAGAAAAATCATACAATACTATTTTTAAATCCTATCTTTTAAAAATGGTATATAAAGAATATAAATATTATATTTTCTTTTTCTTTTTTTCATTTATCTTTACTCTTTTTTTTACAGTCCATTTGTTACTCTCTTCCCATTCTGCCCTCTGACAATTCCTTATCCTATTCCTCCTCCCCCATCTCCAAGAGGATATCCCCCACCCTTCCACCCACAACCTCCCCCACCACCACCACACCACACCTCCTCACTCCTTGTGGCCTCAAGTCTCTCAAGGCTTGGGTGTGTCTTCTCTCACTGAGGCCTAACCAGGATGTCCTCTGCTGTATATAAGTCACAGGCCTCTGACCAGCTAGTGCATGCTGCCTGGTTGGTGACTCAGTGTCTGAGAGATCTCAGGGTCTCTTTAAATTACTGGTCTTCCTATGGAGTTGCCCTCCTCCTCAGCTTCTTCCAGCTTTTCCCTAATTCAACCCCAGGGGTACCCAGTTTCTGTCCATTGGTTGGGTATGAGTACCTGCTTTGTAAGCTCCAAATAATTTCCAAATATTTAATAATGAAGTACAAAAGCTTTATACCTTCCTAAAATATTGCTCATGGCGTAGTTTCTTTGTACATTTCAAAATTTCCCTAAACTTTGTGCGTTAGATTAAGTTTTCTTTCTTCTAATTCCCTCAGTGTTTTTTAACTTCTATTATGTTAGTTGTTTGGCACATAATAATCTATTTTATCTTCTAAGTAGAATTTTTTCTAAAGCCAGTTAACACACATAATGCAGAGAACAAAGATATTTTGCATTCAAAGAGATTAATATTCTCATTGATTAACTAAAATATTGAATAAACACCGCTTAAATCAATGACCAAATTAATTACATAGCAATCATTGTTTAAAATCAACAAAAAGATGAAAAACATAATTTGTTAGGAAACCCAAAATTGTGCTGTTTCTATTTAAAAACATCATAAATTGTATTACTCTATTAACAACAGAAAAATATGTTATTTAAGATTTAAAAATAATATATTATTTCCAGTATGTCATACTAAATTACAGTTTTATAGAAATGGGATATTTTGTATGCATAAGTACATAAAATATATGTATTAAGTTTTGGAAAAGTTTCTTCTTGACATTAGAAATGACTCCAAGATATTTCTGAGTTCATTTTTTAAAGACTTTTTCAATTCAAAGCTTGGATTTTTAAGAAAATACACTTACTAATTCTACAGCAATTGAAATAAAAGATTTAAGGAGAAATATTTTGTGTGCAAAATATTTTTTAACTTTATATTAATATACTCTGGTTAGTCTTATCTAATTTGCAAACTTTTCTACCTATTGTTCTCAGATAATTTTCTTGATTTTGACAGCAGAAAAGGGCAAATATTTCATCTCTACAACAGGTATAAAATTGCTTTTCAGTTTTTGATTGTGGTATATTTTTATCCAGTTTTCTAAAAATAAAATAAAAATAAAAATAAAAATAAGGAAGTTTCCTGTTGATTTTAGCCCTAAATTACACACATATTGTTTTTATCATCTGTACTAAAATTTCTAGGAATGTAACTGTCAAAAATTTTGAATTTTTAAAGTTATGAATATGTCACATGGAGATAAAGCTCCATGGTAGAACACTTAACTTCATATTCTCAAGAAACTGAAGTTTCTAGCACTGAACAATGACAAAAAGGGGAATAAAAATCATGAAAGCTATAAATGCTGCATGTTATTATTTAGAAAACACTCAAATTGTTATTCAATGAATTCAAGGAGAATGACTTCAAATTTGTGCCGTGTAAGTATAACTGAACTAGAAGAATATTTTTCCTGTACTGTCATTTATTAATATGGTACCACTCTTACTTATCTATTTAATGTCTTCTTCGCATAAAATTATCAGTGAGTTCTTAAAACTTAAAATTAAAATGTAGATATTCAAAACCAGCTTAGAAGTCCCATTCTTTTCCGGATAGTGATTAAATAAAATTGAAAATAAACACTTTGTTTCAATAACAGAGAACAAATATTTTCTTCAAGGACTGTAAAGCTACCTAGAAACTATTTCTCAAAATGAACACACTCTCGAAGTGCCATCCTATTCCTCTGAATTTAACTCCATGCCCAGTATCCCTCTGCCCTCCACTTCCATCTTCACTTTCACCATGGAAACCTCTTCAGTGATAGTCCCTGAAACTAAGGGCTTTGCTTTATACTGTATACATAACTATTGTTGGGAAACCCAAAGTTATTTATTCTCTGTATTTTGAACATTTGTGGAACTCTGTAGTGGTCTCACTTCACTTCAAAAAGAACCCATTTGGTGAGCGTCAATAAGAATGTTACTCTTCAGTAGTGGTGGGAGAAGGAGAACTACAAAGTCCCAGACACTAGGGAAGCTAGAGGGTCCTAGTACCTAACAGGGATGATTTTAGCTGAAATGTGCCCCAAAAGTGAGATAGAACCATATCCAGTAGATAGGAATGGACTTGAGGGATTGGGCCACCCATTCATCTAAAAGTTTTTAACCCAGAAATGTTCTTGTCCAAAGGAAAGACGGGGACAAAAAAATCTAGCAGAGACTGAAGGAAGGGCCAATCGAGGACTACCCCACCAGGGAATCCATTCTGTCTGCAGACATCAACCCCCAATACTGTTACTGTTGCCAAGATGCACTTGCTGACAGGAACCTGGTGTTCCTTGGGAGGTTCTGCCAGCAACTGACCAATGCAGATGTGAATGCTTGGAACCAACCATCAGACTGAACTCAGAGACTCTCCTTGGGGAACTGGCAGAAGGACTGGAGGAGCAGAGGAGGATTGCAACCCCATAGGAAGAACAACACAGGCTTGCTGGACCACCCAGTGCTCCCAGGGACTAGACAACCAACCAAGGAGTGTATAGAGAGGGATCCATGGTTCCAGATACATATGTAACATAGGGTGTCTTAGTCTGACATCAATGGAAGGGGAGTCCTTTGGTTCTGTGGAGGTTTGATGTAGGGGGCTGCTGGAGCAGTGAGGCAGGAGTGTGTGAGTGGGTGGGGGAGCATCCTCATAGAGGCAAAGGGGAGGGGAGAGAGGGTGGCTGTGGGGGGGTTGTGGAAGGGTAACGAAGAACAGGGATATCATTTGAGATGTAAAAGAATTGAATGATTAAAAAAAAGATTCTCAATCCACAAACACTCTTAAACACACTAATTAACAAATATTAGGAAGTTTGCATAATCATTGTAGTTTTCTGTTTTGTGTTTTCATGGGATTCCTTTGTGTTAGAACATAGGTATGTACATCTCCTTTATTTGTTTTTTGTTTTTCCATTTTGGTTATTTTGTCCTATTCTGATTACTTTATGTTATATTATATTACATATTTTATAATTTTTAGATTATTATTTATAATTTATGGATTTTATAATCCATAGATTCTTGTTAATTATTTTATGAAAAGGAATGTAGTGTATGGATACAAATGGGAGAGGAGATGGAGAGGAGATGGACAGAGTAGGGAGAAGCGAAACATTAATCAAAATACATTGTATATAAAAAATATGTTCATCAAAAAAGAATCTAAAGTAAGGTCTTGAGAAAGTATTCCCATGGTACTTCTTGTCTCTGCACCCAGACTCATTAACTATGCTCTTATGAACTATTACTTGGCTCATAGACTGATAGGTGTATTGTGGATTTCAAAGCTTCAAGGTAAATATCAACTTCATCTTACATAGAACTGTTCTAACACCCTTTGTTCTCTCTGTCTCTGTCAGTCTTCTTTCTCACTCTGTATGTCTTGGTTTCTGTCATTCATCTTCCTTCCTTCCTTCATTCTGTCCTTCCTTCCTTCCCTCCCTCCCTCCTTCCTTCCTTCCTTCCTTCCTTCCTTCCTTCCTTCCTTCCTTCCTTCCTTTCTTCCTTCCTTCCTGTTATATTATAACTGTTCTAACATAGAATGACAATTCAATTGATCTTTAAACTAACTGGCAAACTCAAGAGTATAAGAAACTTATTAAATTCACTGTAGCCAGGAGCAAAATCACAATCGTGTTTCAGAAACCAGCAGAGCAAGGTCACTTGTAGATTTTCTTCTGAGACCCAACCCACTTAAGGCAGCCATTTACAGTAAGAGCCCTTTCAAGAGTTGTGCAGAGTTGTGTCAGTAATTTCAAACGTAAGTTTAAATATACACATGAGGGGCTGGAGAGTTTGATCAGAAGTTATAGATGCCATTGTTCTAGGGACCCCTGGTTTCTAACACCCATACCAGGTAGCTCACAAACATGTCTAACTCTGTTTCCAAGAAATGGGATGGCTTCCTAGAGGCTTTGTGGCCTTTTGTACACATATGCACATACACTCTGCAAATATGCACAAGATTAAGAAATTTAAAAAATTAAAAAAAAATCACACTTGAAATTTTTATTAAGGAGCAAAGGAAATTTTGAAGTTGATGAAGTGTGGGGAAAGGTTCCAAGTAGAAGGACGATATGGTGATATTTGCCTGTATTTTGTAGCATTTACACAGCAGGGTTGTTTTCCTAATTTGATGGTGGAAGGAAGGAAGGAAGGAAGGAAGGAAGGAAGGAAGGAAGGAAG